>NW_024080641.1:3514136-3681420 GCF_003009895.1 Hyaena hyaena | reverse complement strand
ACAGACTCTGAAACAGGCTCCAGGCTCTGAGCTGGCAGTCAGCACAGAGCCCGATGCGGGGCTCGAACCCACGAACCGCGAGATCATGACCTAAGCGAAAGTCGGACGCTTAACCGACTAAGCCACCCAGGCGCCCCTCAAGTGTGCTGTTTCAAGCCGGTTCGGTTTATGGTGATTTGTCACAGCGGCCACAGGAAATAAACCCAGCGGGCTGAGAACAAAGGTACGACAGGGAGGGGAAGATGAGAGAGAGAGGCGTGGGGATCGGCGGCATCAGGGCCTGGTCCCCTGCACGGACCTCAGAAAAAGGAGGCCGCAGGGAGACAGACAGGAAGCCATCAGGAGAGATCTGAGGCCGAAGGACAAAAGTCAGAGGCTGATACCGGTCACTCTCACATCTCAGGACGGTCCTGGTGTCCCCTCTGTGCTGATGGCATCCATGGGGCCCCCCTGCCCAGCCCTGTCCCCAGAGCCGGGTCCCATCCGGCCTTGGCTGCAATTACAGAGAACCCCTCGCTTGCAAGTTCCAAAGGTAGAAGAGGGAGGCTGGACTGGAGAAACCAGGGGGCACGGCGTCTCCCAGTGACGTGGATCGTGTGCTGGATCGACTGGGGAAACGGAAAACCCACGAGAGCAAGAACGGGTGTGCTTTGCTCACCTCTGGGTCCCTGGGGCCTAGAACTGTGCGTCTCACCTGGGCGGTGATGGCGAGGGACATTCGGCAATGAGTTTTCTGGTCGTCACAGCTGGGTCCAAGGGCAGGGTTACCATCATCTAGTGGGTAGAGGCCGGGGCTGATGCTTAGGGTCCACACACACACACACACACACACACACACAAACACACACGCACACACGCACGCACACACGCGCAAATAATCCAGCCCTATGCTAGGCAGAACAAGAGACCCCACAGGGGTCCGAGTCCTAATCTTCAGATCCTATGAATACAGGCTGTTAAATCAATTGCTCTCAAAACACGGAAGTTTTCCTGGATTACGCAAGTGTGGCCGGTGTAAGGGCCCTTAACAGTGGAGACAGAACAGGAGGGAGAACCTGACCAGTGGCAGCGTGGGAAGGGCCTGGCCCGCAGCTGCGGCTTTGAGGATTGCAGGAAGGGGCCGTGGGCCCAGGAACGCATGTGGCTTCTAGAAACTGGAAAAGACAAGGAGGGAGAGAAGGGATTCCCCGCCAGAGCCCTGCCGACATCCTGATCTTAGCTCGTGAAGGTCTATCTGGGACTTCTGACCTTTAACTGTAACAGGGGCGCCTGGGTGGCTCCTTCGGTGAAGCGTCCGACTTCGGCTCAGGCCATGATCTCGGTGTCTGTGGGTTCGAGCCCCACGTCCGGCTCTGTGGTGACAGCTCGGAGCCTGGAGCCTGCTTCCAATTCTGCCTCTCCCTCTCTCTCTCTGCCCCTCCCCTGTTCCTGCTCTGTCTGCCAAAGGTAAATAAACATTAAACAACATTTTAAAACATTCTTGAAGGAATGGATGATTGAAAGCTGGATCCGTACAGATGATTTCATTTTTGTGACTAAATAGTGTCTCTTAGCCAATGGCCGGCCAAGGAGAGGTGCCCTTACCCGTAATCATCTCTGTTCATCCCAGCTGGCATTTTGTCTTTGACCTTGAGGCCGAGGAGACCACAAAGCGTGGCTCACATGTTTGCTACAGGCAGATGTGTTTAATTACTGTGTGGTTTTGACAGGACCTAGAACTTATTCCTCAAGCTTGTGAGATTTAACCCCTGATGATATATACCATCACTAATCCAGTTATAATTAACTTGTCCCGGGTCTCCTGCGTGGCTCAGCAGGTTAAGCATCCAACTCTTGATCGCAGCTCTGGTCTTGAGCGCAGCTTTGTGAGTCCAAGCCCCACGTTGGACTCCACGTGGGGTGTGGAGCCTACATAGAAAATATTAATAGGGGTGCCTGGGCAGCTTAGGCAGGTTAAGCATCTGATTCTTGATTCTGGCTCAGGTCATGATATCAGCGTTGGTGGGATCAAGCCCTGAGTCAGGCTCTGCAATGACAGTGCGGAACCTGCTTGGGATTCTCTCTCTGCCCCTCCCCTGCTCATGCGTGCTCTCTCTCTCTGTCTCAAAATAAATAAACTTAAAAAAAATGATAATAATTAATTCTTCTGGAACAAAAATGACAGAGAAGTCCCTGGAGTTACAAAGAGAACTGCATGCAGTCTCCCCTATCGTCGGTTTACGTAAGGTAACGCAAACTTACGTTAAAGCGATTCCAGTTTCACTGTCAAGCTTTATTGAAATAAGACTCGCATAGCACAAAACCCAGCCTTTGAACACGTATGTACTTACTCAATGGTTTGGAGTATATTTACCAACCTGTGCAACCAACACAATCAACTTTAGAATATTTTCATCAGAATGTTTTTTTTTTCATGTTTATTTATTTTTGAGAGAGAGAGAGAGCAGGGGATGGGGCAGAGAGAGGAGGCGACACAGAATCCAAGGGAGGCTCCAAGCTCTGAGCTGTCAGCACAGAGCCCGATACGGGGCTCGAACTCACAGACCACGAGATCATGACCTGAGCCGAAGTAGTGCGCTTAACCGACTGAGCCACCCAGGCGCCCCCAGAATGTTCTGATTCTGGTAGAAACGTCAGAGTATTCAAACAAAAACGTGAATACCCATGGTCATAGCAGCATTGTACTCGATAACTAAAGGGAAGAAACCACCCAAATGTCCATCAGTGGTAACCGGGTAAATAAAATGTGGCTCTTTGGCCCTAACAAGGAATGAAGCACTGATACGTGCTATAGGAAGATGAATCTTGAGAACATTGTGCTGAGTGGAAGAAACATAAATGACCACATAATACATCGTTCCACTTACATAAACTATCCAGATAAAACAAATCCATAGAGGCAGAAAGTAAATCAGCAGTTGCCAAGGGCTGGGGGAGGTGGGATGGGACGGGACTTTGTAAACAGGGAGCGCTCACTAGGAGTGGAGAGAATGTTCTAGAATGAGATGGTGGCGGGGGCTGTCCAACACTGTGACTGTACTTAATGGCACTGAACTGTACACTTTCATATGATTAAAATGATATATTTTGTGTTCTGTGTACTTTGCCACAATAAAGAAAGAGAAACCCTGTAGTAATTAGCAGTGGCTCCCCCACCCTGCACCGGGGTGCTAGGCAGCCATTCATCCACTTCCTGTCTTCACAGCAGTTTCATTTTTAGCCAGAGTGGGGCTGCTCTCCTTTGTATTCTAACCAAATGCACCCCTTCAGGGAGCTGTCAGCAGCCATGGTGGCTGAGGACCAGAGGGACCTTTCCCAGCACAACTGTCTTCTCAGGGCGCTTGGGTGGCTCCGTCAGTTAAGCATTTGACTCTTGATCTCAGGTCAGGTCATGATCTCGGGGTTCATGAGTTCGATCCCCACATCCGGCTTTGTGCTGACAGTGCAGAGCCTGCTTAGATCCTCTCTCTGTCTCTTTCTCTCTCTGCTTTTCGCCTGCTCGCATGTGCTCTCTCTCTCTGTCTCTTTTACACACACACACACACACACACACTAAATAAATAAATAAATAAATAAATAAATAAATAAAACTTTTTAAAAAATAAGAGAACGGTCTTCTCAAATCCAGGCCGATCTGGAGTTTCCTGGTTCCCTGCCTCTTCCAGTTGCAGGACACCCCAGTGTAGCCCCTTCCAGAGGCTTCCTTCCCAGGAAGAGCCTGCTCTGCAGCGTCATGGGCCAGAGATGACCCACAGATGAGTTTTCTTTGCCCATACGGTGTTCTAATTTTTTATATTTTTTATTGAAAAAACGTTTGAGGTTTATTTATTTGAGAGAGAGAGAGAGAGAGAGACAGCACGAGCAGCAGAAGGTCAGAGAGAGAGGGAGACACAGAATCTGAAGCAGGCTCCAGGCTCTGAGCCAGCTGTCAGCACAGAGCCCGACGTGGGGCTCGAACCCACACACCGTGAGATCATGACCTGAGCTGAAGTAGAGAGCTTAACCGACTGAGCCACCCTCTAATTTTTTTTTTTTATTTCAAAATTGGGAGATGCCCCTACAACAGGAAGACCTGCAACCTCACAGGGACAAGGACTGGGCTGGAGAAGCCATAAACGGGACACGGTGTCACTGTAACAGCAAATTAGTTTCAGCGGCTCCAGGCCTCTGGAACGCCCTCCTCCTGCCTGGTCCCCCCCCCCCATCCTGGTCTTGCTCTGACGGCCTTTCCAAAGCTGTTGTAATAAATCCCTGGCGTTCAATTCCCTCTGTTGGAAATACCTAGAGTAGCTTCTGTTCCGATGCCCTCAGCTTCTTTTTTTTTTTTTTAATGTTTTATTTATTTCTAGGAGAGAGAGAGAGAGAGACAGCGTGAGCAGGGGAGGGTCAGAGATAGAGGGAGTTACAGACTCTGAAATAGTCTCCAGGCTCTGAGCTGGCAGTCAGCACAGAGCCTGACGCGGGGCTCGAACCCACGAACCACGAGATCATGACCTAAGCGAAAGTCGGACGCTTAACCGACTAGGCCACCCAGGCTCCTCCGATGCCCTCAGCTTCTATGTGAGGATCTCTGTTCCAAGCAGAGCCTGGCTGGACAAAGAGAAGAGGAAAGGTGATTGTTACGCCCGCCACAGCCAAGGGAGAATTCTAGAAAAACGGAATATTTCTTCAACCCTGCCCACTTCGGCTGATCTGGGATACGGCCTTGTTCCGGGGAGTGTAAGGGATGGCAGTAGAGGAGAGATGTGTGTTACCCCAAGGGCTGCTGAGCCTCTGGGAAGAAAAGGGGACTCAATGTATTAGTCTGTTCAGGCTTCATTAATAAAATACCAGAGGCGGGGGCGGGGGAGGGGGGTGTTAGACAACAGGCATTTATTTTCTGGAGGCCAGGAAATCCAAGATCAAAGTGCTGGCAGATTCGTTTCCTGGTGAAGACGGCTTCAGGAAGCCATCTCACCTTGTGCTCATATGGGAGAGAGACAGAGACAGAGAGTGCGAGCGGGGGAGGAGCAGAGAGATAGGGAGACACAGAATCCGAAGCAGGCTCCACGCTTCCAGCTGTCAGCACAGAATCCCATGCGGGGCTCGAACCCATGAACCTTGAGATCCTGACCTGAGCCCAAGTGCGACGTTTAACCGACTGAGCCACCCAGGCGTCCCAATTAGAAGGTCTTTTTAACAAAAATATTTTTTTTAATGTAAACAAGAGGTGAAGATGTTCCCTGTTCCCTGCAGCTGCATACAGATACTATTTTGCATGATCAAGCCCATCTAAAAAAAATCTGCCCCCGATGGTTACGAACTGACACCATTCCCAGAAACACCCATCTTGTCTTCCCATCCAGGCCCGAGGTTTACATTCTTGGCCCCAACCTAGTCTGTTCATTTAAGCCTGTCCTTGAAAGGATCGTCTGAACAAAAAAGTCTTGTGAGTCTCCTAGAAATTGTTGCTATCTCTTGAGAAAAATAACCTCCCGGAGAAGACTGTAATTCTGATTGGTCGCCTTCTCTGATCATTTGTTGCCATGGTGACAACATCATCTTTCTATTATTAAAAGGAATAAATGCTTGTAGGGTTGTTGTTTTTTTCCCCTCCCTTTCTCAATCAGAAGATGATCGTTGCACGTTTCTCCCGCCAACATAATGGGAATAAAAGCCTGTGATTCTACTCGATTTCTTATTTTTAACAAAGGCATGGAGAGGCCTGTGCCCTTCAAATAAATCAACCGAAGCCCTCAGTCCTGAGCCCGGTCGGATTTGCACAAAAGGGGCCCTGAGCTGTGACCTCAACTTCACCAGAGCGCCCACTGGTGGGAGATGAGAGAACAGCAAGATTGGCTGCTGAGGAGACCCCTTCGGTCCGTTCCTCTTGGGATCTTTCACCACCACCCCCCTACCTGGCCAGGCTTGCCGCATAGGGCAGTGGGGACCCATCTCCCTAAAGATTCTGCAGAGGGAGGGGGAAATCCACTCCTGTCCTCAACACACACAATGAACATTTACTACATGCCGGGGACTGTGATTTGCCCTCTACCCGGTGTCCATCCTCACTGCAACCCCTTAAGGGAGGAATTATGGCCACTCTCCTGTCTGATATGAGGACTTCAAAAACAGAGAGGTTAAGTCACTTGCCCAAGGTCACACAGCCAGAAACTGGAGGAGCCAGGAGTTATTTAAACTCAGGTCTCTCTGACTCTAGGCAGAGAAAATCAGCATACAGCAAGTGTTGGTGAGACCCAGAAGGCTCCTAATCCTCTCTCAGGAGGGACTATTCAGTACCTACTGGATGTGTCAGCCAGAGGCTCTCTACATCCATCTATACAATAGTCATGCTAACTCATGACTAATAGTTAATGCACTTTTACTCTGTGCTATGTTCTTGGCTGACAGTTTAGATGTATAATCTCACTAAATCCTCCTAACAAACTTAACAAGAATTTTTTTAAATTTTTTAAATGTTTATTTATTTTTGAGAGAGAGACAGAGTATGAACAGGGGAGGGGCAGAGAGAGGGAGACACAGAATCTGAAGCAGGCTCCAGGCTCCGAGCTGTCAGCACAGAGCCCGACGCAGGGCTCGAACTCATGATCTAAGCCGAAGTCAGATGTCCGCTCAACTGACTGAGCCCCCCCAGGCGTCCCCAGACTCCACTTCTTAATGCCAGAGAGAGGAACACGTGGGATGTGCCACATTGTTGTGGACATCTTTGGAAAATAAAATCTACCACACTTTTAAAAGTAGCATTGGTTAGCGGCGCTTGGCTGGCTCAGTCAGTGGAGTGTGCGACTCTGGATCTCAGGGTTTTATGTTTGAGCCTCACGTTGGGTGTAGAGATTATGTGGAGATAAAGTGTTAGAGGCGACTGGGTGAGGGGCGCTTGGGTGGCTTAGTCGGTTAAGCATCCGACTTTCGCTTAGGTCATGATCTCGCGGTTCGTGGGTTCGAGCCCCGCGTCGGGCTCTGTGCTGACTGCCAGCTCAGAGCCTGGAGCCTGTTTCAGATTCTGTGTCTCCCTCTCTCTCTGACCCTCCCCTGCTCACGCTGTCTCTCTCTCTCTCTCCTAGAAATAAATAAAACATTAAAAAAAATTTTTTTTAAAAAGAGGCAACTGGGTGAGTCAGTCGGTTAAGGATCCGTCTCTTGATTTTGGTTCAGGTCATGATCTCACTCTTCGTGGGTTCAAGCCCCGCGTCCAGCTCCGGGCTGACAGCTCAGAGCCTGGAGGCTGCTTCACATTCTGTCTCCCTCTCTCTCTGCTCCTCCCCCACTCATGCTCTGTCTCTCTCTCTCTCTTTCAAAAATAAATAAACATTAAAAATAAATAAACATTTTAAAAATTAAATAAAATAAAATCTCAAAAACATAAAAATAAATAAGGCAGTGTTGGGTAGAGTGAAACCTCTCACTTTCCTTACCCACTTTCTGGGAGGAAGATGAATGTCCTGCATTCCCTTGGCCTTGAAGTTCTAAGAATCCAAGAATTGAAGAATTGCTGTGAGGACAGAAAGTGTCATTTGGTGAGAGGTTATCTCTTCAGGGAGGATCCCTGGGCTGAGTCTTTTTATCGGGTGACTTACCAGAGACCTCTGGATAACGCAGTGGGTAATTCTGGAGGCCGAATGACAATCAGCCCAAGATCAAGACCAAATAACATCAGCCCAAGATCAACCGCCCAAACCAGGCCAATGTTCAAATCTCAGCTTTGCAAATGTCTGTGGCAAACACCTGCTACTTTCGTGGCCACATTTATCGGTCCATTGCAACCTCAGGTTCCTCACTAGTAAAATGGGAATCAAAATAATATCCAGCAGGGGTCGGGTGAGGCCTGCTGAACCAGGCGTGGACTAGACCAGGATCCAGAACAAGATCCGGTACTGGTGCGACTGGAGCTGCCTGGGGCCCGCTGTGGCTGGCATCTATTTCCATCAGCGCCAGAGCTGCTCCCTGCCCCTGTGGGCCCATGAGCTGCTACAACTGGGTCACCCAGGCTCATGGTCCCTGTCCCCATCAGAACTGCCCACAAGGCAGGAGGGGCATGGTGTGAATGGAATGAACGACAGCAGGGTAACCCAGAAGCACCCTCCCCCCAAGGTGGAACACACGATGAGCTCACGGAGTACACAGCCAGGCTCTCCCAAGAGCTGGTGTCTGGGACACCCTTTCTAGAAAGGAATAGCAGGTCCCAGAAATCTAGGCAAGTGGTTGCAGCCTGATGGCCGCAGACATGCACAGGGGACCTGGGAGGCATCTTCGGTGAGCATCGCCCCTGCCATGAGCAGCTGGGAGAGGGTCAACAGGGATCGAGATTACATTGTCCTACATTTCTGGGTGAGAAGGATAGGATGAAGGTTACAATGTACATAAAGACAGAAAGGCGCTAATGACAGCCTTGAGTTTGAAGAGCTCTGTACATCTGAGGACCCTGGGGTTCACACTGGATGGTTCTGGGGTCGCAGTCTTTGCGCAAACAAAGTCCTCTAAAGTTAGTAGCCCGAGGTTTGGTGAGAACTGATATTTACACCGGGTTGGAGTGTTTCCCCACAGATTGCTTGTTAATTACAAAGGGATTAAAGAGTAACTTTACAGCAAGAAACTTCACCATCGCCAGTATTAGGACAAACTGGACATCATTTACCTCCTGATAATGTACACCAAGGACACGGAGTTATTTCTACGATATTCATTTTTTAAAATGCATAACCTGGGGCGCCTGGGTGGCGCAGTCGGTTAAGTGTCTGACTTCAGTTCAGGTCATGACCTTGCAGTCTGTGAGTTCGAGCCCTGCATCGGGCTTTGTGCTGACAGCTCAGAGACTAGAGCCTGCTTCAGTTTCTCTATCTCCCTCTCTCTCTCTGACCCTCCCCTGCTCACGCTGTCTCTCTCTCAGAAATAAATAAAACATTAAAAAAAAAAAAAAAAAGAATGTTCTTCCATGTGATGGACAACTTAACTCTCCTCTTTTCCCCCCTCCCCCAGGATTTTCAAAGAAAAGATCTACACTTCTACGTGGTGGAACTTTCCCCCCACCACAGGCCTCTCTGTTGCTAAGCCAGCCTCAGTTTTGTCCAGGTGCTAAGTCACAATGTGCTCAAGGAAGGTGAGCCTTGCCCCCAAAGGTGAACCGTGATTGGCCTGAGCTTTGTTCCTGTTTGTTAGCGATTGGTTGAGGGGTGATCATGTGACCCATTTGGGGCCAGTGAAACTTGAACGGATTGGGAGGCGGGTTTAATTTCTCTGATAAGAGGAAACAGATGAGCCCTACTCCTTTTCATCCTGACTTGGATTACTGCCTTGGGAAGTCACGTCTGGAGCTATGGCAACCACCTTGCAACCATGAAGCAAAGAGCCTGAAAATAGAAAACATTGAGGAGGTCAGACCAGAAGCAGAAAAATCATCTGAGGCCTTGGTTACATCATTGAGCTACTGAACCAAACCCGGGCTGACCCTGCCTCCTGACCTTCTATTATGTGAGATACTTTTTTTTTCTTAATGAAAACTGATACAAAAAAATACAGAGAAGTGACCAGTTGTGATCGCTGAAGGATACGTGGAGCAGTCACTAAAACATAATGCAAAGAGGTAGAGTTAGAAAGACAATTATCAGAGGGCGCCTGGGTGGCTTAGTCAGTTAAGCATCTGACTTTCGCTTCGGTCATGATCTCGCGGTTCGTGGGTTCGAGCCCCGCGTCAGGCTCTGTGCTGACTGCCAGCTCCGAGCCTGGAGCCTGTTTCAGTCTGTGACTCCCTCTCTCTCTGACCCTCCCCTGCTCACGCTGTCTCTCTCTCTCTCTCCTAGAAATAAATAAAACATTAAAAAAAAAAAAAGAAAAGAAAGACAATTATCAGTAGCAATGAGCAGACTCAGGGCCGAAATCTTGGTTTCTAACATTCTGCAATAAAAAGAGGCTCTTGGAGAAACGGTTAATTCTAGGACTCCAGCAAGAATGTACAAAATGAGCCTGAGATATCTTATAGTCCCAGAAGATAAAGAAGCGCCCCCCCACACACACACACAAAGTGGGGATATGCCAAAGAGATACCAGAGACAACTGAAAGAGTTCTCACTAGTCTAAGCTGGAAAAACTTGAGCAACAAAATAAACGATGTAGTGTTGTAGTATAAGCTATAGCATAAAATAAATATCCACAACTCCACACCGATATAAATAAAGTGATTGAATAAGTAAACAAAGAGGGGAGAATATGCAGATTTCTTTTGTGGACTATATGCTCAAAAAAATGTATGTACATATTACCCTCTCAAGGAGATGGAGCAAAACTCTCTACTTCTTAGGTGTGGACTGTGCAGAGTGACTTCCTTCTGAAGAGCACCTATAGGGATGGAAGGGAGAACAGTAACTCTACAGTGGAAAAATCTGATGAACAACTATGTCAGCCAAGTGCTCATCAAGGTTATCATCAATAGTGATAAGTCCTGGACCCTTCCTATGATGTGATGAGAATGGCCATAATCTCAATCCATAATGAGAAAATATCAGATAAATACCAGCAAAGAGAGGTTCTACAAAAGACCTGGCCAGTATTCCTCAAAACTATCAAGGTCATCAAAACAAAGAAAGTCTGAGACACTGCTATAGTCTAGAGGAGGCTAATGACATGATGAATAAAAGTGATGTGATCCTGGAACAGAAAAAGGACATTAGATAAACATGAAAGCCTGGATTTTGGTTAAAGATAATGTATCAGTATTGGTTCATTACTTGTGAGATGTGAGCAATGCTAACGTAAAATCAATAATAAGGGAAACTGGGTGTGGAGTCTGTGGGACTCTGTACTCTCTACAACTTTTCTATAATCTAAAACTACCCTAAAATATGAAGTTTTTATAAATACAGAGGAAAGAATGGAATAATAAACAACACACAATTTACCTAAAAGAAGATAAGAAAATAGGAACAAGGGGCGCCTGGGTGGCTTAGTCGGTTATGCGTCCGACTTTCACTTGGGTCATGATCTCGCGGTTCGTGGGTTCGTGCCCCGCGTCGGGCTCTGTGCTGACTGCCAGCTTGGAGCCTGGAGCCTGTTTCTGTCTGTGACTCCCTCTCTCTCTGACCCTCCCCTGCTCACGCTGTCTCTCTCTCTTCTATAAATAAATAAAAACATTAAAAAAAAAATTTTTTTTTAAATAAAAAAAAAAAAAAGAAAATAGGAACAAATAGGGGCGCCTGGGTGGCTTAGTCAGTTAAGCGTCCAACTTTCACTTAGGTCATGATCTCGCAGTTCGTGGGTTCGAGCCCCGCATCGGGCTCTGTGCTGACTGCCAGCCTGGAGCCTGTTTCAGAGTCTGTATCTCCCTCTCTCTCTGACCCTCCCCTGCTCATGCTGTCTCTCTCTCTCTCTCTCCTAGAAATAAAAATATTTAAAAAAAAAATAAAATAGGAACAAATAGCAAATGGATCAAATAGAAAGTGCCAAACTTAGGGGCGCCTGGGTGGCTTAGTCGGTTAAGTGTCCGACTTTCCGACTTTCGCTTAGGTCATGATCTCGCGGTTCGTGGGTTCGAGCCCCGCGTCGGGCTCTGTGCTGACTGCCAGCTCGGAGCCTGGAGCCTGTTTCAGTCTGTGACTCCCTCTCTCTCTGACCCTCCCCTGCTCACGCTGTCTCTCTCTCCTAGAAATAAATAAAACATTTAAAAAAAAAAAAAAAGAAAGTGCCAAACTTCAAACCATATGATTAATCACATTAAATATAAATGAGCCAAACACTCTGATTGAAATACAGAGATTGCCAGACTGGATTAAAAAAAAAAAAAAAAAAAGCAAGACCCAACAATACGCTGTCCACAAGAAAGACATTCTAAATATAGAGTCACATCAAAAGTAAAAGGGTAGAGGGGCACTTGAGTGGCTCAGTTGATTAAGCATCGGACTCTTGATCTCGGCTCAGGTCATGATCTCAGAGTTTGAGAGTTCGAGCCCCATGTCGGGCTATGCACTGTCAGCGCAGAGCCTGCTTGGAGTTCTCACTCTCTCCCTCTCTGTCCCTATCACGTTCGTGCTCTCTCTCTTTTTCTCTCTCCTTCAAAATAAATAAATAAACTTGAAAAAAATTTTTAAGTAAAGGGGTAGAAAAAGACATATCATGAAAACAAAAAATATAAAGAAAATATAGGAACATGGAGTGTTTATATTGAGATCAGAGCAAGTAGACCTCAGAACAAGAAACTACCCAAAATAAAGAGGGTCACTTCATAATTATGAGCCATTTGTCAGGAACAATCAGAAATGTAGATGTATTGGGGTGCCTGGGTGGCTCAGTCGGTTAAGTGTCCGACTTCAGCTCAGGTCATGATCTCACGGTTCGTGGGTTCGAGCCCCACGTCGTCGGGCTCTGTGCTGACAGCTCAGAGCCTGGAACCTGCTTCCGATTCTGTGTCTCCCTCTCTCTCTGACCCTCCCCTGCTCATGCTCTCTCTCTCTCAGAAATAAATAAAAAACATTAAAAAAAATTTTTTTTAATAATAGGGTCACCAGATTGTGGCATGGATCCACTGGACCTGGTGTAAAAATCAATAAAAGGAAAGCTCATTTTATTTTTTTTAATGTTTATTTATTTTTGAGAAAGAGAGAGAGACAGAGACAGGGACAGAACATCAGCGGGGGAGGGGCAGACAGAGAGGGAGACACAGAATCCGAAGCAGGTTCCAGGCTCTGAGCTGTCAGCACAGAGCCGGACGCGGGGCTCAAACTCATGAACTGTGAGATCGTGACATGACATGGGGTTCAATTCCACAACCCTGGGATCATGACCTGAGCCAAAATCAAGAGTTGGACGCTCAACTGACTGAGCCACCCAGGTGCCCCCATTATTTCTATTCTCTCTAAACAAACAAATAAACAAATAAAAAAGCAAGCTCTTAAAAATTAAAAAAAAAAAAAAAAAGAGTGGGCTCTTCAATCAAACTGCCTGGGTTCACATCCTGATTCTACCTTCTCCAGGGTGACCATGGGCAAGCTACTTCAATTCTGTTCTTGGCCAAGCCTCCGTACCTCTCTGGTCTCATCTAATTCCAGGGGCAATGAAACAGTTTCAGCAAATGAAAAAAAAAAAAAAAGGAAGGAACAAAGCCTGAGAGAGGCCATAAGAATTAAACGGGCTAACCCACACAGAGTGCTTGGAATAGTGCGTGGAAGAGCATAAGTGCTCAAAGATGTTGCTGGCAGTGTCTTGACTATTTCAGAACTCTAAGTCATTCAGGAGTTAAGATCTGCCTGGTAGAAATTCAGAGTTAAGAAAAAGAGAAAGACAGCGAGAAGGAGAGAGCATGAACCTGCCTACATTTTGCTTATTTGCTCAGTAAATGTTGAATGGGGTCATTGGCCTTCTATTTCAGGTCCAGTGCCGATGACCAAGACAGAGGTTAGCCTAGATCATCTCCATCGGGAATTCTTTGGTTACAAGTGACAAACATTCTAATTGGTTTGGGAGCAAGGGAAATTTTAATCGCTCGTGTAATCAAAATTCCCCCATGACGGTGTGCAGGTGGCCTCAAGAGTACTGGACCCGGGAAAGTAATTATCAACAGGGCTTTCACTCCAGGTCTTATTTGCTTCTCCCTGGGGTCAGGTTGGCTTTTTTCCTTAATTTTTATTCCTATTTTTGAGAGAGACAGACAGAGCGCAAGTGGGACAGGGGCAGAGAGAGAGAGAGAGAGAGAGAGAGTGAGAGAGGGAGACATAGAATCCGATGCAGGCTCCAGGCTCTGCGCTGTCAGCACAGAGCCCGACACGGGGCTTGAACGCACATGCCAGGCTTGAACTCACAAACCGTGAGATCATGACCTGGGCTGAAGTCAGACATTTAACCATCTGAGCCACCCAGGCGCTCCTGCCTGGTGTCACTTTTATTCTATCCTCCAGCAGTGGGAAAATGGCCACAGACAAACAGCTCTGGACCTCTTCCTTCAAAGCCTCACTATCCATAAGGAAAAGGCTTTTTTTTTTTGAAGATTTTATTTTTAACTAATCTCTACACCCCGTGTGGAACTCCAACTTCAACCCCAAGATCATGAGTCACAAGCTCTACCAATTGAATCAGCCATGCGCCCCCATAAGGAATAGGCTTCTTGCCCCCAACATCCGGACCCAAAAAACCCAGGGAAAGACTCCCATTGGTTCCCCCTACAGTCTGTTCCAGGTGGGACATCATGACTGGTCCAGCTTGACTTCCTTGCCCATCCCTCAGCCAATCTGCGGGGGCGCGAGGGGCAGGGCACATAAAGGAACAGCAGCTCCTACAGGTTTGAGTTTTGTTTTGGAGCTCCAGTAAACAGTTGTCGGCTAATCTTTGCATCCTTTTCCTTTCTGTGGTTAGAACCTTGGAAAGAGAAGTGCAAGACTCAGGTGGGTCTAGGAGACAGCAGGACAATGGTTGGGAAGTATGGTCTCCCCAGCCCGGCCCAACACAGGTCGCTTCATACAGCACGCGCCCCATTCGTGCTTATGAATTGAATGAATGAGTGTCCTGTTCCCAGAGGCTGTCCTGCTACGGCCCTGATTTCATGGACTCTGAGCTGATCAAGCGTGAAGCGCGGATAGAGGTCCCGCACACCTGCGGGGCGTGTGTCGGGGCGCAGACGGCAGCCGCGACACGAGGAACCTTCGCGAAGCGAACCTTGAAGACCCCGCCAGCAAGTAGGGCCCAGTTGGGGGCGGGGCTTCCAGACCCCAGAATTTTGGGTTGCACCATCTTTCATCTGTTAGAGGGGAGAGCCGAGATAGTCCTTCTGCATCTTTCGCCAGCCCCGGTACCATTCCCCGACCACCAAGACGGTACATTTGCGTCTCTGATGGCCACACAGTTTCTCCCTTCGCCTCGTTACACCCCCCGGCTCCCCGCAGCCACACACTTCAGGCTTCCCACCACGACCACGCAGTGGCTCGCCCCGGTTTGACGCATTGCAGGGAAGGCCGGACCAATCGGTGCCGTGCTCTCATTTCCGCCATGGCCCGGACCCAATAGCGGCTCGGCTCACACAGGGACGCGTCACGCGCCGCCGAGTGGTGCCCCTCCGCCGGGGAGGCCCGTGGACTGGAGCGCAGAGGGCGGGGCGCGCGGCAACGGAAAGTAGTCCCGCGGCCGAGGCGCGTGCCCGCGCGTGCGCGCCTGGAGGCAGAACCCGGCCCTGCGCGGGGCGGGCGCGAGAGATCCGCGGGCTCGTCGGTGCGGAGCGGGGCGCGGAGGGATCCGTGGGAGCCGCAGTGCGGCGGCACGCGGGCAGGGCGGGGCGGGGCCGGGCGAGGCGGGGCGCGCGCGCGGCGGCCGTTGAAGGACCGTTGGGGCGGGAGGTGGCGGCGGCGCGCGCTGCGGGCAGTGAGTGTGGAGGCGCGGACGCGCGGCGGAGCTCGAGCTGCTGCAGCTGCTGCCGCCGCCGGAGGAACCTTGATCCCCGCGTTCCGGACACCCCGGCCTCGCCATGGTGAGTGAGGCTGGGGGACTGCCCAGGCTGGGGCTCGGAGGCGGGCGCGGCGGGCAGGACTCCCGAAGGGGCGAGTGGACCCAGAACCGGGGGTGTTGGGTCCCCGGCGAGCGCCTCTGGAGCCCCTTCTGCCCGGGGGACCTTCGAACCCAGAGCGGGACATTTGGATCCCAGAAGGGGCTTTGGGGCTTCAAAGGCGACTTTTAATACCAGGTGGGGTGTTTAGACCCCAAAATGGGCACCCGAGCTCTCAGAGGGGACGTTGGAACCCGGGATGGGACATCTGGACCCTCACAGGGGGCGTTTGGACCCCAGAAAGGGCGTTTGGAGCCAGGGTGGGGCGTTTGGTCTCTGAGATGGGGTGTTTGGACCCCATAGGGGGCGAGGTAAGAAACACAGGCTGGGGAAGGGGGGTATTTGGGCCCTGATGAAGACTTTGGATCCTAAAAGGATGCAGGGAAGGGAGCCCAGAGGAAAGCCAGGCTGCTGGGGGCCGCGTGTAGCTGGACCGGGGTGGGGAGAGGGGCAGGGATGGGGGTGATTTCTGCAGATCCGACCCGGGGGGGGGGGGGGGGAGCTGTTCTCCAAAGACCGGCATTGCAGAGGAAGTAGGAGAAGGGTGAGGTGCAAGCTTAGGAGAGGAAGAGCCTGGGGTGGGCGGCAGCGGAGGTTAGAAGATGCTCTGGAAGCCTGCAGGGACTGAAAAGGATTGGGGTCGGAGAAGCGGTGAAGAGGGAGCGGCGAGGCCGTCCCTTGCCAGTGGTGGGGGAGCGGGAGGCCGCGTGCTTGATTTGGGGGGCGGCCAGAAAAGGTTCTGAGGTTACTGGTGGGTTGAGGCTGTTGGACTAGGGAGGTTGGCGTTCCTGGGAGGGGGCTGGGGCCGAGCGTTGTGTCGGGTCCAGAAGAAGGTGGGGGTGGGAGAGGACTCTGGCTCCGGTGGTGGGAGGCCTGCGGGGGCGGGGGGTGTTGGAGGAGACGATGAATGACGGCCAAGGTGGGCCTCGATTTGGAAGTGGATGTGGGTAGCTCCCTGGAAGTCTCCAGGGAAGGACCAAGGCAAAGACTCTTCCCCCGAGATGGGGAGGGGGCTGCAGAGGCCAAAGGGAGTGGCCACACGGTCCCCCCTCCCCAGGAAGAATGGGGCTGGGCAGGAGGCGCCCCAGCCCAGTGGGAGCCGGTGGGCGGAGTTGTTCAGGCCCCTCATTGCGCACTGAAGCCGCATGAAATGGGGGTGGGGGGGCCAAAGTTTGGGATGCATCGAATGAGCCAGCCTTTCGAGCTTAGAATCTCACCCCGTCACCGCCCCTCTGCGACCCCGGAGAGCTGCTTTTTCCGAACAGGAGTCCCGGGTTTCTCCTCGTTCTGCACCTCCCTCGTGCCAAATGACAGTGCAGTACAGTGTGGCGTCGGTGACAATCGGACGCCTGTTCCTGGGGCCTCGGGGTGGGGACTGCAGAGCTGGAACAGAGAGGGTCTCCAGAGGGACCCCTCCGTCTGCCTGAGGACCACTGGGTCCGCCTGGGGCCCTCAGCGAGCGCTGCTGTCAGTTCACGCTGCAAGGGCTTGCCGCGAAAAGCAGCAGACAGCTCTTTCCTGCGCCCTGCCACCCACAGCCCCCACGGCCCCCCCCCCGGGCTCAGCCTCGGCACCGTGCGCAGCCACCCCCCCTGGCAAGGCCGGGAGAACCAGGAGCCGCCGCTTGTATCAGATCTCATACTTGCTGACACAGGCCTGGTGGCTCCTCTTGCCGCCACCCCGTTTTCGCCCCGCTGGACCTTGCAGAAGGGGCCCTGGGGCTCCGGCAGGTGCCAGGAGGCCCCCCACCTCCCGGCGAGGACCTGAGCTGGGCACCAGCTAGTTTCTCTTCCCGTTTGTAATGGGCAAGGTTCGGGTGGGACGAGCCACTGTGAACTGGCCTTGGACTTCGGCCTGGGCGCCGGGGCTCCGCCTTGGCCCGAGTGAGGGGCCCTGGCCTTGGTTTCTGATCTCATCTAACACTGCTCCCTGGCATTGGCTGGGGGCTGGGTCACGGCAGAGAAATAATACCCTCTTCCCTCCCCCACCCCAAGGTTTTTTGTTTTTTTTTTTTTCTCTTATCTGGCTGGAGACTAAGATGAGGGATAAGGAAGCAGTAGACCCGCTGGGTGATCTTGGAGACCGTTTTTGTGAAAGCTTAACGTCTTCAGATTTGGAAAGGGAAGAAGCCCCGGGGAGGGGCCCCCAGTGGTGATAGTTTCTTGGGCGACCAGTCTCGTGGGCAGCAGCCATGCTTTGTGATCTAGAGCAGATCTAGAACATGGAGTTGGGACCTTTCCTTCTTCGGGCAGGGGGAAGGGTCTCCTACTCCCAGGAGGGAGGAGGGAGCGCTTCTGACAGGTTCTATAGGCAGAGCCACGCCTATTTGCAGCAGCCCCAGCTGCCCACCACTCCCCCCACCCCACCCCCGCCCGTGGCAGCTAGCGGGTTGAGGGTAGTAGCAGACAGGGGCCTGCAGAGCCCCTTCCGGACAGCCCAGGTGACCTGTCTCAGCCCCTGACGGTGCTGCCCAAAGGCTGAAAGAATTGGGCTTCTCGAAGAGGGGTGCGGTAGGGGTGCGGTAGCCCCCCAATTAGGCCGGCTCTCTCCATTCTAGGGCAGGGGAGGGGGAGAGAACGAGGAGCCGGTGGAATGGCAGCCCTCCTCCCCCAGACTGTTACTCTGCCCTCCTCTTTTCCCTTCCCCCTCCCCTGCCATTGCCGGGTGCCCATCCTCTCTTCTCGCCTTCCCCCAGCAGCCCCAAGGCTTTTTTGAAGGCAGTACGGAAGACTTCCTCTGGTCGTCCTGCTAACCTTCCGGTTAGACTTCGGACTTTTCCAGAATGGGCACAGGCCATGTTTTTCCTTCTCTACCTTCCTTCCTCCTCCCCTAGCCATCTCTTTTCTCTGTCATCATCGATTTCCCCTCCCATTCCGCCTCTTTGGGGCTTGGCCTCAAGTTCCTCTTCCCTTAGATTGAAAAGGAAAAAAAAGGAAAGGGACATCTTAGACCAGTTCTTAGTGTTTGGGACTGGGGGGGGGGGGTCGTTGCTAGCCTGCAGAGCCCTGGTGCAGCTAGTTTGCATCAGTTTTGAGGGCCTCACAGCTCCAGCCGTGCTGTGGACATAGAGCCCCTTCCCCCGATTGTGAAAGCAAAGGAGGGGGGCAGCCATCTGGGCACCAGGCAGAGTGGCACCTTCTTGGCGACATTCACTAAAACCAGGGAGAGTGTGTGTATTGGCCGCCTGAGGCTGAATGTTGAGACTCAGCACCCCCCCCCAGCCCCCCCTGCAGAAGGCCCCTCCCCTGGCGGGTTCCCAGCACACCAGTGCGGAGGAGGCCTGTCCTGGCCTCTCCTCCGCCCCACCCCCAAGCCCCGCATGCAGCAAGGGCCGCCCGCCACGGGCTGGCCAGTCCCCAGAGCGGCCAGGACTGGAAAGGGTTAAAAACTGCAGCGAAGCCTTGGACGCTGACTTCAGTCCTGAAAGCCTGTCGCCCTCCCCTCCCCGCTGCTTGCTGCAGTCCCCTCCCCAACATTTACCCTCCTGCCCAGCAGAAATGGAAGAGCACGCAGGACAGGACAGGAGCAGGGACATAGAGTGGCCGCTCTGGACTGACTGGGCTCCTCCAGGCACTCGGGGGATGGGGGGTCTCCGCCAGGCACTCAGGGCCGTTCAGGGCCCCCCGTTAGGAGAATTTTTGCCCGCTGGGTCCACTGTGCTTGGACTTGGCACCTCCAAATAGGTGACACAGAAACTAGCGAAGAGCCCAGACATCATCTCTCCGTCCTAGCCAAGGACTGGCCTGCTTTGGCGTGGAGGCTTCTAGAGCTGCTCTGTGGGGCCTCCAGGGCAACTGCTCCCTGCACGCAGCCCCCGACAGCCAAGCCGACCCCGAGACAACGAACCCACACTGTGCCCGTGCACCTGGTTTGCGGCTGGCGTGGCACGTGTCCCCACCCTTTGGCCCCGGGGCACGCTCATCCAAGCTTGGCCGCCCTGGGGTCCAGGCAACTTGCTCAGGCCCCTCATCGGGCAGGCTGGGTTTCCAGTCCACTTCAGTCCCTGACTTCGTGAATCCCCAGACTGTCTGCCAGGCCCTCTGCTGTCCCGCACACCCTGATGGGCTCAGGGGCGCAGGCATGTGGGCTGCCCTCGCCAGAGGGGGCTGGACTCAGCCAGCAGGACGCGCTGGCTGTGACTGGCTGGCCCAGTGACTGACTGTCTCCTTGTTTTTCCAGGCTGACCAGCTGACCGAGGAGCAGATCGCAGGTGAGCCTGCCTCCCCTCCTCCTCCCCGTGCTGCCCCGGGGAGGCCTCTGCGTGCGCGGCAGATGGCACCCGACAGATAGCCGCCTGTGTTCCCTCCACTGTTTAATGCTGGGGCTTGTGCTTGAAATGTGGGGAACCGTGGAAAAGAGCACACTGCACTCCGGTTACACCGACCCCTGCTGGTCCCAAGATGGGCACTTAACCCGATGCCAAATCTGTGTTCCTCCCCTCACCTGGAGTCCAGGGGCCCTTGGTTAGCTCGGGGCCACGCGGTGAACCCAGCCGTCTGCCCCAGCTCCTGCCGGTGGGGCTCCGAGGCGAGCCTCCCTCCGGGGGCTGCAGAGCTCCTGTCCCCCTTTAGGAGCCACCCAGGAGATGGCTTGTCACTCCCGCCTCCGCGCTCCCCTCCGCACGTGCTGGCCGTCACCGTCCTCTGGCAGCAGCGGCTCTCCCCATCCTTTGGGCCTCCGCTCAGCTGTCACCTTGGAGAGGCCATCCCTGACTCCCCGGCTCAGCTCGCCCTCAAAACTGTCCCCTGTCTTTACCTGCTGTGTCCCCTGTCACTAGATGTGAGCTCCTTGAGTTGGGGGCTTTTTTTGGAGCAGGAGTGGGGGGTCCTTTCTGTATCTTCAGTGCCCAGCACATAGTCAGTGCCCTGTAGTTTTTGTTGGCCAAACAAGTGAATGAACGAATGGTCGTACGTCTCCCAGGAAGCTAAAGGAAACCCTGGGATCCCATCTAATTCATACCTGTGGGCCCCTGGCCCCTGGGTCCCAGGAAGGTCCCCGCTGCAGGCGCTGCCGTGTGAGCGAGTGCACTTCTCCATCTCCCTCTCCCAACACAGAGAGCAGCTCTCAGTCCACGGCCACGGCCACGGGCCAGCACCAAGTAGGCGGGGGAGGGACTCGGAACGACCCCCCAGACCCCGGCTGTGCTGTCAGGTCCAGCGGGCTGCGTGATGAGTGTCGAAGGCCCCACATCGGAAGTGGAGGAGGCCGGAGTGGACATGCGTCTCTCCTGTCGTCCCCTCCCCCCCAGCCCACGGTCAGTCACACTGTCAGTGTGGAAATGGCCCCAGGGGCTATGGAGACCCACCGAGGAAAGCCGGAGAGCCTCCCTGTTGGGTGATCGTGAGCTCAGGGAGCCCCCGCGACCCAGCCCCTGCCCTCCCCCGGAACAACAAGGCCTCGGCCCGGGGCAGCGCCTATAGCCGCAGGGACACCCGTGGCCCGGTGGCCCAGAGGCTGGGGACGCAGCTTCTCGGCTGTGCATGTGGCCTGCCGCACCTGCCCTCCACCCCACAGCTCTGCCCTACGCGCCACAGGCAGGACGCTCTGCACCCCGTCCCTGTCCCCATCAGCAAACTGTCCACCGCTCACCCGGCCCACACCCGCTGGGAAGAGGCTGCCAGGCGTCTGTTCCCTGAGGGCTGGGGGTGGGAGCGCCAGGTGCCAAATCGGGCCCAGTGGGAGGGCAGCAGCCGCGCGCTTCTCTCCCCGCTCCTGGTGCGGCCCCAGCTGCGGCCCTCCCCCTCGGCGCCGCTAGCGCCCGGCCCGCTTGGCAGCCGGCCCCTCTCCTTCCAGCCCCCCCCCTCCGGGCCGCCAGCCACGCTCTGCTGCCGACCACCCCCTCACCGCGTCACATGCGGCCACTCGCTCCTCGGGAAGCCAGCGGCGCGGCCCAGGGGACCGGCGGTACCGGTCAGGAGGGATGCGGGGCCGCCAACGGCAAGCATCCCGCAGCCTCCTCGTCCCTTCCCAGCCAGTTGACCTTGGCTGGCCCACTTCCGGTGAAGAGTTCTCTTGGCTTTTGTCCGCTCTATGACTTTAGTCCATTTCATCATTTGAGGGAGAGGCTGAGGCTGGGGCCCAACAAGAGCCGTAGAAGTCTCTGAGAGCAGCTGTCAGCCCGTGTGCCCCCTCTGTCCTCGCTGAGCTAGGCTGGCTGAACAGGTAGCTTCCCCTGGTACGCAGTAGGTGCTCAATAAATGTTGACCAAAAGAAGGGGTCTGCTCTGAGCACTGCCGCGAGGGGCTCGGACCGGAATTGCAGTCTTGCTCTGGTGTCCTCAGGTGGGATGGGCTCCCTTGGCCTTCACCCACGGAGGGCTTTGCCCGTGGTCCTTGACCACCGCCTCGTTCCCTCTCTTATCGCAGAGTTCAAGGAGGCCTTCTCCCTCTTTGACAAGGACGGAGATGGCACCATCACCACCAAGGAGCTGGGGACAGTGATGCGGTCCCTGGGACAGAACCCCACCGAGGCGGAGCTTCAGGACATGATCAACGAGGTGGACGCGGACGGTGAGCCCCGGGGAGGGGTGGACGGCCCCGCTCTGGGTCACCTCTCCTGACCACTGGGTGCCTTCCTTGGGGGAGGGGGTTGCGGAGGAGCTGGTGTCTCCCCGCCGGGGGCTCTGGCGTGGCCTCCCGGGCCCGGGCCGACGGCGCTCCCCTCCCCCTCTCCAGGGAATGGGACCATCGACTTCCCGGAGTTCCTGACCATGATGGCCCGGAAGATGAAGGACACGGACAGCGAGGAAGAGATCCGAGAGGCCTTCCGTGTCTTTGACAAGGTGAGCGGCCCTCTGCCGGGGCGGCTCCGGGGCCCAGCAGAGGGCCAGGTGGCTGCGGCCCGGGACACCTGGCCCCCGGAGGCCCCCTTCCCCGGCCGAGCGTGGGTGCCTGACGGCCCTCCCCCACCCCCGCCCAGGACGGCAACGGCTACATCAGCGCTGCCGAGCTCCGTCACGTAATGACGAACCTGGGCGAGAAGCTCACCGACGAGGAGGTGGACGAGATGATCAGAGAGGCCGACATCGACGGGGACGGCCAGGTCAACTATGAAGGTGAGCGGGCGCCAGTCGCAGCTTCAGGAACAGGCCCCGGGTCCCTCCTGTCCGTGTCCGGTGGCTCGGCCGCGCCCCACCCCCCACCTCCACGCCCGCTGACCCCCTGCTCTCTGCTTCACCCCACAGAGTTCGTACAGATGATGACGGCCAAGTGAAGGCCCCTGGGCAGCTGGTGATGCCCGTTCTCGTGATCTCTCTCTTCTCGCGCGCGCGCTCTCTTCAACACTCCCCTGCGTTCCCCGGTTCTAGCAAACACCAGTTGATTGACTGAGAATCTGATAAAGCAACAAAAGATTTGTCCCAAGCTGCATGACTGCTCTTTCTCCCTCCCGGAGTCTCCTCCCCTGCCCCTCATCTCTTCCTTTCACCCTCCCCCCTCCCGTTCACATCTTCCGAGGCCTGATGCGTTCATAAGGTGGAGCCCCGTTCCCCTCGGGGGAGCCTCTGCCCCCCCCTCCAGCCCGGGTGGCTCTCCTCTATTTTGGTTTGTTTCCGTTCGTGTGTCCTCTTATTTTGGGTGCTGGGGTGGCTGCCAGCCCTGTCCCGGGGCCTGCTAGGCAGGGGTGAGGCCTCGCCCAGACAGAGAGCATGCCTTTCGTTATTGCATGCAGCCAGCCCCGTGATTCCGTGTGCACATCCCAGCAGCCTTTGGGGGCAGGGGTGCCGAGAGCGGCGTTCTGGAAGGACCGGGGGGGGCGGGGGGGAGTTGAGGAGTTGTGGTGTCGACCGGCTGTGGCCCAGGAGAGGGGCTCGAGGGGCAAGGGAGTCCCGGAGGCCGTCATTCTTTTACGGCTCAAGGGGGCCGACTCGCCGAAGGGGACAGACCGAGTGGCCCGCGCTCGGACCCCAGCGGCCACCACCCTGACACCGTCCGGCTGACTTGCCGGGGTGGGGCGGGGGGCTGCCCTGCAGGTCGGCTGCGCCCCTGTTTCTAATGCGATCTCCGGCTGTTCTGTAACCTGGTGCTAACGTCCCACGCCGCTCCGCCCCCCGCCCCCGGGTCCCCGCGCCGGGACGGATGTGGGGGGGCTGCTTTGTGATGTACAGGTTATCCTCTGGTTTCGTTTTTCTTTTTTTTTTTTTTTTTTCCTTTATGCCCCCTAAAACTGACTCTGTCAAAACCCATGCCGGGCCAGCTGAAGGGGTGGGGAGGGAAGGGCAAGCCCCGCCACGCTCTCGAGAGAACTAACCTGCAATAAAAGCGTGTCGTCGGCCGGCCGCCCAGGGAGGACCGCTCAGCCGGCCCCTCCCGCTTCTCCGTGGTGACTTGGTTGGCTCCCTCACATCCGTGCTGTCTCTGTGCCCTCCCTGCCCTCCCCCGCCTGCCTGCCCCCACCCTCCCCCAGCGGAGAGCATGATCCGTGACCTTGCTTCTGGTTTTCGCCTCTGGGACAAGTAAGTCAATGTGGGCAGTTCGGTCGTCTGGATTCTTCTTTTTTCCTTTTTCTGTTCATTTCATCTTGCCCCCCGCCCCCACCCCTCCCAGGTTGTTCAAGTGGCTTTTCCGGGACCTGCCCAGCTTTGAGAATCTCCTCATCCACCCTGGGGCGCTCAGCCTCTGGGGGAGGGGAGGGGAGGGATGGGGCGCAGGGGGAGACCCAGCCAAGAGCTGATGGTTAAGGGCAGGTAGGCGTGAGGCTGTGGACGTTTTTCGGAGTGTTTCGGTTTAGGTTTCGGTTTGTTTGTTTATTTTTTTTTTTAAACCGGGCAATATTGTGTTCAGTTCAAGCTGTGAAGAAAAATATATATCAATGTTTTCCAATAAAATACAGTGACTACCTACCTCGGCTCTTACCCTCTCGCCTCTGTTTCTGGGCCCGCGCCCTGCCCCGGCCAGCCCTGCCCCCGTGCTCACTCAGGAGCCCTGTCCTTGTCACCGGCAGCCGAGAGGGAACCTCCCAGCTGAGTTCTGATCCCAGCCAGATACCACGGGCGGGTCCTGGTCACCGCTGGCGGGTGCCATCCTCTGCGCGCTGGCCGCAGCCGCTGGGGGCGCACCGACCCTTGTCCGCAGGGGAGTGAGCCCCAGGTGACCCGGGAAGGCCTGGGGCCAGTTCGGGCCTCGAGAGCATCCCAGGGAGCGACACCCGAAGGATGGGCGTCCAAGGGAGCAGCAAGGAGCCAGACCCTGGGGGTATCACCTGGCAGGGGTTCTCAGGGCGCTCTGGGGAGGGGGGACCGGAGGAGTCCACGTCTGGCCGCATACGTACCACGTGGTCCTCGTCTCTCAGCTTTTAACTCCCAGCAAGGGCACCGGACAGGGAGATTTGAAACAAGCTCCAAACAATTGCAAACCCCAGAAGGCTTAGCGAGCAGGCGCGTGAAGAAGCGAGGCCTGGGGTCCGGTGGTTCCATAGGGGAGGTGCATAACCATCCTTCTCCCAAAATACATGAACCCCGTCCCCAACCACAAAGCCCACCTGCTCCCCGTTCCCAGGGGTGCAGGGAGTGGATGGTTAGCGGACACCCCACCTCCTCCACCGGGCAGGAGGGACACGGACCAAATTCAGAGGAATTAACCTACTTGCACTCCCCGTCCCTGGCCTTGGGAGGTTGGAGAAGGCCAGCAGCAGGATCCAACCTCGGGGGCCTTCCTGGGGGCAGAGACATGGCTGGGCCTTCCCCCTGTGGCCCCCGTCGCAGGGGCGCAAGCAGGGAGCACCTGGCGTGCTTCCAGAGCCCCAGCTTCTGGGCCCCCTGCTACCCTCTGGCTGTGGCCTGCCTTCCAGCGCAGTGAAGAAAGTAGAGTGTGATGGGTGAGAGGTGGGGACCAGGGCGACCTCGGGCAGATGACCCCGACCGTAACCCGGGAGCGCCGTAGCAGGTGCCCCTGGGGCTGGCCCAGGACCGCTGGAGCCCCGGGGAAGCAGGCCCGGGCTAGAGCGAGCCGCAGCCCTTCTTTCCCGGAGACCCCTCCCCACTCCACAGGCTCCCTGCTCGCCTCCGCGTCCGTCTCCCGGAAGCCTGCAGGCAGCCCGTTTGGGCTGAGTGCCGTTAATCCCAATTTTGCAGACTAGGAAACTGAGGCCCGGAGAAGTGAAGAGATTACCCCCAAGGTCACTGAAGCCAACCTCCAAAGTGGCAGAGCTGGAAACTGAACCAGACCTGACCTCGAGGGGTCCATGCCTCAGTCGTTTCAATGGTCGTTTTAAAACTGACTTCAGGCAGCCCCAAGCCAGAGCCAGCGGGAGGCTGGGCTGGGCCTGGGGTCACCGTGGTGGAGTCCGAGAAGGGGGCTGCCGTCTCAGCTGCCAGGACGCCTGTGGAAAATTCTGGTCTCGCAGTTGAGAGAACGACAAGGTCTGGTGCCCCACGGAACTGGGCTCCGAGCCTGGTGCGGACACTCGCTGCCGTGAGTCCGCGGGCTTGCCCAACCGCGAGGCCCAGCTGTGCCACTTCCTACCTGACAACCTGTGGTCCTCAGTTTACCATTCTGCAAAATGGAAAATAACACCGGTCCTGTAAAAGGGAGATCATAACACATCCACTTCAAGGCGCCGGGGCGGCTCAGCCGGGTAAGCGTCTGACTTCGGCTCCGGTCATGATCTCCGGGTTCATGAGTTCCAGCCCTGCTTCGAGTGAGTCCCACTTTCTCTCTCACTCTCCCTCTCTCCCTCCCCTGCTCATGCGCTCTCTCTCTCTCTCTCTCTCTCTCTCTCTCAAAAAGAAATAAACATTAAAAAAATATATTTTTAAAAAAAAAAAGAAAAGCCCCCACTTCAGAGGGCTGTGCCAACCCCTTTGTAGGCACATCTCACGTAATTGGCGCACCGGCCAGAGTGAGTCGGAACAAGGCCCTGCGCCCAGCGAGGGTGTGCGTGCCCTGCTCTCGGCACCCAGGCCTGAAATACTTGCCGGAACCTGGAGGGCCCAGGCAGGTAAAGCCTCCGACACCGTGACACCGCGCTTCGCTTCTCGGACACAGCGGAACTGCATCTCAAAGCCCCAGAATTCGGATTCCCGAACAGCCATGCTTTCAGCGGCGGCGCTCCACGCCCTGCGCTCCCGCCTGTCAGTGCTTTTCCCCCTTGGGCCCTGTGTTTCGAAAGACTTTTACTCCCAAAAAGCCTGCGTGATTAAATAATCATGACTTCGCTTTCCCATTCTTTATTAATCAAAGACACATAGATGGCACTCTGAGCTTCTAACGGACACGGGGCAGGCTCTGAGGGAGCCGACTCCCGCCCCAACCAGAGAGATGCTTGGAACCAGAATCGTTCCCAGCTCAGGCTCGCAGGTCTGCCAGGCCAGCCCAGCCCTGTCCTTAGCAGGTGACTAGCCGAGGGGGCCCGCATGGGTTCACCCTTCCCGGTGGGTGAGTAGTGGCCGCTGGGACCACTCCTAAGTGTTATTCCCACCGTGGCCAGCAGGTGGGGCAATGACTGTACAAAGCCCCGGAGAGCGGCCGCTGGGGGCGACCAGCCTCCGTGTGTGTGTGTGTGTGTTTGCGCGCACGCGCGTGCGTGATCCCATGCACACAAGTCCCATCTGTGGCCCAGGCCCAGGGCGAGGAAGTCCAGAATGACTGAAGTTCTAAATGAACAGAGTCTCCTTGGCATCCCGACGCCCCCTCTGCGCCAGGCAGGCCCCGGGGCTGTGCGCCCCCAGATGCCTGCACGGTGCTCCCGGCACAGATCCCAGCTTGCAACTTTGCATCTTTTCTGCTCCTTGCAATACTTAGTTCTGCGGTGATTAAGCTGTCACCCAACTGGGAAATGAGTGAGCCGGGGCCAAGGCAAAGTCAGTCACTGCTAGATCCCCGCAGGCACAGTGCAGCCTTGGGGCCCCCAAGCAATTTCCAGGGTGTCTGTTGAGTCTCGAGAAGCAGGAGGCTGCGGCCAGGGACGGCACCTTGAGCACGACAGAAACCTTCCTCTTTCCTGGGCTCACTTTCTTGCAATCCTCTGGGCCCGCTCAGCCACCCCCTCCTCCAGGAAGCCCTCCCTGAGGTCCCCCTTGGACAGCACCCCACCCCCCATGTCTCAGCGCCGCCCACTCTGGACTAGGAGCCGCAGGAGAGCGGGACCAGGGCTGTCTCTGTCACTGCCGTGTCCCTGGCATCAAAGTCTCAAAAGAACCTTGCTGAATGAACGGGCAGAGGTCTGCGCCGGAGCAGGCTGCAGGGAGCACCATCGTGGAGCCCACAAAGCGACGAGCGTGCCTGAGATAGGAGGGACTGAGGCTTCTGGGAGAAGGACTGGGGGCGCCTGGCCGGCTCAGTTGGTGGACCGTGCGACTCTTGATCTTGGGGTTGTGAGTTCAAACCCCACTTTGGGTGTAGGGATTACTCAAAAATAAAAGTCTTAAAAAGGAAAAAGGAGAAGGAGTAGTTTGAGCAGGACCTGAAGGGCCACGGTGCTTTTGAGGATTGGAGGAGGGAGAGCGCTGCTGCAGGAAAGGCGAGCTCAGTGCACAGAGAGGTGGAGGCCACACAGGTCCTGCGCGGGCTCTGGGCGGCCCATGGTCGCCGCTGTGGCTGAGAAGAGAGGGAGGGCGCTGTCCCTGGACCTCCACCAGAGGGAGCCCTTGAGGCTTGGCAAGCAAAGGAATGACCACTGGGTCTGGACCCTGGAGGGGGACACACAGGCAGTCAGGGGTCAGGACACCAGCGAGGAGACAAATTTCCAACTCATCCCGGAAGGGCTGCTGATAGACGGGGTGAGGACTGCTTGAAAACCCCTGGCCTGGAAGAGAGCTGGTGGGGTCTGCTATTAAACAGCGGATGTGGGTGGGAAGCTGGGGGAGGGGGAAGGGGCAGGGGAGGGGGGCAGATTCTTGAGACCTTAGGGCTGGTGAGTAAAAGCCAGCGGAAAGCCAACCCCTTGGGGCTCCTGGGTGGTTCAGTCGGCTAAGTGTGGGACTCTCAATTCCCGCTCAGGTCATGATCTCACCATGCGTGGGATCGAGCCCCGCCTTGGGCTCTGCGCTGGCAGCCCGGAGTCTGCTTGGGATCCCCTAAAGTCAACCAATAGGTCACTCTGGTAAGACCGCCATAGAAGTTTCTGAACACGCTCAATTCTTTTTGAATATTCCATGTATTTTTTTTATTGCGGTAAAAATGCCCATAACATAAAATGTACCATGTTAACCATTTTAATGCGTACAATTCAGAGACATTTAGTCCATTTTCAGTGCTGTGCGACTATCAGCATTATCTAGTTCCAGACGTTTTGATCACCCCCAAAGGAAGCCCCCCTCGTGACCTATTTTTAACTTTCCCAGACACCCCTTGTTCTTCTGTAATGCGATTCGAATCATGGTGGCTGAAAAAAGAAAGAAAGAAATGGGGAAATATCGGAGCAAAGTGTTGCTTTTTGTCAACCCCCATTTCAAGCCACAGACAACAATAGCAGCGACAAGGAGGGCAGTAACAGTAGCGTTTCTTGCGGTGTTTATTTCAGGCTGCGCTAAACTGCTTTTCAGGAGGAATGGGTTAATCCGCAGGCCAACCCTGTACACTGAACGTTACATTATCATCACCATTCTGCACAAAAGGAAGTCAGGGCAGGTCACGGAGAGGCAAAGCCACTAGCCAAGTGAGATAGAAAGATGGACTACACCCTGAGACTGCTTATGCTCGCTGTGTGACCCAGGGCTGATGATTGCCTTCTCTGGGCCTTGATTCCAGTTTCTGTGGAAAGGCTCCAATAATAGGCTGGAGAGAGGGTGCGCCCTGCACAGCAAAAGACTCACTGATTATCTCTGCTGTTGCCTCTCCGGTCCCTCTCTCCCTCCCCCCCCCCCCCATACGTGTTTATGGTTTTAACCCTGGAGCAACTGCAAAGGGGAACTGGGAGGGGCTGGGAGAGAAGGACAGTCCCTGTTCGCCGCCTGCCACCACAAACACCACACTTCCTTTCCCACCAGGCGGCTCCCTCCCAAGCACCCTTGATCTCAGGGCCTCTCTGTGGGATGGCCGTGAAGCCCAGAACCCCGAAGGCTGGCAGTCACACCAGCGGAGCCCTGGGGGTGGCAGAGGCCAGCCCAGTGTCTCCAATACCCTCAGGGTCAGTGCCCACTGTTTGTGGAATGAATGAATGACATTTTTGTGAGGGCTCTTCCGAGGACACATGAGGTGGGGTCAGGCTTTGTAAGTAAGCGGGCAGCTGTTTATTGAGGGGCAGGCCCAGGGCTTGTGCCTGCGTCCCTGTCCCCGGGGGGTCCCTGGGATGCGTAACTCCGCTGGCTTTGTCCTCGGGCCACTGGCTCCATCTCCCCCTGCACCCGCCCCCCACCCACACTCCACATCTTACAAGCCACCAAGCCATGCAGTTTCCCAGGCACGTGTCCAGCGTGCCACCTACCATACGACAATCCGTCCCTCCTCCGGTCCCCTCCCCTACCTTCCAAGTCTGGTGGGAAATCGGGAGTGAGGGGAGGCAGGGAGCTAGTCCAAGAATCCCGGGCTCCCATGAGGCAGAAGAGAGGGCGGCTGTTGGAGTGGCCTGGGAGAGGGCAGGGACGTCCCCTGGGGACTGGGGGGGAGGGCAGCCGAGTACCCCGAATGGGTGAGGATCAGAGCCAGAACCTGAACCAGAGCAGACCTGAGTGCACAGAAGCTTCTGGAAACTTTCCCGCCTTCTAAATATTTAGACAGTGAGATGGATGGGCAAGCGGGGGCCAGACCGGGCCGGCCGGGCCACCAGTTATTTTGAGAGAACCGTTCTTTCCACGCTCCCTCCGTCCCTCCCTCTTCCAGAGCCTGCCGTGGGGAGAGCCAGGGGGATAGCAGCTGATCGCCCCCTGCATCCAGGGGTTCAAGGCTCCAGCAGACGAGGACCCTGACACTCGTCCCTACGGTGCCCCTGAGCGGCCGGAAGTCAGGGCCGGTGTCGGCAGGCAGCTGGGTCAGCAGAGGGAGCAGGCCGGCGCCGCCCCCTCTTTGGGTGGCGTTCCCATGGTGCTGGCGGGCTGCTGTGCCTGGAGTAAGGGTCCCCCCTGCCCCTCGCCCCGGGCCGACAGAGGCACCCAGCTCCCCTCCTTCCCCCCGGGATCAGTGGGGGCCCTTGAGTCTGTCCTCCCCGGGGCAGGCCGGGAGAGGGGTGTGTGCGAGCCGCCGCAGGCCGGCCTGGGGCACCGGCAGCAGAGCCAGCCCCTGAGCTTCTGGAAGACGGCCTTGCGGAAGAGGATGAAGACCCAGGGGTCCAGGATGGGGTTGAAGGCGTTGAATCGGAAGGCGAGGAGGTCCCCCATCTCGCTGCTGTCCGGGGCGACGGCCTGCGTGAAGCCTCGGATCTGGGGGGCAGGGCGAGGGCATCAAGAAGCACCCGCGAATCCTCCCCCCGCCCCGCCCTCGCGCGCCCCTCCTTCCACGTTGCTCACTGGCGGGAATGAGGGAGGGGCGCCCTTGAGAAAGAGAAGGGAATAAGATAAGATGTAAAGGAAGTAAGAAAGGCATCCGGGGAGCTGAGAGAGAGAAGCCCCAGGAAACCACCAGCCTGGAGGGACAGAGCCGGGGTCCTTTGGGCGTGTCCGCACCGTCCCGTCTCTGAGTTGTCCGTAACCCCCGGCCCCAAAGGCTGGACAGCCCTCTAATCTAGCCCAGCCGTCGCATGTTACGGCAAGAGAAGCCGAGGCCCAGAATACAGGGGCGGACGGCCAGGTGGCCGGGTTCTCCGAGACGCAGGCAGGAGCTGCGCAGGGAAGGGGCAAGAGCAGGGGAGTCCGGGCCCGAGGGAGGGTGGGGCTGGGATGGGAGGTGGTGGGGACAGCAGACCCTGGCATCAGACAGGCCTGGGGCCCAGACCCGGCTCTGTGTGACCGTGGGCAGGACGCATCACCCCGCATCTGTAAGAAGAGCCCTGGGGCAGGAACTTTTTTCAGTTCCTTGCTAAGTGCTTGCAGAATGGGTGTAGAAGGTCATCTGAAGACTATTCGAGAGAGAATTTATAAACCACAGAGCACAGGGTGGACCTAGGGCAAGCGTGCAACGAATGGGGGATCTTATTATCATCACGGGGGTAGGGGAAGGTCGGGGTGGGTTGGAGGGGTGCTGGAGATGTGGAAGGGGGGCAGAGGAGGGGTCGGGAGGAGTCAAACAGGGCAGAAGCATATGGGGAGAGACTTCTTCTCCAGAAAGCTGGCAGCTGTCTGACCACAGACAAAGCCTCTGACCTCTTTGGGTCTCAGTTTCCCCCATCCGCGAAATGGGCGCAACCGCTGGAGGACGGAGCTGGGTGCCGCCCTCCCTCCCCCCACCCCGGCTGCGGGGAGGACTCACCGTGAGAGGCAGGGAGCACACGGCCATGATGCCCGTCATGAGAGCCAGCAGGATCAGGTGGTCAACCTCGTCCTCGCCTGCTCGGGGACCGGGGACCAGTGAGCCCTGGTGGCGCCTCTGCTGGTGGTACATGCGGCAGAGGCTCAGGGTGACGGAGCTGTTGCAGAGGATGATGGCGGCCACCAGCAGCGCCACGAGGCTGGCATAGGCCAGGGAGAAGGCACGGCCGCCGGGCTCCGGGGCGCGCATGCGGATGAAGCACCAGCTGCCAGGGCAATACTGCTGGTGCTGGCCCAGGCCCAGCAGGGGCAGCGAGCAGAAGAGGGTGCAGAAGGCGTAGATGGCAGGCAGGGCCAGGCGGGCGCAGCGCGGCCCGTCCAGCTGCGCGTACAGGTAGGGGTGGCTGAGCGCCAGGCAGCGCTCCACGGCCATGGCGAAGAGGATGAGCGTGGAAGCCAGGCCGAAGAAGGTCATGGCGAAGGCGAAGGCGTCGCACAAGGCGGGGCGGCCCCGGGCCAGGCCCAGCAGCGAGCTGTTTCGGGCGTAGGTCACGAACACCGCCGGGCTCAGGAAGCAAGTGCCCAGCAGGTCGGTGACAGCCAGTCCGGTGACCAGCACGGCGAAGGCCGACGGGCGTGACCGTCGCCGGGCCCCCAGGATGCCCAGTGCCAGCCCATTGCCCACCACGCCCGCCACGAACATCAGGGTGCTGGTGGCTGGGCCCACCGAGTCCCGCACGTAGGTGAGGTTCCTGCAGGAATCGGCCATCCCCCCCCCCCGCCCCGCCTCCTGCACTAGAGGGGTCCCGAGGGGGCAGGGGGGTGAGGGGGGGCAGGGTCTGCCACCCTGAGCCCCACTCAGAGGCCCACCGCCCTCCCCATGGTCAACCCCAAGCTCGCACGTCGGTCTGTCTGCCTCTCTCCTCTCTCTCCCTGCCTTTCCTCCCTGGCTCTCCCTATTCTGTCCTCTCCCTCGCCCACCCTTCTCTGCCTCTGCCTGTCCCTCTCTCTCCCCTCCTCACTGCACCTCTGTCTGCCTTCTCTCTCAGTCCCTCCTCTGTCCCCTGCTCTCCTGTGCGCCCGAGGTCCGAGGTCCGTCTGTGTCGGTCTCTGCGTGTCAGCTTCTCCCTATTTCCCTCCTCCTCCCTCCCTCCCTCCCTCCTCGCCCTGGCTTTTTCATTTCCTCCCTCTGCCCCGCCTTCCCTCCCCCTGCTTGCTCCAGAGGCGCTCCCCCCAACCTCAGGCTCTCTCCCGCCTCCCCTGGCTTGCTCCCTCCATCTCCCCTGCCCAGCACACCTTCCAGGTCCTGCCTCTACCTCCCCGCCTCAAGGTGCCATCCGTCCCTGAGCCACCTGCCACCTCCTCCCAGGAGGGTCTCTCTCTGTCCACCTCCTTGCCCCGTGTCTCCCAGCGAGCCGGTGTGGGGATCACTGAATTGTCCCACTCTGGGGACACACCAGGACAAGACCTCAGGGGTACACTGCTGCCCAGAGCGAGAGGCCGAAGGGGGTGGCCTCCGGGATCTATTCTGGGCTCCAGGCCCCGGGGTTAGGACATTGCCCAGGGATTGAGAAACGACCAGGAAATTCCTCCCCGATGCAGTGTTTTACAGGCACTACTGAGATTTCTGCTCCCGGACACACAATTCACTCCTTCCAGAAAGCTGGGGAAGGAGGTGGCCGCGCCAGAGAAAAAAATGCCGGTCCCTGGAGCCCATCCTGGCTTGCAGGCTCATCACTCAGCCGAGTCCTGGGAAGAGGGATTCGAGGGACTTGGGACTCGGTGTCCTGCCTTCGGTGGGGGGGGGGGGGGGGGGGGGGCGGTGACTTCCAAGGGCACCAGAGGGGAGAGCCCTCCCACCCTCTTAGCTATCCCAGGCCCTAGGCCAAGCTCTGGTGACCTTGACGTCCAGGAATAATATTTTGGCCACAGAGAGCAGTCCAAGACTCCAAGATCAGTGTCAGATAGATGTCTCCCACACCTCCCCAAACACACCCCCAGCCACCGCCACCCTTGGGTGGTCAGCCGGCATGTCCCCGCCGCAAGCACAGCTGTTAATCAGCCCGGGTTCCCACTGAGTCACTGGCCTCCCATTCAGCCTCCAGGCCCATAAGGGCCAGAGACCCTCCGGATACCCTTTAGAGGAGGCTGTTTCCGTAGAGGGGTCACAGACCCCATGTGACTTGAGCTCCTGGCCCCATTCCACCACCTCTTTGTGGTGCGCTGCTCTGGGTGAGGACGAGAAGCCAGTGTACCTCAGCTTCCTCATCTGTGCAACGGGCTACCAGCAGCTTCACGGGCCCAGCGGCCAACGATGGCCAGAGCCCTGTTTGTAGCACGGCGGAGAGGCTGCGCCGATGTTGCCTCATGTCCAAGGCCAGGAGGGGTGTGCCTGATCCCTGAGGCCGGACACTGGGTGGCTGCAGACTTCCCCTCTCTGCTCATGCCCCTCAGTGACCACAACCCCCTCACCCCTTCTCCCCCTCTCCCTATCACCCATGCCCAGCTGGCATCCCCAGCTTCCGGCCTCAGCTCCAGCCATAGCAGGGGCTCTGCGAGGGGGGCGCCTGCGTGTACGGGCCTCAGGCTCTGTGGTCCCCAGACAGGCCAGAGGGAACTCAGGAAGTTGTATCATATTAATGAAAGATGACGCCTGGCAGGCTTATGTCCTGTCGAAGCATCAGGGGAGTTGGCGGGGTGGGGAGGGTGCGCGGGGGAAAGATGGGGTGGCTCCGGTTCCTGGAGCCTCCCTCCCGCTGGCTTCCTGTCCCCACCGGGGACCGTTAAGCATTCAGGAAATCCACACTGCTCCCGTGCCCAGTGAGGCCTCACACATCCTGCCCCCCTCCAGGCCTCAGTTTACCCACCTGCGCCCGACCAGGAGCCCCGGGGCCAGTGTCAGTGCTGGATGTACTTCCACTCACTTTCCGGGAACCTGGCATCCTGCCCACAGCAAGGGTCGCAAAGGGTCCTTCTTCCTCCAGGTGCCTTGAGGTGAGAGGTCACCCCGGCTGGGCCAGGAGGGGGTGGCTTCCATCGGTGGCGGAACCGTGGGAAGGAGCTGCCCTGGGCGGGTGAGTCAGCGTCCTTTCTCTCCCGCATCTCGAATGAGACTCAGGCTTCCGCAGAAGGACCCTGGACAGGGGCAGAGGGGAGGACAGCCCAGGGCCGATGGCAGTGGCCAGCTCCGTACCTGGGCAGGGAGGGGGATGGGCACCCAGGGGCGGGGTGTGCTAGGGACTGTGTTGGACGTGTGACCTTCACGTGTGGGCCTGTGTGGGATTAGTGTAACCCAAGAGAGCCTTGCAACAGCACCATGAGTGTGTGAGTGTGTGTGTGTGTGTGTGTGTGTGTGTGTGTGTGTGTGCGTGCGCGCGTGCGCACATGCGCGCGCACTCCAGCAGTGAGCACGCATTACTTTCTCTATTGGTCCATCAGTGTCCATTTGCGCATGTTGTTGTGGGTCTGTGCCTGTGTACCGTGGGCCCGTGGGCCTCTTTGTGGCTGCGTCTACTGTGTGTGTTTGCAGGTGAAGGGGCTGCCTGGTGCTGTGGGAAGAGAGGGGCTCTGGCAGCTCCCCTCGGCCACCCGCCCTGTGACTCTGGAAAACAACTTGCTAGAGCTTAGCCTTGATGTTCTTCTTCATCAAATGGCTGCCTTGCCCTTGTTAGGGGCGTGGTGTGGAGATCAGAGGCAGAATTTGCCCTGCCCGCCTCCTCCAGGAAGCCCTCAAATAGCTGTTGGTATATGGTTATTATCCATTCGACAGACTCTGACCCACTTAACTATGTGTGAAGGGTGAGGGACCCAGAGGGGCTCCGAGGGCGCCATCTGGCAGACACGGGTTCCCAAGTGGTGTGGGACAAGGGGTGGGAGAGGGGGAGGAAGAGGAAGGCTGGGTTGGAGCCTGGGCCAGCAGGCCCTCTGCTGAGTCATCCTCACCCCCCAGGGCTCTTCCCCACCCCTGCTCGCAGGCCAGCGCCTCAGGCGGCCTGCCCAGGTCTGCATCTGGCTGACCTAACACTCCGCCAGCCCTGGGCCCAACCCTGTCTTGACTCCCCCACTCCTGATGGTGCCCTGGGAGGAGGATGGACCCACCCGTGCCCCTCCCCACCCTACACACAAACAGGAATGAGTGTGCACACACCCCATCAGCTGCTCGCACCTGCCAAGCCCATCGCGCTGTAGCAAGATGTTGCTGTGCGTCCATCCAACACCTTCGGTCAGAGGCCATTTTCCTCTGCCCCACCCTTTCCTGCACCCCAGATGGGCCCTTGCCTAACCTGTCAGACTCTGCTTCTTAGCCCTGCTCCAAGGGGCTCTACTCTGTCATCCCTGCCCTGCCTTTGCTGGGGGCTGCGCCTCTCGCTTCCATCCTTCAAGCACCCCCCCCAACACCTCCAGCCCCTTCCGGAACAACTCACCCATCGGCTCCCACTCCCACCTCCACCCCTAACTGGGCCACGTGATGCCACCGCCCTGTGCCTGATTCCACGTCTGTAAAATGGGGATACTTTGGGGGGTGGGGTTATCCAAGAATTGAGGTTGGGGTTTCGGAAACAAGACCTCAGTAAGTGATGGTCATAGTTGTGGCTCAGGGCCACCCAGCCCCCAGACCCCTTCAGCAAGATCCAAGCATCTCTCGGAGCATGTGGGGTGCAGAGGGGAAGCAGCCTGGGAGGGGCAGCCCTCAGGGTTTGGGGTGAAGAGGGAAGGGACTGCTGACTGCAATCACTTCCCCAGGCGGTCACCTCTCTGCCTCTTGCCCTGGCTCTGACCCCAGAGCTGACCTCACAGCTGGGGGCTGGCCGGATAGAGCAGCTGGCGACCAGAAGCTGGTGCTCCCAAGTCATACCCGCTAACAAGATTACCCAGATTTGCACACATGGATGCTGGTCAGCTGGGAACCAGCTCTGTCTGGCTCATCCAGCCATCACCACCACCACCTCCAGCCTCCCCCCTCCTCCTCCAGGTGGACCTCCCTTCCTGCCCACCCTCCCTTCCCCACGGGGTCAGCCAGCCCCCTTGCTTCTCCTGACTTCCATTCCCCGAGACCAGGAGTGTCAAGGAGGAGCGACCTCCACTACCCACGCCCAAGATTTCAAGGCTGAGGGTCTAAAGGGTCTAAAAATCCCAACTGTCTAGGCTCAAGGCATCCTTACACTCATGACGTGCAGAGTTCTGGATCCCAGAGCGACAGGGAACAGGATTCTGCCCCCCCACCCCCCCAGGGTTCAAAGATTCCAGAACGCCAGCCCTCTGAGGTCCCGCGATTCTAGATTCCTTTGCATTTCATGTTTTAAGAGGCAAGGATGCTGGGTCTGAGAAATTCCAGAACCCTCTGGCAACTTCTCTCCAGGCATCCCTCCTCCCCAGCCCCCCACCCTCCCAGCTCATCCTTGGCTCTCTCTGTCCCCAGTCTCCCCCGAGGCTCCCACAGACATGATGCAACCGGGGCTGGAGCCGGCTGAGAGGTGGGAGGCAGGAGGGAGATGTAATTACAGACGCTTCTACCTCAATCCAGCAGGAAGCTCAGAGTTGGGGCCCAGGGGACCCTAATCCGATGCGAATAATGGAGCACTCACCAGAAGCACGCATCCCCCTCCAGGGAGGGGAGGCCCAGTGAGTGAGCTCCATCAGGATCCAGGGGTGCAGCCACCTCCCCCACCCCGTTAGCCCCAAGCTGGGGAGCACAGGTGTTAGTCTGGAGAAAAGAGGAAGTGGGCGTGAGGAGATGAGAGGGGGTCTCTAACTCAGTGGCCCTCCAGCCACCCAGGTGAAATGATGGAGCAAACCCCCATCTCACCCAGCCTGCTTTGGGCTTTCTCCAAGCCATCTCACCTGGGCTTTGCGGTTCACCAGAGTGTCCGCCGCGCCCTCCCATCCCCTGGCTTTCTGGGCACCCCGAGGGCTTATACGGGTCTGAGGTCACCAGCGCTTCCAATTTGGGAGAAGCCAGAAATAGGGACTTTTATGTGAAGTACTCCTATTTTTCAAGTTGGCAACCAAGTCAAGAACATTTTTAAACATTATGTAGGCCAAAAGTAGAGAACCAAAAAATATATATATATGTATATATATAGCTGCAGGCTATAAATGTCCCGTGGGCCACCAGTGTGTGAAGCGGGAAACACAGGGCAGGAACCAGACCTACCTCAGTCCCTCCTGTGTCCCCAGAACAAAGAAAATAACCAGTGAAGGAAAGAATGCCACACCTTAATGTGTCTCCTTCTCCCTCCAGCCACGCTTTTCTCTCCTCTGGGTCCCCAAATTTTATTACCACCATGTCCCAGCTCAGATGTCCCCTCCTCCCGGAAGCCTTCTCTGATCCCCAAGCTGACTCAAGGGCTCCCTTTGAGCTCCCCTGACCCACAGCCCTGCCCTGTCTGGGTCATCACTATCTGGGAACAGGTCTGTGTCTCCTAGTGGACTCTGAGCCCCAAGAGGGCAAAGCCAAGGGCTGTGTACCCTGCTTCACCCAGAACAGGGCTGGTCACAGAGCAGGTAGGTACTCAGGGAGAGCTTAGAAGAATGAACGGACGAACGAATGAACAGAGGTCAGTGCTACACACAGAGGTAAGCCTGTGTCAGGGGGTAGCCACCTGTGACAAAAGGAGGTGGAGTCATCCAGGCAGAGAGAAAGGTGGGGTGGACACCGGGGCTCCTACGAATCTACAGCTCAGGAGAGGAGAGGGGCCAGCTTTGGTTCAAAGGTTCAGTCCTTGAGGCCTTGACTGGAAGCCACAGTCTTCACCTCATTACCTCCTAGCTCAGTTTCTGTATCTGCAAAGTGGGTACTATACAACTGGCCGGCTGCCTTCTGGGCGGTTGGGATGATTAAATAAGTTCAGCATCGCCGAGTGCTCAGTGGAGGTCAGAGTCCGGAGCGCTCATTTCCTCAGGAACACCCTCCACATCCACAAACCCCACACACGCCACTCATCCTCACCCCCAACACGCTCCAAACACACTCAGAAGGGATGAGAAGAGACAGGTTCCCCCGTGATGGCCCCAAGCTCGCTGCATGCCTCAGTTTCCCCAAAAGCACAGGTACCACCACGGTCACCGCGTTTATTGGATTCATACTTTGGCAAGGGAGGTGGGTGAGCTGTCGCGAAGACTCAGAGCAGGACGCAAAAGAGGCGCTTGTCGCGAAAGGGGTTCTCTGCGGCGGGGACCGGCGTCACCAGCGGGTCATCTTTGGCGTGCGTCTCGCAGAAGGCCAGGAGCTCGGCCGCCGCCTGCGACACCTGCGGACGCCGGAGCGCGGTCTGTTCTCCGCCCAAGACCCCGCCCCTCGTCTCGGCCACGCCCGGAAACGCCCCCTTGTGGCCCCGCCCCGTCCTGGCCCCGCCCCTGGTCCCACCCAGTTCCGAAGGGGATCTTCCCACGCGCCCCACCTCCAACCGCGCGGAGTCTGGACCCCGGCCCCGCGGCCCCCTCCCTCCTCCCCAGACCCACCCCGCACCTTCATGCGATCGATGTTCACCTCCAGCTTCAGCTGCTCCACCGTCTTGCGGGCCTCCGCGATCTTGGCCATGTTGTTGGACATGGCTAAGGGCGGGGAAGAGTTTAAAAGCCAGGCGGGAGTAGGGGCTGAAGAGGTAGGCTGGGACAAGCCTGGGTCCCCAGGTAAGGGTGGCAGCGGTAGTGCGACCCGGCGACAGGGGTGTGGGTGGGAGAGCGTACGAATGGGGTGCCCGGAGACGGACAGAGGGAGGGACGGGAACCCAGAGAAAAGAGGAGGAATGAAGGGACATACAGATGGGCGACCAAGAGGCAGGCCAGGGAGGGACAGAGGGACCGGGAGGGGGGCGACAAGAGAAGGGATGGAGGGGTGCATAGACGGGGCACCTGGAGGCAGATGGAGGGAAGGACAAAGAGGGGCGAGGGAAGGCCGGACGGAAGTACAGCGGTGAGGCCGCCAGGCAGGTGGAGGGAGGGACCGAAGAGCAGGGCCACAGGTGCTGGGTCGGGATCCAGGTGTCCTCGGCCCCCGGGGACAGAGCGTGAGCCAGGAGGGGGCCTCCCCAGGCCAATTAGCGGCGGCTCCGGGGAGAACAAGGAATTAAGATCGCGGCGGGAAAGGCGCAGAGGGGGCCTCATTAGGGCCGGAGCAGCAGCTGCCCCCTCCGGCCCCCTTGGGGGGCCCCCCACCCCCGCCCTGGCCACCTCAAAGGCTCCTCTGCTCATTAGCCGCCAAGGAGAGGGCTGGGGGTGGGGTGCGCCGGGCCGCTCAGCCATGACGGCGAGAGGAGCGGAGAGGGTGCAAACGGAGGGGCAGAGAGAGCCCCAGAGTGACCGAAAAAGACCGAGACACGGAAGAAATAGAGAGACAGGGGTGGGGGAGAGAGAGATGGAGGGATGAAGCGAGGTAGAGGAAGGGGAGGACAAATAGAGGAGTGAAAACAAGAATGAGAGAGAGAGAGAGAGACAGGATCCAGGACACAGAGCCACTGAGGGGGTGAAGGGACAGAGCGGGGACAGAAACGGGGAGGCGGAGGGTCCAGAAGGGGTGGAGTGGGGGGGTGGGATAGGATGGAGGGAGGGGCAAATAGAGGGACAGAGGAAGACACGATGATAGAGGGGCAGGGAGAGGCATGGGAGGGATGGGGGGGGTAAAGGGGCAGAGGAGAGAGGGGACCGGAGGATGGAGAGAGGGAGATGGAGGGGCTGGGGGAGAGACAGGCTGATGGAGAAGTAGAAAGTCATTCATTCACTCATTCATTGATTCATTCCTAGGCGGACAGAACATGGCTGCGATGGAGACAGAGGGATCAGCTGTGGGGTCCAGACCGGAGCCTCCTACCTGTTGCTGCTCGGGGGCCAGGATGGCAGGCAGGTGGCAGAGCCTGGGAGACGCGTCTGGGTCCCCCCCCCACCCCCGCCACCTCTCCAGTCCCGCCCCGCCCCCTCCCCCGGGGGCACAGCCCCTGAGGGCCCGCCTCCTCCCCGCTGTCCCCCGCCCACACACACCGCCTTGGGTCTGTTTCCTCGGGTCCGCTCTCCATGTCCGTCCCCGCTTTGTCTTCCCGTTTCTGCGTCTCTGTGTCTTTTCTCCCTCTCTCCCCCCAATCTCCCCCCTCCATCTCTGCCTCTGTCTCTGTCTCTCTCAAACACGCCCGCACACACTCACTCCCAGGAAAAGACAGCCTTCAAGGGTGGCCCCTGCTCTGCATTTATTCCGATGTCCCCCCCAGCAGCCACCTGCGTCGCCCCATCACAGACCAGCCCCCTCAGCACACAGGCTCACCCTCGCAGCCCCCCAGACCCACGTGCACATCACCTCCTGTCGCGTGGCGCTGCCACACAGTCTCACGGTTGACCCGCGCTCACCACACTCTCTCACTGGCCACAGCCACGCCTCCCCCCAAAATGCCACACACGGTGGCTCACAGTCTCTCAGAGTGTGGCACATCAGAGGGTGGCACATCGTCACCAATGCCGCCTCACATACCACAGGCCAGACACACCATCTCAGGGTGTCAGCGGTGCAGACACAGCGTCACAGTGTCACAGGCGACCATTCACAGGCAATTGGACGTCACACACATTCACAGGCAATTGAAACTTCTCTCTGTCTCACACCCTATAGCAACTTCACATGCACTTTTCCCGTGCTGCACACTGTGACATGGAATTACTCACATGACACCTTTGTGGAACACTGTCACCCAGTATGTTATGGTGTCACCCAGTGACACACCGTCACGCATCCAGTGACTCCACTATACAGCCATACAGTGACAGCCATACAGTGACTCACCCTCGCATGACCTCCCTGGTGTCACACACCATCTTACAGAGTGTCCCCCACGCACTGTCATGTACAGCGCACACTGCTGTCACTGCCGTCACACAGCAGTCCCGTGTCACGCACACACACACGCAGTCTCTCTCATCTTCTCGTCTCTGAGTGCCCTGCACAGTGGCACACTCCCTCACGTGCTGTCACAACACCGTGACAGTCTCTTGCTGTCCCACATGCTCTGTGTCGCACATCATCAGTTTCTCACAGTTGATCAGCGTAGCTGACACACACTGTCACACCCACGTGGTCCCTCTGTCACACTCGTTGGCCCAGGCCCATCACACCCTGTCCCACCTCAACTGCCCACGTGACCCACACAGCCCTCATATCCTCCCCGTGTCACACCATGCCAATCTTTCGCTGTCACATAGAGCCCCTCCTGATGTCACAGCCCCCAAATGGTGTCTCAGACACACCCAGCCTCACAGGTTCCCACACAGCCACGTCACCTCTATTATCTCACACACTCAGTCACACACAGCATCTCTGCATAACACATGGTTTCACAGTCACACCCTATTTCTGGTTGTCACAAAATGCCACAGTTCACACAGCCACACACATAACATCACAAGCTCACGGTAGTACACGCTCACACAGCCTCTTGGCGTCCCACGCCATTTCCCGGTGTCACCTAGGGACACCCCCAGGGTCTTTCCTGCACTGCCCACACCCCTGAGGGCGCCCATACGCAGCCCTCGGGCCTCTCGTGACAGCCCCCTGATGGCCACACGGGGGCGCCCGCGGCCCGCCGACACCAAAGCCGTAGGTGGTGGTGGAAACTGGGAAGGCAAGGCGCCCCCGCGGGCCCGCGGGGGTCGCAGACCTGGGAGGGACGCCGGGACACAGCGGGGCGGAGGGGGCTGGAGACCAGAGGGAGAGAACTGAAGATGGACTGGGACAAGAGAAATTCAAAGAGAGGGGGACAGAGATTCAGGGAGAGGCAGAGAGAGATAGGGACGCAGAGACAAATTTGGAGAGAAAGACCTAGGGATTAGGTGAAACAGAGACAGGCCCAGGATCGCAAAGACAGAGAGACAGAGACATGCAGGGTACAGGCGAGACACACGGACAGGAATGGAGAGGCCGAGACAGGGACCGAGAAACACAGACACCCAAGAGACACACACAGAAGCGAACGGAGACCAACTCGCGGAGCAAGCCTCCCACGGGGGTTGTGGCGGAGGCGGGGCTTCCAGGGCGCGCCCCGGAGGCGTGGCCTCGATGCGGTCGGGGGGCGTGACTAGGGGCGTGGCCCCCCAGGGGGCGCGTCCCGAGGCGGACCATAAGGGGCGTGGCTGGATGAGGCGTGCCCCCAGGGGCGGGTGCTGGGGAGAGGTGGCGGTCCTGGAGGGAGCTTCTCCACGCAGTCAGCCCTTCCCAATTCGGTTTTTACCGACTGCATGGGGAAGCGAGACGAGCGCGGAGGGGACACCGGCCCGGGTGCCGGTGATTTGAGGGTACCCGACCCCGACTCCCCGCTTCTCCCTCCCCCCCGCCCCCGCCACCCCGCAGAAGCAACGCGGCCCGGTGGGGGAAGGGAACCGGGCTCACATCTGGAAAGCATCAGGCGCGCCGGACGTGCCAGGGCCCCGGGCCCGGCTGCGGAGGGGGGGAGGGGAGCTAGGGCGGCCTCGTCCTCCCCCCTCAGCGGGGTCGGCCGGCGCCGGGGAGGGGCCTGGGCGTGCGCCGAGCCTCTGCGCCTCCCGCAGCTGGTTTCCATCAGCGATTTTGGCCCCGGGCGCCCCCAAGGAGGAAACCCAGCTTAGAGTGGGGGAAGCCAGGGTGACGACCCAATCTCCTAGCCTCCTCTCTGACGGCTGCCAGACGCCGGGGGCGGGGGGGAGGGCGGGGGAGACGGACGGACCGACGCGGCTTGAACCATACTTAAATAACCTCCCTTTCTCGCCGGAGCTGCAGACCTCAGCCGTCTTTCCACCCGACGTGTAACTTCGGTTTTCAGATGTGCAATCCTGGCTTGTGCTGCACGCGAGTCGCCCCGGCCTCGTAACAGCCTGGTAGTCAGTGGCATTATTGCACCCATTTTTTGGAGGGGGAAACTGAGATCCTGGATTCGGCCTCAGCTTTAACTTTTAATTATTCAAGAGATGTGCAATGAACGCCAACAGTAATTCCAGGGTCAATACGCAATCGCCCGCTGTCTATTCCCAGCTGGATGTCTTAGGGGGTATCTCACACTCGCGTCCCAACACTGAACTCCAGATTCCAACCCCCAAACCCCCTCCTACTTCTGTCCCATCCATCTGATAGTAAATCTTTGGGGTCATTCTTGCCTTCCCTCCCTCGCACCCACAACTGATGTCGTAGCAACTGCCACTAACTGCCGCTTGCAGTCACTTCCCACCTCCTTCGCTGCCCACACTCTGATCCAGCCACAGCTCCTCACTGGCTTCCCTCATCCGGGGCCCCCACAGGGCAGCCAGAGGGAGGGACGCTGTTTGAAACGAAGTCCCCAGATAATAGCGTGTGTTGGCGAGGAGGTGGCGAAATTGGAGCCTTCATATGCCGGTTGTGGGAAGTAAAGTGGCATAGCCACTGGAGAAAACAGTCTGGCACTACTTTAAGAGGCTAAAGAGTTAGGAAGACACGGCCATTCCAGTCCCTAGGTATCCACATAAAAGAAATGAAAACATTCCTCCGGACAAAAACTTGTACACGAATGTTCGGGGCAGCTTTGGTCATAACAGCCCCAAAGTGGAATCAACCTAAATGTCCATCCACTGATGAGTGGGAACACTAAATGCGGGATGTCCAGACAATAGAATATCATTAGGCAATAAAAAGAAATAAAACCCTTTCATTTCATTTTATCAAGGGATGAAACTTGAAAGAAGGCAGTCACTTTAAAAGGTCACACATTGCATGATTCCATTTATATAAAACGTCCAGAGTGGGCCAATATATAGAGAGACACAGAGTAGATAAGTGATTTCCAGGGGCTGGAGATACCGGAGGATGACACCTAAGGGAATTCTTTTCTTTCGTTTTTTAAATGTTTATTCAGTTTTTGAGAGAGAGGGAGACAGAGTGTGAGTGGGAAAGGGGCAGAGAGAGAAGGAGACACAGAATCTGAAGCAGGCTCCAGGCTCTGAGCTGTCTGCACAGAGCCGGAGGCAGGGCTCAAACTCATGAACCATGAGATCATGACCTGAGCTGAAGTCAGACACTTAATATGGGGATAGTTGTACAACTCTGTGAATATACTAAAAGCCACTGAACTCTATATGGGTGAATTTTATGGTATGTGAATTATACCTCAACATTTTAAAAACTTTATTTTGAGAGAAAGAGAATCCCAAGCAGGCTCCATGCCGCCAGCCCAGAGCCCAACGCGGTGCTCGAACTCAAGAACTGCAAGATCATGACCTGAGCTGAAACCAAGAGTCGGGTGCTTAACAGACTGAGCCACCCAGGTATCCTTTGACTTTTTAATTTTTTAAGTAAGATTCCCACCCAGTGTGAAGCCCAACTGGGGGCTTGAACTCACAACCCTGAGATCAAGAACTGAGTTGAGATCAAGAGTCGGAAGCTTAACAAGCTGAGATGCCCAGGTGCCCTGATGTGTGAAGTATAGCTCAATAGAGCTGTTAACCCTCTCACCGCCCCCCCCCCCCCGCAAAAGCCTCTAAGTCCCTCTTGTGCTCAGAATTCTCCCATGGCTCCCACCTCCCTTGAAGTAAAAACCAAAACCCTCACCATGGCCCATGAGGCCCCGAATAATGTCGTAGACCCTACCATTCTCTGCCCCCCCCACTCTAGCTACTCCCACCCCTTTACCCAAGATATTCACACACCCCCTTCCCCCACCTCCTTCAGATCTCTGTTCAAATGTCACCTTCTCAGACCATTCTGATGCCTCTACTGAAAATCACAAACTCCTCTGCTCCCCCATCCCACCCAATTTCCTCAGAGCTCTGCTCGGTTCTCCCCCATAATGCTTGTCACCTTTAACAGATCATAGACCTTATTTATTTGTTATGTCAACACCTCCGCCCCTCCCCCCAGCTCCCGTCCCTATAAGCAGTTCCTTCTGTATCCTTAGAGATAAACCATACAGCAAATAGGCTATGTCGGGCAGTGCTTAAGAGCATGCACTCTTAAGCAACCTGAACTTAAATTCTGGCTTTGCTACTTATTAGCTTCAGGTAAGTTACTTAACATCTCTGTGCTTCGGTTTCTGCATCTGTGAAATGGGCATACTAGTATCCATCTATCTATCTAATATGCCCTCGAGGTTGTGAGGATTAAGTGAGTCACTGAGAATTGAGTCTGGCAGGCAATAAATGCTCAATTTAACAGTTAGCTGTTCTTTTTTTATTTTTTATTTTTAAGTAGGCTCCACACCCAAGGTGGGGGCTTAAACACATGACTCTGAGATTAAGAGTCGCATGCTCTACAGACTGAGCCGGCTGGGCGCCCCACTGTTATTTATGTATTTTTAAATGAGTTTGTACCAAAATCTTAAAAAAAGAAGATGAAAGGTCATCCATGTGCACTTTAGTCATTTTGACCGTGGTGGCCAGTGTGGCCTTAGACAAGTCCCTTTCCCTTTCTGACGTTAGTTGCCTCTCTTAACGGAATGGAGATGGGGCAAATATTCCCAAAAGCCTGACAAGCAATGGCTTTTCCTGGCAATTTTTAAAAATGTTTATTTATTTATTTTGAGAGAGAGAGAGTGAGCAAAGCAGGGGAGGGGTAGAGAGAAAGAATCCTAAGCAAGCTCCACACCATAAAACCGATGCTAGCTTTGAATTCATGAACAGTGAGATCATGACCTGAGCCAAGATCAAGAGTGAGACACTTAACTGACTGCGCCACCCAGGCGCCCCTTGGCAAACTTTTAAAATTGACTTTTATTCATTGGTACTTGAAAAGAAATACTTGTTGGGGCGCCTGGGTGGCTTAGTCGGTTAAGCGTCCGACTTTCGCTTAGGACATGATCTCGCGGTTCATGGTTTCGGGCCCCGCGTCGGGCTCTGTGCTGACTGCCAGCTCAGAGCCTGGGCCTGTTTCAGTCTGTGACTCCCTCTCTCTCTGACCCTCCCCTGCTCACGCTGTCTCTCTCTCTCTCTCTCTCCTAGAAATAAATAAAACATAAAAAAAAAAGAAAAGAAATACTTGTTTATCCATACACACACATTGCCCACTGCCCTCCCCGCCCCTGGCCCCAGTGCCTCAGTGGGGGCAGTGGGGATGCAGGTGAGCACAACTGGCCTGGTCTCCTGCTCTCTCAGAGTTCAAAGCTACAGCGAGGTGGACCCACCCATCTAGACACAAAGGTCAAAGCAGAACAAATACCATTCTCCATATGACTGTGGAGTCTGGTTTGGGGGAGGGGGGCTAGCCCTAGCTCTCTCCTTCTTGCTGTATGATCAGGGTAAGTAATGGCCCCTCCCCAAACGTCTACTTACCCATCCATGATACTAGTATGATTATTGATCTTATCCAATAGAAATATGGGCAAACAGTATGAACAGGCAATTCACTGAATGACAAGTGGGCCAATGGACATACAGAAGTATGTGTTGCTTCAAGGAAACAGGGAGAGAGACATCCTAATTAAAACAGAACACGGTTTTGCCCCCACCATGAGATTGGCAAAAATATCTGGTGGACAGGTGGGAAAATGGGCAACTCAGAAATTGCTGTTGGAAATGTCAGCTGAAGGGACTTTTATTTTTTTAATTTTTTAAATGTTTTATTTATTTCTGAGAGAGAGAGACAGCATGAGCAGGCGAGGGTCAGAGAGAGAGGGAGGCACAGAATCCGAAGCAGGCTCCAGGCTCTGAGCTAGCTGTCAGCACAGAGCCCGATGCAGGGCTCGAACCCATGAACCGTTGAGATCATGACCCAAGCCGAAGTCGGACGCCCAACCAACTGAGCCACCCAGGCACCCCCTGAAGGGACTTTTAGTGGAAGGAAGTGTGGCAGTGTCAAATAAAAGTTTTTAAATGAGCGTACTATAGGGGCGCCTGGGTGGCTTAGTCGGTTAAGCGTCCGACTTTCGCTTAGGTCATGATCTCGCGGTTTGTGGGTTCAGGCCCCGCGTCGGGCTCTGTGCTGACTGCCGGCTCGGAGCCTGGAGCCTGTTTCAGTCTGTGACTCCCTCTCTCTCTGACCCTCCTCTGCTCACGCTGTCTCTCTCTCTCCTAGAAATAAATAAAACATTAAAAAAAAAAATAAAATAAATGAGCGTACTATAATGACCAAACAATTCTATTTCTAGGAGTGAAGCCTACAGAAATACATGCATATATGCACATAGAGGTGCAAGGACATTCCTCCAGCAAGGTCCCTAACAGCAAAATAACTGGGAGAGCTGACAATCCCACAGTGGACTCTTATGCAGCTAATAATAATAATACAGTGATAGGGGGCTCCTGGCTGCCTCAGTCAGTAGAGTATGCGACTCTCGAGCTTGGAGTTTTAAGTTCAAGCTCCATGTTGGGTGTAGAGATTAATTAAAAATAAAATCTTAGAGCACCTGGGTGGCGCAGTGGGTTAAGCATCCAGCTTAGGCTCAGGTCATGATCTCACGGTTTGTGAGTTCGAGCCCCACATCTGGTGAGTTCCAGTACCACTTTGGGTGAGCTCGAGCCCTACTTCAGGTGAGCTTGAGCCGCCCTTTGGGTTCTACACTCTCTTTTCCTCTCTCTCCACCCCTTCTTCACTTGTGAATGCTCTCTCAAAATAAATAAGTAAATAAATAATAAAATAAATAAAATCTTAACAGGGGCGCCTGGCTGGCTCAGTCGGTTGAGCGTCTGACTTTGGCTCAGGTCATGATTTCACAGTTTGTGGGTTTGAGTCCCGCATCAGGCCCTGTGCTGACAGCTCAGGGCATGGAGCCTGCTTCTGATTCTGTGTGTCCCTCTCTCTCTGCCCCTCCCCTGCTCATGATCTGTCTCTGTCTCTCAAAAATAAATAAATGTTAAAAAAATTTTTAAGCAGTAATTATACAGTGATAGGAAAATGTCATCTAAATTTAGACGAAATGGACAATTTCCTAGAAGAATACAGCTTAGTAAAACTGACACAGAAAGAAAGAGAAAAGCTAAATAGTACTATAATCATCAAAGAAACCCGCCGCCTTTTTTTTCTTTTGAGAGAGAGAGAGAGAAGAGAATACCAAGCAGGCTCCAGGCTCAGCATGAAGCCTGACGCAGGACACTGGGATCATGACCTGAGCCAAAATTAAGAGCTGGACGCTCAACCGACCGAGGCACCTGGGTGCCCCAAAGAAATCCAATTCTTAATTAAAATCCTTCCCATAAAGAAATCTCTGGACATCGATGACTTAACACCACCAAATAATAATAGTACTACTACTATTAAATAATAGAATAGAAAATAAAACTGATAATACAAATATATGGTTCAATTTATACATGTATATATGTAAGTATACATAGTATATATGTAGATATAATGGTTATATATTATGGTTATATATTTCTTTAGTTACTTAAATTCATATTTGTATGCAAACACATAAAGGAAAACATTCAAGAATACACATCAAGCTGATTATGATGATTTCTGAGAAGAGAAATGTGGGTCGTCCCTTTACTTACATTTTTATGAAACCATGTTTTTGACCAAACACAACTCAAAGGTCAGATTCAGATTCATTGTCGTAAACCAGCCACTGGTAGGAATATCAGGTTGAGGCCCTCCCTGAGTTCTGCCACCTGGCTCCAGACACTACTATATTCAAGGCAAACAGTAGTTGCTCACTAAATGCCCAAAGGAAAGCCGTTTCTCCCATTTTGCCACAGAAGGAGAGTCTGCCAGGTATGTAACAGTGTGCATTTATTTACAAAGAGGTTAGAGAAACACACAGAATCCGGCCCCCCTGTGCGCTGGGGAGTCACCGTCGTCATAATAAATACAGTAATTTTAAAAAAGAAAAAAAAATACTGGATTGGAACAGCCGGGGGTCATCCTGGGCTCTCCCCCCTCCCCCCAAAGGGAGAGGGGAGAGAAGGGGGGCATGAGATAGAAACAATCTTCCTATCCCTCTTCTACCTCCTAATCCTCCATAACTGTCCGGGGATAGAGGTGAAAAGAGCCTTTCTTCCCAGGTGTTACCACCTCCTACGTGACCCTCAAAACCCCAAAATCAGTGCTCCTTCCTTTCCCAGGGCACTCCGCAGGCACCACCTGGGTCAGACACAGAGTCTCTGACAGGTGCCAAGGGGATATCTTAAGAATCCAGGGACATGGACGGGGGCACTTTGTGAATGAGGGAGTGGGGGGGGCACCATATCTGGGCATGGAAAGAAGGAGTAAGAAGTTTCGGTGATGGAAGTGAACGGGAACAAACGGACTAAGTGTCTAAACTAAAATGGGGAAATTCAAACGGAATTACCCCTTCTGCATACCATATTACACCCATAGTACAGATGAAGAAAAGTGAGGCCCAGACAAAGGGAACTTTCTTGCCCAAATGCTGCAGAGCCAGCAGCTGAGCTGGGTCAAACAGGGCTCCTCCCCCAGTCCTCCCTATGGCGAGGGGGGGGGGGAGCCTCTTCAACCAAGACTGCAGTGGATGGGGGCAGTGGAGGAAGGGTCTTTGGAAGCCGAGAAAATGGTGGTCTTTGGAATGGAGGTGCGGAAGGGGCAGTGATTGGGTGTGTGGTGGTGCAGAGGCCATGAAGGGGGAGCCCAAGCAAACCCCCACACTCACACTGTAGTCATGACCTTGAGAGAACCCGAACGGAAACGCAGTATCTTTTTCTTGAGTGCGTGGGAAGCCTTGATCTTCACAAAGACTTTGGCGGGGCCCGCGGGCGCCCCTCCGCCTGCACCACCCCCTGCCCCAGAGGCTGCGGTGGCTGCCACCAGCTGCTGCGGCCACACCAGGCCGCCGCTGCCGTCTGAGTCGCTGGATGCGGAGCTGAAGGCAGGCGACTCCCCCTCGCTGGCGCTCGATTCACTCTCCCCATAGCCGCCGCCGCCGCCTGTGGGCCCCCGGCGTCCCAGGGGCCCCAGGCGCCCAGCGGAGCACTCCGAGTCGCTGCCCGCGCAGCCGTACAGGAGCCGGCGCTGCGGGGCTGACGGGGATGGGCCGGGCCCCGGGCCCCGGGCCGCCGGCGCTCGGGGACGGCCGCGGCGTCCGTCCGCAGCGTCGATCTCCGCCGTGGAGCGCCAGCGGCGGCAGGCCCCCGCGGCCTGCGCCGCGAGTGTGGGCGCAGGGCCGCGACGGGGCCTCGGCGGCCGGGGCTCTTCCCGTTCGGCCGTGGGGTACTTGGGGGGCCCCGGAGGCACCGCGGCCGCGCGGCCCAACAGGCTGGTCTCCGACTGGGAGCGCGCGGCCTTGCGAGCCCTGGGCGAGCCCCGGCGGCCCGAGGCCTCCGTCATGCGTCCGCGGCGGCCGGCGGCCCGGGGACGCTCCCGGGGTGGGGACTGCTCCACGCTGCGGCCGCGGGTCAGCGGTGGCGCTTTGCGGCGCGCCGCGCGGCCGGGGAGGCCGCGGCTGGCGGCCTGCGCTCCTGGGATGTACTGCGCCTTCACCAGGCGACCCTCGGCCGGGCTGTCGGGGGGCGAGGGGGCGGCGGGCGGCGCGGCGGGCTCGGGCGCCGTCTCCGACTCCCACGGCGAGGCCCAGGCGCGCCCCAAGGCGGCCGGGCTGGCGGGACGGCCCCCCGCGCGCTCCACCGGGGGCTCGGGCGCGGGCCGCGCGCCTCCGGGGGGCGGGGACACGTCGGGCGGCCTCTGGCGCACGCTGTTCTGGCGCCGCGGGCCCCCGTCCGCGCCCCCGGGACTCGTCCGGGGCTGGCCCGCCCCCCGGCGGCGGCGCCTGCGCAGGAGCGCCGAGATGTAGCCGTCCAGGGGCCGCCCCCCGCCGGGCGCGTCCGGCGAGTCCGCGGGAGGACGGACGCAGGGCCGCGGGCTGCGCAGCGCCACGGCGTGCAGGGGGCTGGGCGTCAGGAAGGGCCCCGCGCGGGCCCGCCGCTCCGCCGAGGAGCAGGCCTCCGGGCCCGCAGAGCCCGCCGCCGTCGGGTAGGGCGCCGAGTATGATCGCGGCACGGCTGCCCGAGCGCTCACCGCCTCTGGAGCGCTTGGACTGGCGTCTCCTGGGGAGGGAGGCAAAAAAAAAAAAAAAAAAAAGGAAGAGAGTGGAGAGGCTCTCGAAGCGCTTTCTCAGAGAGCCTCGGAGGGTCAAGTTGTCTACCCCCTCCTCTTCCACTGTCATCAGAAACCCTGCTGTCTGTCACCTTTTCCCTCATACCAGGTTCATCACAAAATCTTCCCAAGACCCTGAATGGTCTGTCCCGCCCCAGCCTCTCTCTCTCTAACCCCCGTCCTCTGTGATTCCAGATCTCCTGCTGGCTACCTTGACTTCCTGGTTGCACATGCCAGCCTCATGGCCTTTGCACTTGCTGTTCCCGCTACCTGGAACACTCTTCCCTGAGGATATATGTTTGGTCCACCCCTTCACTTATTTTAGGGCGCCACACAAATGTCATAGTCTCAGTGACATCCTGTCCGGGCCACGTCTTCTGAAATTGCAACTTCCTCCACCATTCAAAAGAGGATGCCCTCCCTGGTCCCCTTCCCCAACTGTCTGCTGCAGTATGTGTGTATCTTACTTGTATATTACCTGTTTCTCCCACTGCAAAGTCAGCTTCATGAGGACAGGGTTTTTTGTGGTTTTGGTCCCCTGCTATATCCCTCACCACTAAGATAGGGCTACGCTGGCACATAGTAGGGGCTCAGAAACTTACTTGTATACATGAGCAATAGCCGTTGCCGTTTACCGAGTGGCTACCGTGTGTGCCAAGTCCAATAGCAATTAGGGCTGAGGCTCACTGAATATGCAAAACTTCCCTATGACGGAGGTGCTGTTATCAATCCCATTTTAACCGACGGAGAAACCGAGGCCCAGAAAGAAGCAACAAGCTCAAAAATCACACGAAGGGGGAATGTCACAGCCAGAATTCGAATCCAGGTCAGCCTGGCTCAGAGGCTTGGGCTCAAAACCATCCTTACTGTCCATTCCCTGGTTCTCAGGGCCCCAACCCCACCCACCTTACCTAGGGACTTGGGCCTCTCGCTGGCATAGATGCCCCGGGGTTCAGAGGGACCCAGGCGTCCATAGGAGCCAGATCCAGAGAAGCCACTGTCCCCACAGAAGGTAGAGGGTGGTGAGTCTGGACCCCCCGTGGAACTGGGGTCTTCGTAGAAGCCTGGATTCCAAGGAGGAGAGGAGAAAGAATCAGGGGCCTCGATGGGGAAGCCAGGGGTGGGGGAAGGAAGAGACCAAGAAGCAGCTTGAGAGGTAGGGGGCAGGAGGAAAGACTGGGGTGTCCCAGGCCACACCCTGCTCACCTGAGCTGCGTCCGCTCTCCTGTTCCAGGCCCCCAGATTCCAGGCTCAGATCTCCCAGCTGCTGGCCCAGGTCCCAGATGAGCCCGGGCAAGGCCTCCTGGGGGCATGAGGAGAGCAGACTTGTCAGAACGCCCCCCAAGCTCTGGCGACCAACCCCCCGCATCTCCCCCAGACCACGGACAGAGTTTCATTTTGGCAACGAGGCTCTGATTTCGAAAGGGTAAAAGCCGCACCCGAGTCCCAGGATTCCCCCTCAGGGTCTCTGTCCCTTCATCCCATTAGAAGTCCTTCGGACGGTCTAACTCAAGTCCTTCCTGCTGCAGTGACATCACCCTCTCTTAGGTATGATAAGCTTCAGAAGGCCCCATCCCTTGCTCCCTCTCTATCGGGCGTCCCCTCCATTTGTGCTCCTGGCCCCTTAACCGCTATTAGGATGTCCCTCTTTGAGTCTAAGCTCCAGTGGTCTTGCCGCAAGGGCAATTCGCTGCTAAAAGTTGGTGTCCAGGACCCAGCAGATCCCTTAGCCATGGGTCCGCCTTCTCCAGTCCTTGACCTTCTCTTCTCAGATGCTCCCGTTTCCCCCCACTGCCCCTTATCAGCAGCAGAAAGTCCTTCTGCAAGGCTTCCTTAAGTCCTTCCTGCTGCAGACCGATTCTTTCCCTCATGTGGATAAAAGAGGCACACCACGATTAGGTCCTTTGCTCCTTCTCTAGGGAAGAACCATCCCCACCCCCACCCCCCATCCACTGGTAAGTCCTTCTGTGAGTCTAGCCCTGGTGGGGCTGCAGCAACCCCCCCCCCACACACACAGCAAGTCAGTTTCCCTTGCCTGGGGGACCGCATCTTCCTCCTGCCCCTGCTTCATTCCCACCCAGAAGCCACCCCCCCAAGCCCGTGTCTGCCCCTCGCCCCTCATCCCCATGAGAAAATTCTGTCGAGTCTATCCCGGATCCTTCTTGCTGCAGGAAATGAGCATTTCTTATCAGGGGAGAATGAATGAAGCTGAAACCCCTTTTAGGGGCGCGGCAGTGGCTGGGGATGGGGGTAGGCGCTAAAGAACACCGATGGGGCCTCCGAGACACTAGGGCTTCACCCCATTTTGGAAAACATCCAGGGAGAGTCCCACATGGGTCTGCGTGAGGCCAGGGGTGGCAGCAGCCGCAGGCTGACGGTTGACCCTCAGACAAAAGCGGCTTGTCTGGACGGCGGGGGGGGGGGGGGGGGGGGGGGGGGGGGGGGGGGGGGGAGGAGCTGGGAGGCCAGGCGCCCAGCCCTGCCTATTTAGGGCAGAAAGACCGGCCAGCTCCCTCGCAGACGCCCCCCCTCCCCCAGCTTCCTACTCCTGCGGCGGCTCTCCTGGGCCCCCGTCTTCACCCCTCCCCCCCCAACAGAAGCCCCCATCTGGGCTTGTTTATGGGAAGAAAGTCAACAAATCATTCCACTTTGGGCTCCTGCCCTGGGCCGTGCAGAGATGCTCAGGGTGGCGTCATCTTTGAGCAGAACCCAGGGGGCAGCCCAACTGTGCAGTATGGGGGGGGGAGGCTAGAAAAACTCTCGGATCGCCCATATATGTCCCGCGTCATGTGTCCCCCCGTCGCGGCCACACTGGCCTCCTTGCTGTTTCCGGAGAGTTCCTACCTGCATAAGATATGTTTCCCCTGAATTTCCTCCTGCCTCACTCCCTTGCTCTGTTCACATCTTCGCTTACTTGATCCCTCCTGGGACCAGTCTTTCCAAAATAGCTCCCCCCCCCCCCCCCCCCCGGGGCTGCACAGCAGTAAAGACCTCCTGGCTCAGAATGATACATCGGGTTGTCATTTTGTTTATTGTCTGTCTCACTAAATGTCATTCCTGGAAGGCAGAGAGTTCTGCCTGCGATGTCGGCGCAGCGCCCCTCCCCTCCCCCCAGTGCCTCGCACAGTGCCTGGCACACAGTAGGTGCTCAGGAAATGTTTGCTGCGGGAATGAACGTGCACAGCAGAATACTATACAGCTGTCAAAACGGAAGGACACCATTTGTGTATACGACCATTACCAAGGCCGAGCTGCTGAGCAGAAAAGGGAAGGGCATCGCATAAGCGTGAGTCAGAATTATCTGAAGGGCATGGTTCGCACCTAACTTACTGGGTCCCACCTCCAGAGCGTCTGATTCCAGTCTGGAGCCCAATAAAGCATCGGGCGCCTGGGTGGCTCAGTCGGTTAGGCATCTGGTTCTTGATTTTGACCCAGGTCATGATCTGATGGTTTGTGAGTTAGAGCCGTGCGTTGGGCTCTGCGCTGACAGCATGGAGCCGCCTTGAGATTCTTTCTCCTCTGCTCCTATCCCATTCGTGCTCTCTCTCGCTCTCTCTCTCTAAATAAACTTAAACAAATTTTCTAATAAAATACAAATTAAAAAGCAAAGCAAAACACTACATTTCTTGGTAGGTAAGCTGTGAAAGAGGTCTGGAGGGACTCAACACCTCAGAGGAGGTCTCAGAAGAGACCATGGGTGATCCGGAACAGGTTACTTCTCCTCTCTGGGCCCTGGTTTCCTCCTCTGTAACATGGCTTTCAACTCCCTCTCTTACAGGGTGTCAAAGGATTAAATGAGCTAAAACAGCAGTTCTTTTTAAGCTCTTAATAAATGCTAGCTTTTATTATTACACGAAAGCTCTGAATTTCTTTTTTTAATGTTTATTTATTTTTGAGACAGAGAGACAGAGAGAGAGCGTGTGCGCAAGCACGAGCAGGGGAGGGGCAGAGAGAGAGGGAGACACAGAATTAGAACCAGGCTCCAGGCTCTGAGCTGTCAGCACAGAGCCCCACACCCAGCTCGAACTCGTGAACCTCGAGATCATGACCTGGGCCGAAGTCAGACACTCAACTGTGAGCCCCCCAGGAGCCTCCAAAGCTCTGAATTTTTAGCAAGGAAAATATAAAATCGTGTTTTACTTGTGTGATTAAAAATAAATAGGAGGGGTGCCTGGGTGGCTAAGTTGGTTAGCATTCAGCTTCAGCTCAGGTCATGATCTCACTGTTCGTGAGATCAAGCACCACGCTGGGCTCTGTGCTGACAGCTCAGAGCCTGGAGCCTGGTTCTAATTCTGTGTCTCCCTCTCTCTCTGCCCCTCCCCTGCCCCTCCCCTGCTCACATTCTGTCTTTCTGTCTGTGTCTCAAAAATGAACAAACACTGGGGCGCCTGGGTGGCTCAGTCGGTTAAGCGTCTGACTTTGGCTCAGGTCATGATTTCACAGTTTGTGGGTTCGAGCCCTGCGTTGGGCTCTGTGCTGACAGCTCAGAGCCTGGAGCCTGCTTCAGATTCTGGATCTCCCTCTCTCTCTGACCTTCCCCTGCTCGCGCTGTCTCTCTCTCTCTCTCAGAAATAAATAAAAACGTTAAAAATTTTTTTAAATAAAATAAACACTAAAAAAATTAAAATTTTCATATTTCCTTTCATGGATAGCTTTGGGAGCTGGGGGTAAGTTCTCCCGATCTCATTTCAGTTCTTGCACTGCAGGGAAGAGAAACAGTAGGAAGACCGACAGGAGAGGCCTCCCCTTCCCCCACGCCTGGACCCTCTACCACCACCCTACTTTACACACTCCCACTGTTTGTAAGTTTGACCCCATCCCTTCCAGGTGCAAGGCGATGACGACTCTTTAAAAAGACCAGAAGGGGGGCGCCTGGGTGGCTTAGTCGGTTAAGCGTCTGACTTTTGCTTAGGTCATGATCTCGCAGTTCGTGGGTTTGGGCCCCGCGTCGGGCTCTGTGCTGACTGCCAGCTTGGAGCCTGGAGCCTGTTTCAGTCTGTGAATCCCTCTCTCTCTGACCCTCCCCTGCTCACGCTGTCTCTCTCTCTCCTAGAAATAAATAAAAATATTAAAAAAAATAAAAATAAAAAATAAAAAAATAAAAAGACCAGAAGGACCTTGGCCTGAATCTGGCTTCCTGTGTGCCCCTCATCTTTTCTTTTTTTTTTTTCTTTTTTTTTTGCAAAGCCTTCAACAGTCGGCCTGCTGCCATCCAGGGAGGGTCAACATGCGTGTGGTTATGACCCCTGGAAACCCCTTTGCCCAAACTTTTCCAGACCTTTGTCCCCACTGCTCTCCAATTCCCTTTATCTCTACTAGGAAGTCCTTCTGCAAGTCTAACTTGAGTCCTTCTTGCTGGAAGGGGACCCTTTCTCTTGGTGGGAGAGAACGGAACTCCTACCCCCATTCAGGATTCTTGCCTCTTTTCTCCAAATAGCCCTAGTCTTTACCTATATTCCCCACCATTCCTCTTAGGAACGAATTAAGTCTGGCTTCAATCTTTCTTGCTTAAAAGGGAGTGTATTCCTGGGGCAGGGGAGGGGAGCTCAGGGAGAGGGGCGGGAGGGGGAAGTATCCTGAGACAGAGGCTCAGGGATCAGAGGAGGTCCCCACACCCTCCTCAGAAGGACCCAGGAACCCCCTGCAGCAGAGGAGTTTATATTTAGCGCTTCTCTGTTCCTCCCTCGGTGCCGCTGTCTCTCTCCCGCTGCCTGCCACCGCCTCCTCGCTGACGCTGGGACGGAGCTGTGCCTGGAGAGTGTGGGGGAAAGAGGCCTCTCCACTACCACCTCCTGGGGGGTGGGGGGAGCCGGAGGGGCGGGAGAAGGGGGGAGACTTAGGGGCAGGGATGGGGCGGCTGAAGGACGGAGAGAGGAGACTGAGGCAGAGAGAGGGCGAGACTGAGGGACAGGAAGGAAGGACACAGCCTGCCCATCCCTCTCCTCGTAGGGTGGGAGGTGCCTTCCCCAGCCCAGCCGGCTTGGGGTGGGGTGGGGGGAGCTGGGCGAAGGCCCCCACCAGGCGGCTCCAACTTTGGGAGGGGGTGGGGCCTCCCACAGCTGTTTCTGTTTCCAGAGAAGAATGTGCAGGGTCCCTCTCCCGGTCGGGGGAGGGGCCTTGCGCGCAGCCCCGGAGTCTGGCTGCAGACCCCCCGCCTCCCCATTCCCCATCTGGGGAGGGGGCAACGGAGGTCAGCGGCGGGGAGAGCCCCCTCCCCCGCCACCGGGTCTCAGGTTTCCCCAAACGGGAAACTCTGACCACACACAGGCTTGGGGATGGGATCTGCTAGGGGAACCCGGGTCTGGGGCCTGGCAGCCTGGGGGGAGGGGAAGGGAGAGACAGGGACAGGGACTTGGGGCCGGAAGAGAGAGGTGCAGAAATGCAAGAGAAGCCTAGGGAGACAGAGACACACACACAGGATTAAGAAGGATAGAAAGAGACCCTGAAAGTCACAGAGATAGAAAGAGAGCGGGGTGGTGCTCCTCAAGTTGTTCTGGAGACCTCTGCCTCAATTTCCACCATTAGAGCACTCAGGGAGTTCCGAAGTCGGCCCCTCCCCCCATGCTACCTCAACCTGCCTCTTCTGGGGTCAACCAAGCCTGGGACCAGGTAGGAAAGGAGGGAAAGTGTCACCAAGAGTCAAAATCACCTGGGGGGGGGGTGCTCAGGGACTGCAAGCTTCCCCTCATTGGTGGTCCCTCCCCCAGGAGGCCCGAGGATCCCCTCCCCCTCCCCACCCCGCCCCCTCCGGAGATCTCCAAGCACACCAGGACTTAGGGAAGATGGAGCTCTGGTAGCGGGGCCAGAGGGGAGCATGTTTGGGTCCCTGGCTGTGTGACCTTGGGTGAGTCACTTGCCATCTCTGAACCGCAGTTTCTTTCTCTGTAAAATGGGGACCATCACCCCCTGTCCCCCAAGCTGCAAGAAGACAACGCATGCCAAATACTCGGCCCAGGCCTGACACATACTTAGCGCCCAGAAGGATTTTCTCTGGGGAAGGGGTCTGTGCATTTCACGAGGCCCCAGCGGAGGCGATGCAGACCCCCCCCTTCCCCAGTTAGGGGGTGAGGAGGCCGGAGCCCGCCCGCCGCCCGTACTCCTGGGTCTCCAGCCCCACCCCCTGTCCTTTCCCCCTCCCCCACCGCAACGGGTGTCTGAGCATCCAACCGAGACAGACAGACAGACACAGACGGGGGCGGAGGGATGGACGGACAGGCGGCCCCTCACCAGCTGCTCCTCCAGGGCCGCCGCGGCCCGGCGCGCCGCCGCCGCATCTTCGTCTTCATCGGCGTCCTCCTCGTCCTCGGCCTCGGCGCCCCCCATTCCGGGCTGGGCCAGCCGCAGAGCCTGCTGCACGCGGTACTCCTGCCTCTCCCGGAGCCAGTGCAACTCGCAGAGCCCGGCCAGGCTGCCCTCCAGCCAGCCCCGCAGCCGGCCCCGCTCGGGGCTCACCGGGAACGAGAAGGCCCGGATCATGGCTGCGGCCCCCCACCCCAGCCCGGCCGGGCCCCACGGCCACCCCTCTCCGGGTCCCACCTCCCCGCCCCAACAGCCCGCCTGCCCGCCCGCCCGCTGGCCCGGCTGTCACCGTCTCATCTGCATAGGCGCCCGCCCATTGGGCCGCCCACCCGCGCCGTATCTGCATGGCCACGCCCCCGGCGACAGAGCAACCGTCGCCCATTGGCTGGTACCCTCCTTTACGAAGATGCTCGGCGGTGCACCGGCGCCCCCCAACGCGACGCATGCTCCCAGCTTCCTACTCGCTTTGCTTCTGGGCGGCCTCGCCACGCCCCACCGCTCTCCAGCCTTTGGGTCCTAGTCACGCCCCCTCTCGCGTCACAATGAAACAAGTCCGCCCTTGCTTCAATGTCATTGGTCCGTGCCTCCCCGGTCCCGCAGCTGGTTCCGCCCCCTTGCGGGCGAGCTCAGCTCCGCATTGGGCTGCCCCGCGAGAGGGGAAGGGGTGATCTATAAATAGAGAATGGGTCCACGTGACAGTTTGGCAGCTGTTCCTCTCCCCCCACCCCTAGCAACCCTAAGCTGCTGAGGCTGTGCAGGGGGCGGTGAGGGTTATTGAGTCAAGCCCTGATTTTGCCTCCTCTTCCACGAAGCCTTCCCAGACACTCAGCTACCTAACTAGAGGACCAGGCCAGCTTAGGAACGGCATCCTCCAGTAAAATTATGCTTCTGAGCGGGACCGGCTTCACCAGCGTGTGACCAGTTTAGGAGGGCCTTGCGCTTGGTTTAATATTAGGCTGTTCCTGTCTTGAAATTCTGATTTTTTGAACAAGGGGCCCTGTATTTTCATTTTGCAGCAGGCTTCCCAAAGTATGTAGACAGTCTTAACTTCTAAGAGTCTGAGATCGATCACATCCCAAATTCTGGAATTAAAAGACCAGCCTGGGTGGAAGATTCTATAATTCCACCAGAACAGAATCTAGGCGTCTTTTGTGTCTCATATCGTATGGGGCATTTCGTTCACCATTCTACGACTCCAGGAGCCTTTGTTCTACGTTCTAAGAGGCTTTGTTCTCAGCATTCTAAGATGCTCTGTTCTCAACGTTCCGTGGTCCTAAGAGTCTGAGCCCGACATTCGTTTCCAAGATTCCCTCTGGCTTTCCCTGGCTCCGGGAGCCGGGGCTGGCGCCCCCTCAGGCGGCCAGCCTGTGTCACTACGCCGAGCGTGCGTCCCTACAACCTTCAAGATCTAGCTCGAGTATTCATACCCATTTCTCAGACAGACTTTGACTCCCTAAAGGCCAGGGCCCAGAAGACCATGTGAAAACCTCCGTCTTATATGACCCCCCTACACCAGGAGACCTTCTGGCAGTAAGCTGGAGAAGCAGTGGTAGTCTGGAACCAGACTAGGGGGCGGGGCGGAAGGGCGTGTGATCCCCAGCCCTGCCACTTTCTAGCTGTGTGACTTTGAGAAACTTGGTTAGCTTCTGTGCCTCGGTTTCCTTATCTGTATGATGGGGTTCATAATATGGTCTACCATATAGAGTCATTCTGAGGATTGCGTGAGATATGTGTCCAGTGCCTTCTATGTAGAAAGAGCCATAGGGGGTCTGATAAATAAGCACAAAATAATCTAGTGAGTCCCAAGGAGAAAAACGAATTTGGACTTTGGTAGAGATGAACTGTAGTCAATCCCCCTCTCGTTTAAGACAGACCTAGGCTGTCCTGAAACTGTCTTAATTTTCCAAGAGTGGGGAGATGATGGAGATTTCCTGATAGGTGGATCTTGGGAGCTCCATCTCAAAGAAGATTTACTTAGTAATTAGTGTCTGGGTGCGATGTCAGGATTGGTTTTCGATCTCTGGTGTTTGTGAGAAGCCAGTTGAACCATTTCTTGCATAAAACGTTGGATCTGAAACTGATTTAGGATTTGGTCACTGGGCATTCAAACATGGGTATTCCTAGGAAGATCAATAAAAAAAGAAAATTATTAAGGGTTGAATAAGGGAGTAAAACCAAGATTTGAGGCCCAAGGGCAGCCAGTTGACAGTGTTCCAAGAACGAGGTATAGAGAGATTCTTGGTTGAGGGAGTCAGAACAGGGGTCACAATTCCGCAGGTATCCTCGTTGGCCTCTTTTCTTTAAGTTTATTTATTTAGAAGGGGGGTGGTGGTGCATGCACGTGTAAGTAGAGGAGGGGCGGAGAGAGAGAATCCCGATCAGGCTCCGGACTGTCACCGCAGAGGCTGATTCAGGGGCTTGATCTCACCAACCACGAGATCATGAGTTGAGCTGCAATCAAGATTTGGATGCTCAACCAACTGAGCCACCCAGGTGCCCCACCTCATTGGCCTCTTGATGTTCTTGTTGATAATGATGCTGTCTGAGGAGTCCCTGGAAATGAACACGCAGCAGAAACTACCAACTGTAACATACAAGTCCTTCCCTTGGAAAAGTTGCCCAAATACGGTTGGAGGCCATATTAAGTCCTAGGAGCTTACTGCTAAGCATTTGGCTCCTTTGATGCTAATGAAAAAGGGGGTCACAGTCATCTTAGATCTTGTGTCTGTATGGTGACTTTCCGCCTTTCCAGGATGCGGCTGATCTCTTACATTGGTGGGAATTCAGTGAGGCGTGGAGAGAAGAGTGAAGTTGAGACATGAATAGAAGGAAGGGGGGGTTGAAACCCCAAAAAGGACTTACAGGGTTGGCATGATAACAGAAGCCAGTCCAGCTGGTAGGTAGGTACCGCTCTGCAAAAATCTTCACACATATGGCATGCCTCACTGGGGGCAATCCAAGACTCATGGAAATAATTATCTTATTTATCTGAGGGGTCAGAAAATAAATGTTGATCAAAGATGGAACATCAAGGAGAAGACGCAGGGATGGGACTGGGACCATGAAATGAGTCACACGAGGAGCTTGATGCCAAGAGCAATTGTGAGTGGCACCGGTTGACATGGGATCGGTAATATTTTGATAGCTGGAAAATCCGGGTGAGTTCAGCAAGGAGGTGGCTCTTGCCAGTAAGGTTGTGTTAGTGTCATTTACCACATTTCCAGAGACAGAGTCCCATGAAGGGGCCGTGAGGCAGGTTGTGAAGGAGCACAGAAATCCTGACTCATCGATGCTAGCGAGAGGGAGAGGTTAGTGTCACAACCAGGCCATGAGTTAGGAGTCTTTGAGGGGTACGTGAGACAGGGCTCAGTCTGTCTGGAACCCATCCTATTTCCAAATCACGTCACATTCTGAGCCACTGGAGGATAAGACTTCAACTATCTTTTTTTTGGTGGTGGGGGAGGGGACACAATCCAACCCATCACAGCCTCAGAAACCACTGGAGTTACGTTTTAGTCTGAGGTCAAGGTCACATTCACAATAGGATACATTCCTCCTGCGCTAAGGTTAGCCTTCTGGTGCAAAGTCAGGTCCTAAATGGTGTGCTTGTGACTTACGTAGTTGTAATCTGTCCCTAGATACCTTGTGTCTCTGTGAGGTACCTGATGAGTGTCAGTGAGTGAGCTGAGTAGGGGATCATCCACATATTGGATTGGGGGGTGGGTATTGCAAGAGAAAAACCACACCCCTCAAATTACCATTCAGAGTCACCGGAAAGGAAGGAGGGGCTTCAGGGAACTTCTGTCCCTGTGTATTGTTGACTTTCCCAAGTGAAAACAAAAAGATCGAGAATCAGAACGTAGAAGGATAGGAAACAAGAAGTAGACGAGGCGTTAAAACGGTAAAGTGGGCGGTGCTGGAAGGTATAGAGAGGTAAAGACAGTGTTTGGATTGGGAGCTAGCAGGGACCTAGGTTTGACTCTTTTATTTATGGCTGATGGGTCTTTGACCAGCCATATGCCAAAGGTAACTGATGAGGTGTGAAGTGGGGTTCAGGAGCAAATGGCTAAGAAAGGATCCTTAAGACATTATTGGTTCCAAAGTGACTGTTATATACTTTTTAATTAGTGGCGGGTAAGGCTAGTATAAGTCTGTAAGGAATTCGGAAGCAGGGCGAGCTGCTGTTAAGATAAGGTTACTTTTAGTTTTAGGTTTCTTTTTTCTTAATGTTTATTCATTTATGAGAGAAAGAGGGAGACAGAGCATGAGCCAGGGAGAGGCAGAGAGAGACAGGGAGACACAGAATCTGAAGCAGGCTACAGGCTCTGAGCTGTCCGTGCAGAGCCCGATGGGGGGCTTGAACTCGTGAACCGTGAGATCATGACCTGAGCTGAAGTCATTGATGATAAGTCCGTTTCAGGAAGGGCATGAAGGTTTCACTTGCGCTTCTAAAGGCTCAGCTTCCAAGATGCACCCTGTGTTGTTGAGTTCTTGAGGCCCAAAGAGAATCAGTCTCAATCAAGATTCGAGTCAGCGTATCATGATTGACTATGTGGGCTTGCGGGAGAAGTTGATGGGGATTTTTTTGTTTGTTTTTGTTTTTGAAGGGGGCGGTGTGAGGAAGGTTAGCGGACTAACATGGATAGAAACAGCTGGGGACCATAAGAGATAGACTCTCTTGTGAACGTGAAATCTTAACGTCCAGGATTGAAAGAATATCCCTTCCTGAAAGAGTGCCTGGAGTAGTGAGGCGCCTGGGTGACACTGTCGGTTAAATGTTCGACTCTTGATCTCAGCTCAGGTCATGATCTGAGTTTGTGAGCTTGAGCCCAGCATTAGAATTCTGTCTCTCCCTCTCTCTGTCCCTCTCCTGCTTGTTCATGTCCTCTCCCTCTCTCTCAAAATAAATAAACTTAAAAATATTCTTATAAAAAGATTTACTGGGGTAAATTTACTGGTAAGAAACCGGACTGGGTAGTGGGGGCGCGTAATGAGGCACAGAGTGCCTTAGAAGAGCATCAACTGCACAGCAAACTGGGATTTCATCAGAGTCATTGCTGTGTACTGAGGGAGGGGGAGGGGGACTGTGAGCTATTTATGGGGAGGGCGTGGCCCCTGGGGTAGGATACCCACTAATGGGGCTAGGCATTTCCCCTGCGGGGTGAGGGGTATTTGTGGACATGGAGAAAACCTACCAGAAGGGAATCCTTGGGGGAGACTAAATCTTACCCTCTAATTTACTGTCCCTTTTCTTCTTCTTTTTTTTTTTAACGTTTATTTATTTTTGAGAGACAGAGCATGAGCGGGGCAGAGGCAGAGAGAGAGGGAGACAGAATCTGAAGCAGGCTCAGAGCCTGACACGGGGCTCGAACTCATGGACAATGAGATCATGATCTGAGCCAAAGTCAGAGACTTAACCGACTGAGCCACCCAGGCGCCCCTAGTGTCCCTTTTCTTTAGAGCCCTACAAGTGTCTACACGATGGGCTTTTTTATCAAATTCAAATCGTGGGGCTTTAAGTGACACTGTGTGGCTTTGCTTTGATGTGCTGCAGCATCCCCATGATGTCTGACTATCTCATGGAATTCTGCAATCAAGGCATTTCCCCAGCTAATGTTATGGTTTTTTGTTTGTTTGTTTGAGTTTTTATTTCTTTACTCGTTTAAGTAATCTTTGCACCCAGTGTGGGACTTGAACTCACGACCCTGAGATCAACAGTTGCATGTTCTTTAGGGGCGCCTGGGTGGTTCAGTCAGTTGAGCCTCTGACTTCCGCTCAGGTCATGATCTCATGGTTTGTGGGTTCAAGCCCCGCATCGGGCTCTGTGCTGACAGCTAGCTCAGAGCCTGGAGCCTGCTTCGGTTTCTATGTCTCCCTCTCTCTGCCCCTCCGCAACTCACGTTCTGTCTCACTCGGTCTCTCAAAACTAAATAAATGTAAAAAAAAAAAAAAATGTCGCACACTCTTCGGACTGAGCCAGCCAGGCGCCCCTAACATGTCTCTGATCATATCTCTAATGTTTGGTCTCAAAGTGTTAACAAAACCAGTACCCAAGATAGAAGCAGTGTGATCATCCAGGATCGGGCCTGAGTAGTCATTGCACACATTTCCCAACTTGGGTCTATCATTGGAGATGGATTTGTCTATCTGTTGGCTACCGACCTTGGGCCAATCAGTTTTAGAGGGAGAAGCATTCAAGATGGAAGCCAAGAGACATTCTCCAATGTTATTAGCTGGAATTATGCCTCAAAGGTATTCTCGTTCATCTGGAGCTCCTCATTGACATTTATCTGAGCTTCTTTAACTTTTTAAGTTCCTACTTACTTATTTTGAGAGAGTGTGTATGTGTGTGAGTGGGGGAGGGGTGGAAAGAGAGGGAGAGAGAATCCAACGCAGGCTTCATGGTGTCAGCCCAGAGCCTGATATGGGGCTCAAACCTACGAACCATGAGCCAAAATCAGGAGTTGGGTGCTTTACCAACTGAGTCATCCAGGTGCCCCATTCCTGAGCTTTAAAAAAATTTTTTTTAAATGTTTTATTTTTGAGAGAGAGAGAGAGAGAGAGAGAGAGAGAGAAGAGTCGGGGGGAGGGGCAGAGCAAGAGGGAGACACAGAATCTGAAGAAGACTCCAGGCTTTGAGCTCTCAGCATGGAGCCTGATGCAGGGCTTGAACTTGTGAACTGCAAGATGAAGTCAGACGCTTAACCGACTGAGCCACCCAGGCGCCCCGAGCACCGGGTGTTTTATGTAAGTGATGAATCACTGAATTCTACTCCTGAAACCAGTATTGCACTGTATGCCAACTAAAATTTAAATTAAAAAAACAAACAGGGGCGCCTGGGTGGGACCATCGGTTAAGTGTCTGACTCTTTAAAATTTTTTTTTAAATGTTTTATTTATTTCTGAGAGAGAGAGAGAGACAGCGTGAGCAGGGGAGGGTCAGAGAGCGAGGGAGACACAGAATCTGAAGACAGGCTCCAGGCTCTGAGCTGGCTGTCAACACAGAGCCTGACGCAGGGCTCGAACCCACGAACCGTGAGATCATGACCTGAGCCAAAGTTGGACACTTAACCGACTGAGCCACCCAGGCGTCCTAACTGTCTGACTCTTAATTTCCCCTCAGGTCATGATCTCACACTTCAGGAGTTTGAGCCCAGAATTGGGCTCTGCGCTGTCACTGTGGAGTCTGCTTCGGATCCTCTGTTGCCTCTCTCCCCCTCCCATGCTGTGTGCTCTCTCTCAAAATAACATTAAAAAAAAAATCTGGGTGACAACAGGGAGCTGGAGGGCAGGGGTCAAATGGGGAGCAACGTTCCATGTGCCTGCAACCTCAGGACCAGGATGGAGCTTGAGAAGTCAGCTTGGAAGACCTGCCTTCCCGATCCCCAGGCTCCCTTGAGTCTCCCATCCCAGCCTTAACCCACTCTGGGTCCTCACTGTCCAGAGACAACAAGTCTGTCTCTCCACTGGATGGAGAACCCCGAGGGCAGAGCTTGGGTGGTCTCGGGCACCACCGTGTCCCTAGCGTCACCTGCCACAGTGTGGCAGACGGATGAAACAGCGAATGAGCACATTCTGCGTGTAGAGACGTGACCGCGTCAACTGAAAATACTGAATACTGCGCATCAGGCTTCTCCTACGGACCAGACTTGCGCGAACTGCGTGTCGTCATCCGTAGTTGTGATTAGTAGCAGTGCTGCCAACCAAAACAGGGGATCGAACTACCCATGAGATTACTTTGCTCGAAACCCTCCAAGCGACCAGTCGGGTTCCTCCATCCATCCCCCCCCGCCCCCCCCGCGGCTTACTCCTTCCTTCTCGAACTCTTCCCCGTCCTCCTCCTGCTCCCTTCCGTACCTTCCCCCCTCCGGTCCTCCCTCCGGACTTCCCACCCCCGTTGATCCTCCTTCCAAGACTCCTCCGCTTTCAGCCTCCTCGCCGCCCCCTCTCCCACCCCCCCTTCCTCCCGCCTCCCTTTCAGGAAATATGCTCAACAGACTCGTGATACGAGAGTGCAGCGTGGCCAGAAACCCAGGCCTTGGGGCCAGAGATGAGTTCGTTTTAATTGCTGGGGAATTCATGTTGGGTAGTTGGAAATAACTACCCCCCTGCACGGACACCCGCCGGGCTCCTCCCCCGGGGCTGGTGTCGCCCGGTTTGGGCAGGAAGCCGCTTCTCCTTAGGAGGAACAGTTCCATGAGATGGGGCGGGAGGGCGGCTCCTCGGGGACCGGAGGGCAGCATCATGGGGCAGCCAGGGCAGAAGGACGGGGCCTCAGAGGACGCTGATGCGCTCGGCCAGCCCCTGCAGCTCGTGGTCCTGCGGCGGGAGGGCCCCCCCGAAGTCCCCACCGGCGGGCAGGCCGGGCCCGGGCAGCGGGTGCTCTGCCACGAACTGCTCCCAGCGCGCGTCGTCACTCTCGTGCGTGATGTACCGCTCGCCCATCTTCCCCTCCAGCTCTCGGAGGTCCAGCCACGTCTGGTACTCCTGGGCCCCGGAGACCGAGGGTTAGCCTGCACACAGCACACAGCGCCCGCCCGCACCTCGCCCACCCAGCGGATGACAGCGCGGGTACCCAGGAAGGTGAAGCCACACCCCCACAGCCTGTCCAGCCAATGGAAATTCAGCTCCACCTCCTTCTACAGCCCAGCCAATGGGAATCTCAGCCACGTTCGATGGACAATGAACCTGCATCCTTTACCACCGACACAGCCAACAAGCCATCTGGTTCCACCCCTTACTTCAACCCGGCCAATAGGACCTCCCTCCCCGGTCGCTCTCAGCCCTGGCCCCTGCATCACCTGTAACCAGGGGTGACTGAGAGATTTGTCCACGCTGTAGCGCTTGCGCATCTTCACCTGCAGCAGGTTGTTGATGAGGTCAATGGCTGCACGGGAAGGAGACAGTTCAAGCCCTGTGCGCCGAGGGGCCACCCCTCCTCCAACAGGCCACTCCAGCCTACCTGCCTACCTTCCAGGGCCTTCCCTCTGCGTGGCGCCGGTGGCTCTGAGGCCTCACCTTCACCACTTCACCACTCACTCACCCACCCGTTTCCTCATTAAATTACCATTTTGTCTACCTCCCCCGACGTTGCACATACACTAGCTCCTACATCTCTTCACCAAGCCTCTCCCTCAGTTTCCCCATTCCCATGTCACCATCATAAGCTTTGTCATACAGAGGTACATCCAGGAACACCCATACTACTCCTCGCTTAATATTTTTCTTTAAGCATACAATGGCATATTACTTGGCGACCAAAAAGAATGCAATGTTGTCACTTGTGACAACCGGATGGAAGAATGTTTTATGCTAAGTGAAATAAATCAGTCAGAGAAGGATAAATATCATACGATTTCACTCAGATGTGGAATTTAAGAAACAAAACAGATGAACGTAGGGGAAGGGAAGGAAAATAAGATAAAAATGGAGAGAGAGGCAAATCATAAGAGACTCTTAAATACAGAGAACAAACTGAGGGTTGCTAGAGGGGAGGTGCAGAGGGGGATGGGCTAAATGGGTGACAAACATTAAAGAGGACACTTGTTGGGATGAGCACTGAGTGTTCTATGTAAGTGATGGATCACTAAATTATTTTTGAGAGAGAGAGAGAGAGAGCACAAGCAGGGGAGGGGCAGAAAAAGAGGGAGACATAGAATCCGAAGCAGGTTCCAGGCTCTGAGCTGTCAACACAGAGCCCGACGCAGGGCTTGAAATCATGAGCCATGAGATCATAACCTGGGCCAAAGTAGGAAGCTCAACCAACTGAGCCACCCAGGCGCCCTGCCTTCTGCCATGGGAATATGTAAGCAAAAATCGACAGCATTTGGTTTTAAATCACTTCACTTTTCAAAAATCCATTTTTCAAGGTGAGAATGAAAATATTACATCACCCCGGTCAATGACAATCCAAAGATCACTTGCCACGCACACAAACATAAAATGAAAATCAAACAAAATTATTAGACGGTAGTCAGTCAGCACTTTCCTGAGGCCCAGAGACAGGCCTGGACTTTAGGAAAGGAGCATTAGTAAGCGTCAGGCGTTCAAGACAAGCCACCACTTGGCTGCGACCGTCACCTTGATCAGAAGCCTTGAAGAACAAGGCCTCATGGCGTGAACCCCTCAGAATCCAGGCCTTGTCCACACCGCCTCCCTCACACGCGTCCATCCACACCAGATTCACTCACACACTTGATGCACTTTGCCTGAGGCTGCTGAGTGGGTCCCAAACAACGCCGAGGACCCCCCAGTACCGCTCCAGCACTCGTGAATGTACATTCTTATCACTTAGTGCTTCCCTCTCTCAGGCTCACCACTGCCGCCCGGACTAACCCCCATGGCACCCCTGCTCTCCCGCTCTGCCTGCTCCACGAGGCCACCTCCCTCTAGGGCCCTTCCCTCCTCGACAACCTTCTCCTCATGTGACGCCTTCTCTCCCAGTCATCCCAATATTCCCAGAACCTGGGACAGTCAGTACCGGGCGCATAGTAGGCACTCAGTGTGCGCTTGTTGAATAAACTGTTAGGAATAGCGATTGCCTTCGCAACCAACCTCCCGTGCTCTGTCTGAGCTCCCCGGCCCCGGGACCTGCCCCCTGTTCTTACAGCCTCCTCACATGGCCGCAGTATCTTGGCCCTGGTAGGCTCGCCCCCACACCTGGCTGGGGCCCCAAAGTTACAAGCCTCTCAGGGCCCAAGTCACGAGACCCAGTGTCATTACCCGGCCACAACGCCAAAGCCCCTGAATCCCAGTGTCCATCTCGTGCCTGGGTCCCCTCCCCACGCACCCCCAAGCTTCCCCCCATTCCCACTTGCTTCTAGGTTCAGGTGATTTTGACTGATCTCAAGATGGCTTTTTCCGGGAAGCTTCAGAAACCCTCCATGGCCCCGCCCCTCCTCTGGCCACTCCCCTAAACCAGTCCCCTCCATCGGGGGACCTTCCCCCTGGCCCCAGGCCCAAGTCGGCCCAGTACCCAGCAAATGAGCTACTCTCCAGCACCACTGCTTTTGCAAGGCTAACCCTTCCGGGGTCATAACCCCAAAGACTCCAGCCCCCCAGCCAATGCCTTGGGAGGAAGGATCCACCTCTTCTCCCGGCTACCCCAACCTTTTGCTTCCGCAGGTCCCCCGGTTCCTCTCCTGGTCCCGCCCTAGACAAGCCAAACCTCACTCAGCCCCCAAGGCGCCGTCTGTCCATTCTTCTGGAACACTTCATTTCCCGTGATCCAGGAACTAGGCCTGACTAGTTCCACACAAACCCCCGAGTCCCTGACCCAAGGCTCCAGGCCAGGGCACCTCACCGTTTAAAGGACCTGCCTCCCTGCGGCCCCACCCACCGCCAGGCTCCACCCCCAGAGTAGGCTCAGGGCCCGCCTCTTTTATGGCCCCGCCCCTCATCCCGCCCCGCCCCTCGCCTCCGCCCACCTCCGGAGGAGATGCAGCTCCAGGGGCAGGCTGGGTACATGAAGGCGGCGTTCTGGATCTGGTCTTTGATGTCCTCGTCCTCGTTGAAGGGGAACGTGCCACTGAGGCTGACGTACATGATCACGCCCACCGACCACATGTCCAGGGAGCGGTTGTAGCCCTGGTTGAGCAGCACCTCGGGCGCCAGGTAGGCAGGCGTGCCCACCACCGAGCGCCGGAACGACTTCTCGCCGATGATGCGCGCGAAGCCGAAGTCGCACAGCTTCACCTGCAGAGGGCGTGGGGTGGAGGGTCTGAAGGAGTGTTAAGGATGCACCCTACCCCGCGTCCGCACCACCACACCCCTCCACGGCATTCCAGGTAAATCTGAATGACGGTTCAGATCCAAGCCTCTCCTGCCACTAGTCAAGTGACCGTGGGTAAGTTAAGTGATTTCCTCTCTCTGTGCTTCAGTTGCCTCATCTGTACGAGGAGGGGGATCAAAACGGCCCACCTCGAAGGGCCGTCATGAGGATTACGTGAGTTTATCCATCTAAGGCCCATAGGATGATAAATGCCCCGTATGCCGTGAGCGCTTAATAAATGCCATCTGCCCCTACACTTCCGCCACACCGAACATGTCTCTTAACCACCTCGTGCCTCTATTGCCTCTTTTGAACAACAGGGATCCGAAAAATCCCTCCCTTAACGGGTGGTTGTATGGATTGAAAGAATAAATACACTCCAAGTGCTGGGAGCAGTGTCTGGCTCAAAGTGGGCTTCACGGACCTCAAGGGCAGGACCTAACTCCGCCCAGCCCCAGCGATGTCATGTGTATCGGGGATGTTAACCACAGCTTGCTCTCCAGCCTCCCTGGGGATTAAACGGAACACCCGCACATAAACTGCTGACCGTGATGGCCGGCGGACAGTAACAGGTGTTCGCCCACCTCCCCCTGGGTGGTGGAGGCAGTCCAGGGTCATGGATGGGCTTCGGAGCCAGCAACACCTGCGTTCAAGGTCCTGCTCTCCTTCCCATCTGTTCATAAGCGGCACCACCTCTGTGCTGAGGTCTCTGTTCATATATTGTTCCTCCCCTGCTCAAAATCTTCTAGGCTCACTATGGCTCTCAAGGGCCCAAGACCCATCGAAGCCCGACACGTCTGTATCGGTCCTCAAAAACAGCCACAACCCAACCACTGATGCCATGCGACTGCCACGCCACCCTGTCCTAAGATCCTTGTCTTTGTCAAAGATCCACCCTTTTCTGCAGATGTTACATGCAATGTTACGGGGCCATTGAAAGAAATGGAAGTAGCGATCCAGGCGACAACATAAATGAGCTCTGAGAACCTCCAAGTGAGAGGAGCCAGTTGCAAAGGGCCACACAGTCTGTCGGTGGATGTTCTGTTTATGCAAAACACCCAGAATAGGCAAATCTGCAGAAAGTAGATTCATGGTTGGGATGAAGGGTGGTGGGGTTGGAGGATGATGGCTAACGGGTACGGGGTTTGTTTTGGGGGTCATGAAATGTTCTAAAATGTGCTGTGGGGATGGTTGTACAACTCTGAATACGCTGAAAGCCACTGAGTTGTATACTTCTTTTTTTTTAAGTTTATTTATTTGAGAAAGAGAGAGAGAAGGAGGGAGGGGCAGAGAGAAGGAAAAAGAGAGAATCTTAAGCGGGCTCTGAACTGTCAGCACAGAGCCCGATGTGGGGCTTGAACTCACGAACCGTGAGATTGTGATCCAGGCTGAAATCAAGAGTCAGACACTTATCCAACCGAGCCACCCAGCCACCCCCGAATTGTATAGCTGAATCAGTGAATTGAGTCGTGTGCAAATTATATCTCGATAAAGCTGTTAAAAAAAAGAAAAAGTAGGGATCTTCTCGCTATGGGGCCTTTGTACAGGCTGTTCCCCCTGCCTGGAATCCTTGACCATCAAAAAATTTGGACTCCTACTCTTTCTTCAGAGAGGTTTCTTTTTGACCTTTCAAGTGGGCTATACAGTGATGTGGGCTCATAGAACCATGTCACAGAACTCATTACAGGTATGACATTATTGTGACCACATGATCAACGTTTGCTCTTCCCATTGTGATCTGCACTGACCAATATGGTGGCCACTGAGCCCTTCGATATGGCAAGTGCAATTGACGAACTAGTTTTTATTTTATTTAATTGTCATTAATTGACATGTAAAACCTGATCCTGTGTTACATCCCAGGCTGCCGCTAACAACTGAACGATTTCCGGAAGCAGAAGGAAACTATGATGTTGATGTAAGTTGTTTCCACTGGGAGTCAGAATCTTTTAGCCTTCTGAAATAAATGTTAGTGAGAATAATATCCTCTTTTACTATTAGAAAAAAAAGTTTCTAGACTTAATTATTGGACAACTTTTAAATGTGCTTGGAAGTAGATAGGTCAATCTACTTCTCCAACTGCTAATTTTCAGAAATCTAAGCATAAAATCAAATATTTCCTTTTTTTCCAAATCAAATATCTCTTATGAAGATTTCATAGCTGAACTGAGATGTCTTCTAGGTGTTAAATGCACACCAGATTTTGAAACTTGGTATGGAAAGAAAGAATATTTCATTGATAATTTTTATGTGGGTTACATGTTGAAATGATAATATTGGAATATACTGGGATAAAGTATATTATTAAAGTTAAGATCACCAAGGGCGCCTGGCTGGCTCGGTCAGTGGAGCACGTGGCTCTTGATCTCAGGGTTGTGGGTTCGAGCCCCACCTTGGGGGTAGAGATTACTTAAAAATAAAAAATATCTTGGGGCACCTGGGTGGCTCAGTTGGTTGAACTTCTGACTCTTGATCTCAGCTCAGGTCTTGATGTCACAGTTCATGAGTTCAAGGCTCATGTGGGACTCTGCATTGGGAGTGCAGAGCCTGTATAGGATTCTCTCTCTCTGCTCTCTCTCTCCCCTACCCTCTGCTGTGCACTCTCTCTCAAAATAAATAAATAAATTTAAATAAGTAAATAAATAATTTTAAAGTTAATGTTACCAGTTTCTTTTTATCTTTTTAAATGTGGCTACTAAAATGTGGTATCTGGGGGCATGTGGGTGGCTTAGTCGGTTAAGTGTCGACTCTTGTTTTCTGCTCCAGTCATGATTTCACAGTTTGTGAGTTTGAGCCTTGCATCGAACTCTCTGCTGTCAGTATGGAGCCCATTTTGGATCCTGTGTCCCCTTTCTCTCTGCATCTCTCCCACTCACATTCTCTCTCTCAAAAATAAATAAACATTAAAAAAATAATAACAATAGGAATGCCTGAGTGGCCCAGTCTGTTAAGCATCTGACTTCAGCTCAGGTCATTATCTCATGGATCTTGAATTTGAGCCTTACATCAGGCTCTGTGCTGACAGCTCAGAACCAGAAGCCTGCTTTGGATTCTGTCGGTCTCTCTGCCCCTCCCCTGCTCGCACTCTTTCTCCCTCCCTCTCTCTCTCAAATATAAAATAAAACATAAAAATAAATAAAAAACAATAACAATAAAAATCTTGACCTTAATTGGCCACGAGCCATGAAGAATACAGACTACATTTCCCAACCTCCCTTGCAGCCAGCCATGACCACGTGATCAAGACCTAGCCAATGGGATGTCAGAAAACGCTCCTTGAAAAGGAAGGGGGTGCGTCCGTTTCCTCCACCCTGCTTCTTTCCTCCCTCTCCCTATTATCTTTTCGCATGACAGGGACCGTCATGACCATGAAGAGGAAGCAACGATCACAGGCCAGCAGAAGACCGCCGGAGCCGAATACCTGACACCAAGAAACCGCTTTCAGCCTCAAAATGCTTATGCTGGACCGTACATGAGTGAGAAACAAGCGTCTATTTTATTTAAGTCATTGTTATCTAGAGTCTCTGTGTCCAATTATCCAGTTCATACAATCGCCACCAGCCCCCAGCGTTAGCTAGACGTCCTCAAATCAAGCTGGGACGTGACTGACCTGAGGAAACGGGTCAGCGGATGCCAGCAACACGTTCTCTGGTTTCAAGTCACAGTGGACGATGTTCTTGAAGTGAAGGTGTCTCAAAGCCACCAGGATCTGAGGGGAGGAGATGGGGCAGGTAAGGAAGGCCGAAAGGCACCTGTCCCAGATGCTGTGGGCAGCCAGCCCTCCAAACCCTATCCATGCCTGTCTCTGCACCCCTACAGATGCCCCCCGGGACCAGGGGGAGGCGCTGGAGCTCCAAATAATCTCAGAACCCCAGGGGTGGCTGGGTGGCTCAGTTGGTTAAGCGTCCAACTCTTGATTTTGGCTCGGGTCACAGACCCAGGGTATGGGATCGAGCCCTGCATCAGGCTCTGCACTGGGTGTGGGGCCTGCTTGGGATTCTCTCTCTCTCTCTCTCTCTCTCTCTCTCTCTCTCCCCCCCCCTTCTGCCTCTCTTCCCTACTCCCTCTCTCTCTGAAAAAAAAAAATCTCAGAACCCCCAAACCATTACATCCAAGATAGGAGTTGGATAATTCTAGAAAGGCTCGGCTGGAACAGTGGGCTTAGGAAAATCCTGAGATCCGCCAGCACGTGTGAGCTCCTGACAAAAAAGAACTATTAATGGGGCTCCGGGCTGGCTCTCTGGGGGTCATAAGTTGGAGCCTTACTTTGGCCTGGAGTTTACTTTAAAAACGTAGTGGAGGTGCTATCAATAAAGTAGCAGCCTTTAAGGAAGTACCAATGTGTGCCCCAATTTTTTAAAACATATTTTTCATCTATTAAATATATATGTATAATATTGGGGCACCTGGGTGGCTCAGTCGGTTGAGCCTCTGACTTTGGCTCAGGTCATGATCTCACGGTTCACGGGGTTCGAGCCCCGCATCGGGCTCTGTGCGGACAGCTCGGAACCTGGAGCCTGCTTCGGATTCTGTGTCTCCCTCTCCCTCTGTCTTTACCCCGCTAGTGTTCTCTCTCTCTTCCAAAAATGAACAAAAACGTTAAAAAACTTTTTTAATATAAATAAATAAATAAATAAAGCTTTTCCTGCTGTATCTGCTAATCTCAGAGATTCTAAGATGGCAAGGGGAGCTAATTTACAAAACAAAAAAACTGATACCGTTTTTAACCACTTATCCACGGACATTATGATTTTCCTTGATTCTGTGTAATCCAAACAAAATACCCACTACACTGCAAGTACAGAGTGATGGAAGCATGAAGCTGTGACTTCTGTCTTAGAATTTAGGTATTTGTACTTCTTTTTTTAAAATTTTTAATATTTGTTTATTTTTGAGAGAGAGGCAGAGTGTGAGCTGGGGCGGGGTAGAGGGGGGAAGACAGAATCTGAAGCAGGCTCCAGGCTCTGAGCTGTCAGCACAGAGCCTGACGCAGGGCCCGAACCCACGAACCGCGAGCTCCCGACCTGAGCCGAAGTAGGACGCTTAACCCACTGAGCAGCCCAGGCGCCCCTATACTTCTCATGATTTTTGCCAAATGACTTCCGAGCATAGAAATGCTATGTGAAAGCCGTTGCCAAAGGTCCCGGCTCATTCTGGAGCCAGGGAGCCTGAGATCCAAGATGAACATGGACCCCTTCTCCAGATTTCCTGTTTGTTGACCGCCTCCCTCCCCTACTAGTGAAGAGGGCAGGTTGGCAGCTAGCGAGATCCAGGTTCAAGTCTCAGCCAGACCGCTAGCTAGCTCGGTGACATTGGGCAGGACATGGGCCCTCTCTCCACCTCAGTTTCCTCATCTGTACAATGGGGGTTATAGTAACCTACCTTGGAGGGCAGCTGTGAAGCCTAAACAAGCCCATTAGGTACAGGGCTTAGCACAGGACTTGGGGTAGGGCAGACAAGAGGTGGAAGGCAGAAATCTGCAGAGAGAGAGAGAGAGAGAGGAACACAGGCAAAGAGAGGAAGAGATGGAAGACCAGAAAGAGAAACCAACCAGTTGCTGAGGGCAAGCAGTTCCCTCTCTCCACCTGGAGTGTGGATAGGCCTGCGTCAGTAGGCTTCTGTCCACACCCCACAAGCCAGCCTGACAAAGACCCAGGACTGGGGAGAGCGAGGGTGCTGGGTCTGTATAAAGGAACCACAGCACAGGGGATTTTGTGACCAAGAGAACAAGCCCTAGAATCAGGTAAGGGACCAGCCTGTGGGTACGTCTTTCTAGAAATGCTGTAAAACCCAGAAGCCATGAAAGGCACCATTTAATATTGTAAAAGTTAAACTGTTTAGGGCAAATAAAAGCCATGAATGAAATGGAAAGGAAAACAAATACTGGGATTTAAAAAAAAAATTGAACAAAAGAAAAAAAAATTGAACGACACAAGTGACAAAGATCCAGTGTCCATCATATACAAAGAGCTCTTACAAATCAATAAGATTGATCCAACTGAACAATGGGCAAAGGGTATATGAAACACAGGCCAATAAACATAGGAAAATATACTCGACTTGACCCATAATTTTTAAATTGCCAAATGAAGCCACATGAAGTGTTTTTCCAGCTATTGATTACTTTAGTGATTACTTTATCCAGAGTTAGTAAGGAGAAAGTAGACACCCTCAAATTGTTGTTGAGAGCAAAGACTGAAAGGGATTTTAGCGGATAACTGGGCAGCGTGTTTAAAAAAATTCTAAAGCATTTCTCTGGACTCAGTAGTCCATTATCAGAAATGCATTCTACAGAAATTCTCCCACCAGAGCCCAGCAGTGTTTGCAGACAACTATTCACAGGATGTTATTTGTACTAATGGAAAAGTGAAAACAACCTAAAGTGCTCAGCAGTTAGGGAATTTGGTGATATCCACCAGGGGAGACAATTCAGAAAAAAAAAAAAAAAAAAAAAAAAATCGCTAAACAACGTTCCGAAACAAAATAGCCTTCCAGAAGTACTATTATAGTGAAGAAAGTAAGTGGCAGAAAGAGGCACAGATAACATCAATTCGTTTGACATTACTAGTTAAAAGCACAGACCCTAGGGGCCACCTGGGTGGCTCAGTGGGTTGGGCGGCCGACTTCAGCTCAGGTCATGATCTCAAAGTTGTGGGTTCGAGCCCCGCATCCGGCTCTGTGCTGACAGCTCAGAGCCTGGAGCCTGCTTCCGATTCTGTGTCTCCCCCTCTCTGCTCCTCCCCTGCTCATACTCTGTCTCTCTCTGTCTCTCAAAAAATGAATAAATGTAAAAAAAAAAAAAAAAATTAAAAAAAAAAAAAAAAAGGACAGACCCTAGGTTCAAATCCCGCCAGCTGTGTGACCCCAGGCAAGTTCCTTAAAGTTGCTGTGCCTCAAGGTTCTCAACTTGAAAACGGGGGTGACAACAGCCATCGGCACAGAGATTGCTATGGAGATAAAATGAGTGAAAACAGTGCCTGGCACACAGTAGATGCTCAATACAGGTTGGTGACTGCATTATTTGCCCCCATTATTAGCACCCCCATCCCAGCCCTGCCCATTGTGGGCGATCGGTGTCCAGGGCTGGGGCTGTGTTGATCGCAGCTGTGTCGCCAGCCCTGTCCCCTCTGTGGGGCGGGAACTGAGGCACATGGAGGGTCTGCTGAAGAATGTAAGGAATGAATGAGCTTCCAACAGAAAGGACTCTCTCCCCTTCCCTTTTTCTACATGAATATGGTCAGGCCTAGGGAGCTTCATTATATAAAGTAATAAAAAATAGAAAAATCATGTATTAGTTTTCTATACTAATAACTATTATTACTACTACTCTATTATTTTTATTACTTGATTACTTTCTATTGTTGTTCCTCTTTTATTAATCTACAGTCTGTTCTGTTATGACTCTGTTATTATTATTTTAAGATTATCATTCCAGGGCCCCTGGGTGGCTCAGTTGGTTAAGCGGCAGACTTTGGCTCACGTCATGATCTTACGGTTTGAGGGTTCGAACCCCATGTCGGGCTCTGTGCTGACAGCTCGGAGCCTGGAGCCTGCTCCGGATTCTGTGTCTCCATCTCTCTCTCTCTCTTCCCTTCCCCTGCTCTCACTCTGTCTCTCTCAAAAATAAATAAAACATCAAAAAAATTTTTTTTAATAAATAAAAATAAAATTATCATCCCAGGGCACCTGGGTGGCCCAGTGGGTTGAGCGTCCAACTTTGGTTCAGGTCACGATCTCGCAGTTCAAGGCCCACATCAGGCTCGCTGCCTTAGGCGCGGAGCCGGCTTCAGATCCTCTGTCCCTTGCTCTGTGCCCCTCCCCCACTCGCACTCTCTCAAAATTAAACGAAACATTGAAAAGAAAACTGAAATGGAAAATTACCTTTCTGTTAGTCTCTCATTAGTCTATTGGTATACTTTTTATTATCGGCCGCGATGGCCCGCATACTGCATGCAGTATCTGAGGCACCCTGCGTGCAGGGAGGGGGAGGGGGCGCAGGGGCGCGGGCGCACCTGGGTGATGAGGAACTTGGTGAGGCGCTCAGGCAGCCGGCCCTTCTCGCTGGACAGGATCATCTCCAGCATGTCCCCATGCAGCTTCTCCATGACCACGAACACCTTCTCTGGCGTCTCAAACATACAGTCCAGATTCACGATCCCGGGGTGCCTCAGACTCTGGGGGTGGGGTGGGGGTGGGGTAGGATGGCGGTCAGGGTCTAGGCGGCCCATGAACTTGGGAGGCAAGCCACAGAAGCAGAGAGACGACAAATAAGGAGGGCGCCTGGGCGGCTCATTCTGTTAAGCCCCCGACTCTTGAGATCAGCTCAGGTCGTGATCTCCTAGTTCGTGGGTTCAAGCCCCGGGTGGGGCCCCACATCCAGCTCCACGTTAGCAGTGTGGCACCTGCTTGGGATTCTCTACCCCCCCTCCCCACCCTCCCCTCCTCGCTCTCAAAATAAATAAATAAATAATTTTTTAAATGTCCCTGGAGGGTGAGCAGCTCCTTTCCTGGGGGGAGGAGAGGGGCTTCCTACAGGCCCCGACAGAACCACATTCCTGCACCACCAGGTATCCAGAAGGATCTAAATTTTGAAGCTCTGCTGAAGGTCCAGGGTTGTGGGAGGGATGGGGGGGTGGGGCCAGGAATATGGAACAATGGGAAAAAACCTTTGTACATCTCTGTTTTTTAAATCCTTTGCCCTCTACCCCCAGCCCTACCTGGCCTACCCCCATTTCTCCCACCAAGGCCCCCAACCCAGCCTCCTCCCTGAGCTCCAGACTCTGGCCTCACCCCTCCAGCAGCAGCCAGAGAGATTGGCCCAAATAGACACTCAACCCTCCCTCGCTCTAAATCTTTCCTTGGTTCCCCAGTAGCCTCAGGAGAAAATCCACAGGGTGTGACCCTACCCTCTTCTCTGGCCTCACCCCCCACCACCTCCCCACACATCTAGTAACCTTGAAATTCAAATTCCAAGATGACCTCGGGGCGCAGCACACCTTCCCACTCCTTCAGTCTCCATATGCGTATTCCCTCCTCCAGGAAGCCTTCCCTGACCACCCCCCAGCGTGGGCTAGCCCTGAAAGGAGGAAGTGGGAAGGGAAAGTCCTTCCTAGGTGGGGGCAGAGCTGGGGCCCAGAGCCTGGTGGTCACCTGCAGAATGGCCACTTCGTTCCGGAGCTGGCTTTCCTGCTTGGTGGGGAAACGCAGTTTGTCAATGACCTTTACTGCCACGTCCCGGCCTGTCTTCCGGTGCTTTCCTGGGCAGGGGGTAGGGGAGGAGGGGGATGAGGGGAGAAAAACCTTCCAGTCCTGGCAAAAGGAACACCCACCCCCACCACAGAGACACAGGCATAGCTGACCAAAGGTGGACAGAAGGACATCAAGGCGGCTCTGTGGGGCCCCCAGGAGAGATGTGAGGGGTGGGGGGCCTTGGGGGGCAAAGGCGGAATGAAGAAGGTAAAGGACAGAATTCTGAGGTGGGAAACTAGGTTTAGAACCAATCAGAATCTAGGAACTAGCTCCGTGGCCAATCAAAGCGCAGAATTTGCTCTCTCTATTAATAACGGGAGAAAGCCCATTGGCTTTTCCCAGTGAGAGAGAGCCTGCGACCATCTGCGAAGAGGATCTAGCTTTCGGAGTCAACCAGAATAGGAGGTGAGCATGTGGCCAATCAGATAGGAAGGTCTGGAGCCCAGAACCCGCTCCCCCCTCCCCCCACAGGATCCCTTCTGGATTAGATCGGAAGCATCCTTACCTCCATAGACCACTCCAAACTGCCCCGAGCCCAGCACCTCATCAGGGAAGATCTGGTAGACTGTGGCGATGTCCTGTAAGGTGGGGACAGGGAGGGTCAGGAAGTACAAATGGAGACAGGGCATCGAAGAGACTGGAAAGGGCAGGAGGGCCGGGAGGCTGTGTGGGAGGCATAGGACATCCTTGGGACCACGCAGTGTGGGCAGGGTCTCACCACATTCTCTTGGATCTGGCTGTTAGACACGGAGATGCTCAGAGAAGCTTGTCCTGGGGAGAGGGGTGAGGGGAGAGGGGGAGGTGAGTCGACCCCGGGCTCAAGATTATCTTCGCCCATAACTCCACCCAGGTTTGAATCTAGGGAATCCAGTGCAGCTCCGGGCTGCTGACTTAGGAACCTCAGTTTCCACATCTAGTGAATGGAGATGACAACAGGTGCTCCCTTATTGGGCCAGTGGGAGAAGGAAATGAGATATCCTGGGGTGGGGGGCTCAGGAAGTGATGTCACGGATGATTTCGCTGAGCACTGCACCCCATGATCTCAGTTCCAGATGAAGCGCGCTGATCCCATCTTACCGAGGAGGAAACTGAGGCTCTGCGGGAGCGCCCACACTGATTCCAGCATCTTCCCCTAAACTTGCCACCTTACCACCCAACCAGAGCCAGACATTTCCAAAGTTCTGATCCTTCTGCCATTTGAACATCTACCCCCTCCCCGGGGGTTCCAGGCCTGGCCCTTCCTCCTCCTCCTCCTCCTTCATCCCCTCTCGGGTTCTGCTCTCTCCTTTTCAGCCTCCAGAGAGAGTGTGCTGAAGCACAAACCTGAACCTGCCTCCCTTCCCCTGCTCAAAACCCTGCAATGGCTCCCCAGCGCCCTCAGGAGGAAGCCCAAGCCCCTGCGGTGGCCTAACAGGCACCGGTCCACCATTTATTTCCTTGACTTCAACCCCCACCATGATGTCCTATCCTCCTGATGACCTGGCCTCCTCGCTGCGCCCCGGATAGAGCGGGTTCCCTCTCGCCTCCTGCCCTTCATTTTCTGTCCCCGCTGCCAGGAACATGTGTCCCTTCCTCTGGACTTAGTCCACTCCTCCTCATCACTCAGTCTCAGCTCAAACGCCACCCCTGGGGCCATGTCACGTTACCCCGGAACATGTTCTACGTGACACAGGATGATCTGATTAGTATCAGCCACTCGCTCTGGATTATGAGCTCCAGAAGGCAGGAACCTAGAACTTTCTGATCATCTGTTGCTTCTACTTGAAATAGTTCCCATTCGCTTTCCCCTCTTTCACCCCTCCTCAGCTTCTATGGCTCAACTCAGATGTTGCCACCTCCAGGAAGCCCTTCTAGATAGCCAGGCTGGATTACCCATCCGCTCTGAACTCCCACAGCCCTCTGGCTTCCCTGGCCCAGCCCTGCCCACTCTGGGTCGTCACTGTCTGGGGACAATTCTGTCTCCCTTACTGGACTCTGAGCCAGCTGAGGGCCGGTGCTGGGCTGTCTTGGTCACGACCATGTCCCCAGTACTGTCCGGCACAGGATGGACACATAGTAAATACATGAATTAAATAGTCTCAACTCACAATCTAGAGGGGTTGTCACCATCTGGGACAAGATTCAGAAAAGGGAAGTGACAGGTCCAAGGCCACACATAGGGTTTGGGCTTCATGGAGATTTGGACCCAGGCCAGCTGAGTCCAGAAGCTGTCTTCCCTGCCTTCTCCCTGCCTCTCCCCTTCCCCTGAGACCCACACGAGCCCCCCCAGACCCATCCTCTCAGGGCCCAGGGTGGGGACTTACTGTGGGGTGTGTGGCCTGGGGTGCTGGGCCCGTCCTGGAGGATGACGGGCATCAGGGCCTGGCGGATGGCCGTTTCCCAGCCCCGGGCGGCCTCGGCTCCCTGCCCACTGGGCCCCCCCGGGGCCCCGCCGGGTGTCTCGCCCACAAAGTAGGTGACATTGGCAGTGACGATCTCGAAGCAGTGGGGGTTGGTGCCTGGTGGCACAAGGCTGAAGTTCTGGGCGGGCTCCACAGTGAGGATTTCTGACAGTGGAATTTCCTGGCAGGACACATAACCAGCACCAGTGAGGAGGCCAAGCAGACCCTGGGGCTCCCCACTTACTCAGAAGAGCACACAGAATCCAGGGTCAGTGGGAAGGGCCTGAATTGCGCAGAGGAGTCAGCAGAGGCCTCCTGGCAGGAGTTGCACAAAGCAGCGATCAGAAAGGTAAGAAGAGGCCAGCTGGTGGAGGATGGTGGAAACAGCATGTGCAAAGGCCCCGGGGTGGGAAAGGCTTGTCTTCAAGGGACATACTCTATTCCCATCACAATAGATGGTGCACAGCACACTGTAGTTGTGCGATGTTTGGTGAGTAAATGAAGGCAATCAGGCTATGGCTAGGCTATGAAGGGCTCAAGGACTACAAGAGCTTAGCTTTTGTCTTCAGGGCTCTGGGAGCCACGGAAGGGTTTAGAGTGAGGGAGTGGGAAGTCTCTGGCTGTGTGTGGAGGGTGGATGGGAGAGGATGGGACTGAGACAGGAGGCCAGGAAGGAGGGAAGGGCAGGGGAAGAGAAGGTGCGGGGTCGTGTGGAAGGAAAAGAGTGCTTTGAAAAATGTTGGCAGAGAAAGTGGGGGAGGGGTGCAGGAGGGGGAGGAAAGAATGAATAAACATGAAAACATGAAACAGCTAATAAAAGCGGGAGACAGAGAGGTGGTGGGGATGGCATCCTAGACAGCGGGGCTGAGAAAACAGGAAGGATGAGAAGTCACCCTTCTGAGGGACGCCGCTCCAGGGCAGGTGACTCCGAAGCCGCTGAGTTTTAGTTTAAGGGCAACGGGAAGGTTCTGACGGTTTTCTCCACTCCTCTGGCTGCGGTGTGGGCCAAGATGGGGAGGGGCGGGCAAGCGCAGAAGCAAGGGCCTAGCGACGAGACGGCCTAGGGTACAGCGCGGCCATGGGAGGTGGCGAGGAACACTAATAAAGAATCCACGAATTCATCATAAAGTCATGATGGTAACAGGGAGCTCAACACACGCCAGGCCCTTAGCTAACTGCTTCTGGAAGATTATCTCTGAATTCGGGGCAGCAGCCCTGCGGCGAGGGTTAGTCTTTGAGGTGCGAGACGTGAGGTGCAGCCTGGGTCCCCAGCTGGAAAGCGGCGGGGCGGGCGGGCCCACTTGCTCATGACAAGCAAGCCGGCAAGCAGGCGGGAGAGGAGTGCAGGAGGACCGGGGGAGCTGGGGGCCGGAAGGCCCACCTTGTAGTATCTGTTGGTCGTGTTGTTCTGGAAGAGCGTGATGCACTTGCAGTCCAGGCGCCAATAGTGCCGCTTCCTCTGTTGGGAGAGGGTCCCCAGGGGGTGAGTGGCCCGCACGTGGCGCGCCTGGGGCTCCAGCGCTTCCTGGAGCCGAACCCCGCCCCTAACTCGAGCCCCACCCATCAGGCCCCACCCCTTCCATCTCTGGGAACCCACGCCTTTACCTCTAGCCCCGCCTCCATCAGGGCTCCGCCCATTTCTGGCTCCAGCCCCACCCCCACCTCGTCCCCTTCACAAATTGATCTCGCCTCTCCCGCCTTCGCTTCGGCTCCACCCCACCTTGCTCTGCCCCATAACCCCTCTCTCACTTTAGGGCCGCCTCTGGCCTGGCTCCTCTGCCCCTAACCCTGCTCCATCCACCCCTGCGTCCTGCCTGCCCACACCTGGCCCCCACGATAAGCCCTCCCCTTCCCTCCCTTCCAATTTCGCCCTACCTGGCACCACCCTATATCACACCCCCAACCCCCTTAATTACCTCTAGGTAAGCTTCTGGCCCGGCCCAGCACCCCCTCATCCCATCTTCCTGACCTTAACCCTTCTCGCCCAGCCCCTAACTCCAGCTTCCTCGTTTCTGATCCCACGCCTCCTCTCCCGGACTCCCAGGGGCCCCCTCCCTCCCTTAGAACCCATCCCTCTAATCTAGCTCCGCCTCCATCTTGGCCCCGCCCCCGCCGACCCCACCCTGCCCAGCCCCTCAAGGGAGTCTTGCCCCTCCCCTAACTCTAGCTCCGCCCCGCCCCACCCACTCACCAGCGTGTCCTTGTTGCTGTAATGAACCACCCAACCCTCGCGCAGGGTGGTGCTAGATTTCCGTGTCGTGTGTCGCACCGACTGCACTACCCTCATTAGGGGGATGTACCCCAAGGAGCTGAGGGGGAGGGGGAGCAGAAGAGGCGAGACGTTACAAGTGGAAAATACCCATAAGCACCTGGGACGGCGGGGCACCTCTCTGGGCAGGCAGGAGTTGGGATTTGGGGGCCACACTCCTGTGGTTTCCTGATTTCCCTTAATGAGGAAGGGGACTCGCTAGAGGCTCACAGTAAAAGGCTGGATTCCGAAGTCAGGCTGCCTGGCATATCACCTAACCTCTGTGTACCTCAGTTTCTCCACCCAAAGGGGTTGCTGTGAGAAGTGAAAACCTTCTTAGGGCATTTGGCACAATGCTCAGCATACAGTGGGCCTCCAATAAGTGCTCATCGGTATTGAGCCCAGTGATTGTGGAGCCAGCTGTGGAACACTGGGCAAGTGACTCAACCTCTCTGTGCCTCACTTGCCTTCATCTGTGCACCTGTTATTATTACAGAGGGAAAACAAAGGCTGAGAGAGATTAAGAGACCTGCTCAACTCCCGAACCAACAATCCCTTGATATCTGGACTAAATCAGGATTCGGGTGGCCTTGCCACTTCCCTTTGCCTAAGACTTGTTTTTCTCATCTGTGAAACAGGCTGCCTCTCCCAATACCCCCACCTCGCCCAAGTCCATCAAGATCCAACTCTGCCACCCTGTTATTCTGTTGCTTAACACTCCCAAGAAAGACTTGGAAGAAAGAGAATTTGAACTTCCAGGCAGCTTGGGTCAGGTGGCACCAGTAAGAAACTCTTCAATCATTGTGACCTGCATACCCATCCCCACTCTGGCCTGGTCTCCCATCCCCTCCCCTTTCTGTCCCTGCTACAGGCACACCAAGCTCCATGTGTTCCTGGAACATGCTTGGAGCTACCTCAGGGCCTTTGCACTTGCTGTTCCCTTTGCTTGGTAGGCTCTTCCACCAACTACTTTCCACATAGCTCTCTTCCTTCCCTCCTTCAGATCTTTTCAAATGTCACCTCCTCCTAGAGGCCTCCTTTAATGACCCAAACTAAAACAGCATGTCTTCATTCTCTGTCCCCTCTCATTGCTTTGTTTTTATTTATTTTGATAGCAGTTATCAATACCTGATGCTAAAGGTGTGTCTGTTCATTACTGGTCTCCGCAACTTAGAGTGTCTGCTCTATGAGGCTGGAGAGTTTTACAGGCTTGCTTCACTGCTGTAATGCTTGGAGTCTAGAACCCAGTAGGTGCTCATTAAATGTTTACCAATGCACCGTGGAAGTGGCTGACCCTCCTCTCCATGTTTGTGCCGCTCTAGCCCTGTGGGGGGACATCACAGCTCCTTTCTCTTACTAATTATTGGCGGAAGCCACTGAGGCTCAATCTTCTAACCTAGAAATGGGGACAGTGATCCTTGTGGTCTTACGGAAAGGATTTAGTTCAAGAGCAAATGCTTCTCAGGGCGCCTGGGTGGCTCAGTCGGTTGGGCAGGCAACTTTGGCTCAGGTCATGATCTCGCAGGCCATGAGTTCTAGCCCCACATCGGGCTCTGTGCTGACAGCTCAGAGCCTGGAGCCCGCTTCGGATTCTGTGTTTCCCTCTCTCTCTGCCCCTCCCCTGCTCGTGCTCTGTCTCTCTCTGTCTCTCAAAAATAAATAAACGTTAAAAAAAAGGTATAATCAGGGGCACCAGGGTGGCTCAGTTGGTTAAGCCTCTGACTCCTGATTTTGGCTAAGTCATGATCTCATGGTTTGTGGGTTTGAGCCCCACATCAAGCTTTGCACTGTCTGTGCAGAGCCTGCTTGGAATTCTCTCTCTCCCTCTCTCTCTCTGACCCTCTCCCACTTGTGCTTTTTTTCCCCTCTCTCTCAGAATGAATGAATGAATAAGTAAGTAAATAAATAAATAATAAAATAAAATGTATAACATAGCAACTCACTATCATGTTTGAGAGTTTCCAGGCCAGAAGAAAGCCACGGCCTGTCAGGTACTTGGGAACGGTTTCCCCCTCCCCATTTTACAGATGGGCAGAATGAGGCACCAAAAGGGGCAGGGAGTTGCGTAGGCCATACAAGTCAATCTGAGGCCAGAATGGTCAAAAGAAAATGAGCAGCTTTCTCTACAAGAAAAGGTAACTTTTTTTTTTTAACGTTTACTTACTTATTTTGAGAGGGAGCAAGCAAGCGAGCATGTGAGCAGGGGAAGGGGCAGAGAGAGAGAATCCCAAGCCGGCTCCCACACTGTGAGCAGAGAGCCCGACATGGGGCTTCCGGGCTCGAACTCATGAACAGCGAGGTCATGACCGGAGCCGAAATCAAGACTTGGACCCTTAACCGACTGAGCGCCCCAGACGCCCCAAGAATAACTAACATTTTTAACCCTTACTGCGTGCCAGGCACTGTGTGAGGTACTTCGTTTGTATCCATTCATCTTCCCCTTACAACAATCCTCAAAGGTCCGTACTACTTTATCCCCATCTTACTGACAGGGAAACTGAGGCCCTAGAGAGGTTAATCTCCTGCCAAAGGCCACACAGCAGTCTGGTTCCAGACTCCCATGTTCTCATTCTTTGCTCCGTCCCTTTTCAGCCCAGACTGTTTCTGGAAGGTTCCGCCCACAGCTGATCCCAGGGGCATCATCCCGGGATCGGGAAGTGGCTGAGGGGCAGGGAGGGAGGCGGGTTTGACTCTCTACCTTTGTAGAGAGGTAAGGTCCTTTGTAAGGACCACGTTAGCATCTCCAAAACGGAAACGCGACACCAATTAAAGTCTGCTTCTATGAAAACCTAATTTTTAAAGGCACATTTTTCAAGAGAAAGGTAAAATTGAAAAATCAAGGTGCGGGCGCCTGGCAGATTTGCAGGGTGACGCCAACCCATTCGAGAGAGAGGAAGGGCCCTCCCCGGAGGGTCCCCTGGGTACCTCTGGGCCTTGCCTTCCTCGCCTTCCTCCTCCTCACTGGCATGAAGGGCATTTTCCGAGTGGGAGCCTGGGATGATCCCGGTGTCATCGGGCTCGTCCATGAGGGAGCTCTTGTCAGCCTCGCTGTAATCAGTGGCCTCCTCCATCGGGACATCTAGGGGCACAGGCGCATCAGAGGGGACCCCGCCCAGCCCTGCCCCCTCCCCCTCCCAGCTCGGCCCACGGCCTCTCACCTCCGTTGATGAGCGCCTCCCCCAAACAGTCGTTAGGGACGCGGGTGGCACAGCGCTTGTGACAGTTGAACTTGCAGTCTGGTATGAGGACCGGAACAAGCGGACGGGGGGGAGGGGAAAAGAGGTCACCTGTAAGGGCTGAATCTTGACGCCTAACCCCCAGGCCCACAAGATGCGCCACTCGCTGTTTGGGGCAGGAAACCTAGCCGGAGCCTTCTCTGGCTGTCCCTCTTTGAGCCGGTTTCCTTCTAGAATTCTGGGATGATTATAATAGGGTCTAAGGTTCCAGGATTCTGGACTTTGAACACTCAGGAAAGGGTTTCCGAACTTTCGGCACTAAGAATATCTGGGGCTGGAGAATTCCTTGTTGCTGGGGCTGCTGTGTCTGCCCTGCTGACTTCTACCCACTAGATGCCAGCAGCACGTCATCATGACAATGGCTCCCAACATCCCCTGGGGCAAAATCCCGTCTGGTTAAGAACCATCATCGCTCTAGAGTTGGATGGTTCCAAGGTTCTAGAATGCTGGAATTTTATGAAAACCTATTTTCCTAAGGTCCTGTGGTTCTAGATTTCTTCTTTCTTCCTTCCCTCCCTCCTCCCTCCCTCATTCTCTCCCTCCCTCATTCTCTCCCTCCCTTTCTTTCTTTTCTTCCTTCCTTCAATTCTAGATTTCTAAGACTTCAGATTTTGACACGCACGTTTTTAGAACTTGATATACCTACAATTCTATAGGCCTATGATTCTAGGCTGCTAAGACTCCTTGATGTCCAGGGTTTTAGGGTTTTCTATATATAAATTCTAGAATTGTGACTCTACAGTTCCTGACTGTGAACACTCTAGAATCTGATGATTCCAAGGTTCTAGGATTCCCTGCACTCGAGATTCTAAACCTTGATGTTCCTATCGTTCTTTAGCTGTGTGCAGCTAAGATTCTATATATATTTTTTGTTCCAATGAATTCTAGAATTGGACAGCTCTGAGTTTTTACGGATCTTGATTTCTGATTTTCTAGATTTGATCATGCAACGTTCCGTGTTCTAGATTTCTAGGACCCATGGTTCACATGTGATGCTTCTAGGGCTTCCATTATTATCAAACCTGATGGTTGTAAAGTTCCAGTATTCTGAGAATCTAGAATTTGGCACTTCCAGGGCTCCATGGTTCTAGAATTCTCAAGTTCTACAGTTTTAGAATTCCATGCTGGGGAACCCAGGGGGCTCAGTCAGCGAAGTGGCCAACTTCAGCTCAGGTCATGATCTCACGATTCGTGGGTTCAAGCCCCGTATTGGGCTTTGTGCTGACAGCTCGGAGCCTGGAGCCTGCTTCGGATTCTGTGTCCTTCCCATACACATACATTCTCTCTCTCAAAAATAAACATTAAAATTTTTTTAAAAAAAGCATTCTATGCTAAGTGGGTTTATAAAGCTAAATTCTCTGAGGTTCTAGGATTGCAGAATTCCAAAGGTTCTAGATCCCCAGGATTCAGGGCACTCCTCTCCTGAGGCCCTGTGCTCCTAAAGATCAGAAACACACTGGGATTCTTTTTTTTTTTTTTTTTTTAAGATTAAAAACAATTTTTTAAAATGTTTATTTATTTTTGAGAGACAAGAGTGCGAGCAGGGGAAGGGCAGAGAGAAACAGAGACACTGGAATCCAAAGCAGGCTTCAGGCTTTGAGCCGTCAGCAGAGAGCCTGACGTGGGCTTCAAACTCACAACCCCAAGAGCAAGAGTCACGCGCCCCACCACCTGAGCCAGCCAGGTGCCCCCAAAACACTGGGATTCTTACGGCCAGGAGCCCAGGGGAGGGAAGCCCTGAGCTGCTGAGTGAGTGTATGGATGTATGGGGGGGGGGCGGGGGTGTCACCCCATCTGTCCCCCCACGGGGGCCCCGCTGACCTTTGCACTGCAGGCCCTGGCGAAAGAGGCCTTTGAGGAGCTTCTTGCAAGCCTGGCAGACGGTGGGCCGGGTGTAGCTGTGGATGAGGAATGTGTGCGGCACCTTGACCTTGGAGAGCAGCATCTTGTCTAGCTCGATCGGGCGCCCGGTGTAGGAGGAGGCAGAAGAGGAGGAGGAGGAGGATGGGGGGCGGCGAGGCAGGAGCTCGGTGGTACTACGGCTCTATGGGTCAGCAAGACGGAAGGGACGCATTAGTGCCTGGGCCCTGTCACCCGCCCTGGCCGCCGCCGCCACCACCGCCGGCCCGCCCACTCCCCAGCCCCTCACCAGCTCATCGACCATGCACGGCAGGGACTCAGAGGTGCTGAGGCGCACGGAATGGCCACTGGCCAGAGACGTGGACGACAGGCGGCGCTTGCGGGCCCCGCTGCAATTGTTAGGGATGCTGAAGGCGCAGCGCTTGTGGTAGTTCAGTCCACAGCCTGCGGGGGGCGCCAGACGATCAGAGACACACTTCCTCCAGGCCTGGGCTCTAACGCTCGACCCCACCCCCCTTTTCCTTTTCCGTAGATCAGGAATACAGTAGATCTCTCAGGAGGGCCCCCTAGCAGTGCCATTCAAGCCAATGGAAAATTACAAGAACTCGGGGCGCCTGGGAGGCTTAGTCGGTTAAGGGTCCGACTTTCGCTTAGGTCATGATCTCGGGGTTCATGGGTTCAAGCCCCACGTCGGGCTCTGTGCTGACAGCCAGCCAGCTCAGAGCCTGGAGCCTGTTTTAGAGTCTGTGACTCTCTCTCTCTCTGACCCTGCCCCGCTCACGTTGTCTCTCTCTCTCTCTCTCCTACAAATAAATGAAAAAAAACATTAACAACAAAAAAAAGAAAATCACGAGAACTCAATTCAGGCCTAGAAGGTGCTGGACCAGTCCACCAGGCACTGAACCATGTGCAGGTGGGGTGCTTGCTGAGGGCCCAGGGAATGTGGACTGGGTAACTGAAGAAAGAAGCCACAACCACGTGACCAACTGTACACATGAAGGGTGCACTTGCAATGATTATTTTCTTCCTTATTCTGATATACACGTCCACCAATATTTTTGTTTTCTTCCTTCTATCCCGTCATCACTTTTTAAAATATGGAACATTTATGAATGTGCATGTCATCCTTGTGCGGGGGGCACATCATCTGTGAAATGGATGCTAAGAATGCCCATTACAATTGACGACACCAGGGTCACACAGTGAGGAAGGTTACACGTGGCGCCTGCGTGGCTCAGTCTAACAGGAGCCTACTCTTGATTTTTGCTCAGATCATGATCTCGTGGTTCGTGGGATTGAGCCCCACGGCAGGCTCTGTGCCCACGGCTCGGAGCCTGCTTGGGATTCTCTCCCTCCCTCTTTCTCTGTTCCTTCCCTGTTCATGGCTGTGTGTGAGCTCACCACGTGTGTGCTCTAAAAAAACCTTCCATGTGCCAAGACGGGAAGAGTTGGATATGGTGTTCTCAAAATAAGTAAATAAGCTTTAAAGAAAAAAAAAAAGCTGGATACGGTGTGTGCATAACGGCAATATTGATAGCGACTCTGAGTGAATGGGAGTCAGTTTTCTGCAGGCCTGATTGGGCTATGATCCGAAGAGCCCTTAAATGCCGCAAGTGTATTCAGGGCTCCATGGTAACAATTCTGGTCCATTCTGTAGGTCTTCTAGAACACAGGGTGTTCCACACTCTAGATTTCCATTTGAGCTTGATAGCTGCAAAGCTGGAGATCACTGGATGACGGAACAGCGGAAAATAGGCCTCTAATATTGAAAAACAATGATGGTGCAGACAGTCTTCTTCGCACAATAGAAGGTCTTCCGTCGCCGTGTGTGTGTAATCAAGGCAGGGTGTGGCTTCATCTGCAGGCGGGGGCGAGATCTCAACCTCTCCCCCAGAAGCATCAAAGACAGGAAGAGTGGACCTGAGGAACTTGGCCCTGGGGCCCGGCCTTGAGACATTTGGGTAAAGAAACACTGTATGATAAAATTAAGGACATGTGCAGGGGTGCTTGTTGCAGACTGAACATGCGTCCACCCCTCCAAACTCGGGATGATGCCCTAATCCGCAATGTGACTGTATTTGGAGATGGGCCTTTAAGGGGATCACTAACATTAAATGAGGCCATAAGGGTGGGGCTGTGATCGGAGGCAACTGAGGTCTTTTGTAAAAGGAAGACATTTCAGAAGCTGTTCTGTCTCTGCACGCCGTGGTAGCACACGGCGAGACAGCAGCCGTCTGCACGCCAGGAAGAAATTCTCACCAGGAACCAAACCCAGGCCGAAGCTTATCTTAAACCTTCCAGCCTCCGGACTGTGAGTTATAAATATGTGTTGTTTAAGCCAGTCAGCCTGCGGTATTTGGTTATGACAACGCTGGCCCACTGACGTGCCAAGTCAATAAGGAGTGGACACTGATGGTCAGGTTTATGTGTGCAATTGCCTAGGGTAGCATCCCTGGTAATTCAGACACTGATGTAGGGACTGCTATAAAGGTATTTAGTAGGTGTGATTCAAGTCCACAATCGGATGACTTGAAGTGATGGAGGGTGTCCTAGTTAAGCTGGGTGGGCCTGTTTCCATCAGTTGAAAGGTTTGAAAAGGAGTGAGATTTCTCAGATGAAGATATTCTGCCAGTGAAAAGCAGTTTCAGCTTCTGCCTGGGAGCCCAGCCTGCCCTTCCTGACCGGCTGCCCTATGGATTTTTTTTTTAATGCTTTTTTATTTATTTCTAGGAGAGAGAGAGAGAGAGAGAGAGAGACAGCGTGAGCTGGGGAGGGTCAGAGAGAGAGGGAGTCACAGACTCTGAAACAGGCTCCAGGCTCTGAGCAGGCAGTCAGCGCAGAGTCCGACGCGGGGCTCGAACCCACGAACCGCGAGATCATGACCCAAGCGAAAGGCGGACGCTTAACGGACTAAGCCACCCAGGCGCCCCTGCCCTATGGATTTTAGAGGCGCTTAGCCAGCCCCCTTAAAAGGGGCTTACAATTCCCATACAGGAATTCCTTCCAAATATACCTTAATACGCAGCCTCCTACTGGCAGTTTCTCTGGTTGATCCCAGTTACAGGCTCCGCCCTCTTCCCTGCGCACATTCCTTTTTTCCTCCCCAAGCCCCTCCCCCTTTTTACCCCTCTCTCGGAGCTCCACCTCTCAAGCTCCTCCTCCGGGGCTGAGCCCCACCCTAGACCCGCCCCCTTATCCAAGCCCCGCCCCCACCCACCTCCAGCTCCTCCCCCATGCGGTGCCTCCTGCCCCACCTCTCCTTCCGAGCCCCGCCTCCTACACCTGGACTCCACCCCAGCCCCACCCTCCTGCCCACCCCCTACCCTTGGCCCCGCCTCCAGCCCCTCTCGCCTCACCGTCACACTTGAGGCCCTGGCGCACAAGGCCGAAGAGCATCTCCCCGCAGTGATCGCAGAAGGCAGGCGCCCGGTAGGAGTGAACGGTGAGGGCGTGGGGGCGGATCTGGAAGTCCTCGAAGGTGGCCGAAGCTGCGGGCAGCAGGGAGAGGCGGAGGGTTGAGCCGGGCGGCGGAGGCTGTGTTTGTTCCTGGGTGTCTTCCTCACAGTCCTCCCCGCTGCAAGGTTTGATGTTGCCTGCCTGCCTTCATTTACTCACATACCACTCTCCCTGCGTTCAAATCCCCGTTTCACCACTATGCCGCGGACTGGGGGGTCGTTTAGTGGCCCCAGTTTTGGAGTTTTGGAGACTGCTGCAGGGCAGCGTGAATGGAACGAACACTACTGAACAGGAGTCTCCAAATATGGTTAAGACGGTAAATTTTATGTTATGTTATAAATATTTCACAATTCAACATTTTAAAATAAAATTTAAAAATACAGATGCCTGGGTCTCTTTCTCAGAGTCTCTTGATCTACCTGGTCTAGGACAGAGCTTGAGCATCAAGAGAAAAAACAAATACCTATGTATCTCAATGTTCTCATCTTTAAAATGGAAATCCAACAGGGGCACCCGGGCGGCTCAATCGTTTAAGCTTCGGACTCTTGATTTCCGGTCAGGTCACAAAATCACAGTTCGTGAGTTCCAGCCCTGCATTGGGACTCTGCCCTGAGCCCGCGGAGCCTCCTTGGGATTCTGTCTCCCACTCTCTCTGCCCCTTCCCCGCTTGCTCTTTATCTCTCTCTCTCTCAAAATAAATTAAAAAAAATAATAAACCTTAAAATGGAAATCCAACAAACATTTCCTGAGTATTGTCCTAGGTGCTAGGGAACACCACATAGAACAAAAATTCCCTGCCTGGCCTCTAGTAAGCAGGGGCAGACCCCCAAAGTAAAGAAAATATAAATATTCCTATTTAACAATCACCCAGTCTAGCAGTTACCTTGTGCCAGGCACTCCTCTAAGTATTTTAAAATACTAACAAAGTCAGGGGCACTTTGGGGGGCTCATTCGGTTGAGCGTCTGACTCTTGACTTCTGGTCAAGTCATGATCCCACCGTTAGGGAGTTTGAGCCCTGCCTGTGCTGCCAGAGTGGAGTCTGCTTGGGATTCTCTCTCCCTTTCTATCAAAATAAATAAACTTAAAACAAATAAAATACCAATGAATTCAGTTGTCTCAAGAGCCCTGGAGGTACATTCTGTCATTATCCCCATTTTCCAGATGAGAAGGTGGCAGCACAGAGAGGCGAAACGACTTGCCTAAGGTCACACAGTCTGCAAATCGTGGAACTTGAAATCGAACCCAGGTCAGTGAGGCTCCAAAGTTCATGCTTTTAGCGCTGTACTTACTTCGTCACTGAACTGGTTAACTAATAAAATACACAGCATGTGCCAATTGTCCTCAAATAATTAAAAAAAAACAACAACTGGTGGCGCCCGGGTGGCTCAGTCAGTTAAACATCCAACTTCGGCTCAGGTCATGATCTCATGGTTTGTGGGTTCAAGCCCCGCATCAGGCTCTGTGCTGACAGCTAGCTCAGAGCCTGGAGCCTGCTTCGGATTCTGTGTCTCCCCCTCTCTCTCTGAACCTCCCCTGCTCGTGCTATCTCTCTCTCTCAGAAATAAATTTAAAAATTTAAAAGAGAAAGAGAGAGCGAGAGAAAGAGAATCCCAAGCAGGCTCTGCAGAGTCAGCACAGAGCCCAACTTGGGGCTCGAACTCATGAAACCATGAGATCATGACCTGAGCCAAAATCAAGAGTCGGACGCTTAATCAAAATGTGCCATCCAGGTGCTCATTTAGAAATTCTTTTTTAAGTGCCAAATGAATTACTATTGGGAAAACATTGAAAACAGTGTTCTTTTATTATTATTATTTTGAGGTTTTGTTTTTAAGTAATCTCTATACCCAATGTGGGGCTTGAACCCACAACCCTGAGATCAAGAGCTGCATGCTTTACTGACTGAGCCAGTCAAGCGCCCCATATTTTCTTAAGTTTAAAAAATTTTTTTTAAGTTTAAAAAAATGTTTTGTTTTGTTTTTAAGTAGGGGCTTGAACTCACAACCCTGAGATCAAGGCCTGAGCCGACATCAAGAGTCAAATGCTAAAGTGACTAAGCTACCCAGGGGCCCCTTAAGTTTTTTCAATTAAAAAAAATTTTTTTTTTAATTTTAATGTTTATTTATTTTTGAGAGAGAGAGAGAGAGACAGAGTACGAGCAGGGGAGGGTCAGAGAGAGAGGGAGACAGAATCCGAAGCAGGCTCCAGGCTCTGAGCTGTCAGCACAGAGCCCAACGCGGGGCTCGAACTCATGAACCACGAGATCATGACCTGAGCTGAAGTCGGGACGCTTAACCGACTGAGCCAACCAGGTGCCCCTAAAAAAATTTTTTTAATGGTGCTCTTTAAACAAAGCACATAGAAAGTGTTCAATAACTGTTAACTTTTATTTTAGAATGATTTTTTAAAGTTTATTTATTTATTTTGAGAAATAGAGAGAGACAGAGCAAGTGAGTGCAGGGAAGGGGCAGGGAGAGGGGGGAGAGGGAGAGGGAAGGTGGGGGAGAGAGAGAGAGAGAGAGAGAGAATCCCAAGCAGGCTCTGCACCTTCAGCTTGGAAACTGATGCGAGGCTTGAACTCACGAACTGTGAGATCATGACCTGAGCCGAAGTCGAATGTTTACCCGAGTGAGCCACCCAGGCGTCCCTAGCTTTTATTTTTAAAGTTTCATTTTTCAACTAAGTCTCACTCTCTTTTCTCCCCACTTCCCCCGAAATTCACTCTAACGTTGGGCTATTTTCCTTGTTATTGTGTGACAAAAGGGGATTCTCTTCTGTGCGCCAAGCACTGTTTACACACACAGGGTAAAGCTATGAACAAGTCAGATTTGCACCCCACTCTCAGGGAGCTGACATTCTTTTGCGGAGACAGACAAGAAACGTGCACACACAATAAACAAGGACATTTCAGACACTGGAGGAAATGGCATTTAAGCTCAGATTCAAATAACAAGCAGCAGCTAGCTGTGAGAAGATGGGGCGGGGAGGGAGGCATGGACGGTGGGCGCACAGACCCAGAGATGGGAGGCAGCTTGGTTTGTTCAAGGGACAGAGGACGGGCAAGTCCAGATCATGGACATCCTTAAGGCCACATGGGAGGAGTATGCATTTTAGTCCAAGGGTAATGTGGAGCCAGGGGAGGATTCGGAGCATCCAAGTGTCATGAGCTACTCCAACAATCTGGGCAGAAGGTGACGGCCTCTTGGACCAGAGGAGGTAGTAAGAAATAGATTCCAGATGGGGCGCCTGGGTGGCTCAGTTGGTTAAGTGTCAGACTTTGGCTCAGGTCATGATCTCACCGTTCGTGAGTTCAAGCCCCGCGTCGGGCTCTGTGCAGACAGCTCAGAGCCTGGAGCCTGCTTCAGATTCTGGGTCTCCCTCCCTTTCTCTCTGCCCCTTCCCCGCTCATGCTGTTTCTCTCTCTTTCTCAAAAATGAGTAAACTTTAAAAAGTAAATTAAAACAATAGATTCAAGATGTATGTTAATGGTAAGACCAATTCATTTGATGATGGGTGAAGGGGTGAGAGGAATGGAGGGGTCAAGGATGCCCCAATGTTTGGGATCATGAACACCTGAGTGAATGGTGACGCCCTTCACTGAGGGGGAGAAGACTGCTGGAAGAAAGGAGGAGAAAAATCAAGATTTCTGTCTTAGGCAGGCCCCATCTCAGATGCCGAGAGATACCGACTAACAGTGTCAGGGAGAGAGCTATAGGACGAAGACTTGGATCTAGGGGAGGGAGACCAGGATGAATAAAAATCCGAGTTTCCAGCCTATATTGAGGGTATCTGAAACCTGAATAAAGTCACCGGGGGTATGCGTCCAAACTTCTGCTAATTGTCATCCATCCATTCAACGGGTTTTACTAAGCATTGTGCTATGCAAGCCTGGGGGCGGATACCTCCAATCCCCTACCCTCCTAAAAGAAATGGGGGGCCATCCACTCCTCTGAGGTGCCCAGAGCTAACTAGTCTCTAAAATGCAAATGGCCAAGGGGCAGCTGGGTGGCTCAGTCGGAGGAGCTTCTGACTTCAGCTCAGGTCATGATCTCATAGTCCAGGAGTTCAAGTCCTGCATTGGGCTCTGTGCTGACAGCTCAGAGCCTGGAGCCTGCTATGGATTCTGTGTCTCCCTCTCTCTCTCTGCCCCTTCCCGCTCAAGCTCTGTCTGTCTCTCTCAAAAATAAATAAACAATAGGTGGCGCCTGGGTGGCTCAGTCGGTTGAGTGTCTGACTTTGGCTCAGGTCGTGATCTCACAGTCCGTGGGTTCGAGCCCCACATCAGGCTCTGTGCTAACAGCTCAGAGCCTGGAGCCTACTTTAGATTCTGTGTCTCCCTCTCTCTCTGACCCTCCCCTGCTCATGCTCTCTCTCTCTCTCAGAAATAAATAAAAAACGTTTAAAAAATAAAAATATTTAAAAATAAATAAATAAACATTAAAAGAAATTTTTTTAATGCGAATGGCTAAATTCTGGCTGGAAATACAGGTGCCCACGCCTCATCTAACCTCAAAGAGTCTGATTCCATTTGGCCTTTCATGGGAGGAGGCGTGGGCATCGGAACACTGTCTACTTGGTATCAAAGTATAACATCCATCTAGAAAAGGACACATCTCGAGTGCAGGGCTCAGCGAATTGTCAAACTGTACACACCCCGTCACCCACATCTTGATAAGTAAATGGAAGTTCAAATCAGTCCGCAGAAATCTCCCTCCTGCCCCACTCTGTCTTCTCGGAAGGCACCACGTTCCTCCCTTCCAATACCATATAGTAACTGTATCCGTCTCTGTGCTTCCTAAATGGAATTATACTATGTAGTCTCATGTCTAGCATCTTTCCGCTTTCGGCATTAGGTCTGCGAGATTCACTCACGTTGCTGGTGCGCATACACAATATATTTACCCGTTTCAAGGTCGTAGTTTATAAAAGTCCCAAAAGGGATTCCAATTTGCACCCAGGGCTTTGAACCACTGGCCCCGACTTTAAGAAGCAGGTTTCTGGGGCCCTCTCCTCTCCCTCCTCCAGATGTGCCACCCCACCTCCCTCCGTTCCCCACCCCTACACACACACACACCGGCCCCTCACCCTGTTCCCCCCCAGCGACAGGCTGCGCCCACAGGCGGGCCTCCACCGCTCACCCGACAGCACCACCTCCACCAGGTCGCCCTCCTGGATGTCTCCGACGGAGCGCACCAGCTGCAAGAGGTTGGCCGACGTGGGGTCATGTTTGAAGAGAAGGATCTTGTCGTAAAGGCCGTAGAAGCCGCACTCGGGGAACTGAGGGGCGGGACAGGGAGGCGGTGACCCAAAGGCTCGGCACTGCCTTCAGCAGCGGTCTGGAACGCTCCCAGGGCAGGCGGGCCTGTTTCCCCCGGAAACCGAGACCCCGCAGCCCTTGCTTCCTGCCAGCCCCGGGCGGGGTGCCAGGGCCCAGGTGTGCTGGGAGACAGCGCCGCCAACAGTTTGGTGGCTGGACTAGGAAACTAGGGTGGGAGGCGGAGTGGCTCTGGGAGCAGTGGGCATCTAGAATTTTCCGGGGGGGGTGGGGGGCGCGCGCGCAGTGAGGGTCTAAGTGAACACCCACTCCGTCCCCCTCCCCCCCAGCTTCCTTCCTAGATCTATTGTCCCAGTTACCTGGCTCCTGGCCCAGCACTAGGGTGGGGCCAGCTGGAAGATGGGGATTTAGGACATGGGGGGGGTGCGGGGGGGGTGGAGGCGGAAAGGTTAGGGCTCAAGGGAGCTGGAGGGAGGTAGGGTGCCCCCCCCCACAATGCCCGAAGGACCCAGGTGTCCCTGTCCCTAGCTTGGGCTGGGGGGCAGGAAATGAAACCTGGTAGAACAGAAAGTGAAACCGCCCAGGTGGGGTGGCTGGAAAGAAAGGAAGGGGCCTACCACACCTGGACAGAGAAGACGCAACACCCCCCTCCCCGGGGGGGGGGGGGCCTGAAGGAGGCGGCAGAAGATGTGAGCACTGGACAAATTACCCCCAGGGGACCATCTGCCCTCCAACCTACCCCACCCCCACCCCGTTTTCTCAAAGGGCCGTTGGGCTGAGTTGGGTGTGAAAACTGGCTGGGCCTGTGGGTTTGGGGATTTGGGTGGAGGGCAAAGGAAGCCCCGCGTGTTCATGTCTGCTGGGAGAGGGTCCACAGGTGGCAGGGACTGCCTGAGCCCTGACTCCTTGGGGGGGGGGGGGCAAGGGGCCAGGGGGTGTGTGCAGGGAAGAGGGCCTTTCTCTGTCAGTTTCCTTGTCTGTAAAATGGGGGACTGGGCTCAGTTCCTGTGGTTTCTCCGAAACCCAAAGAATTTATCATCAGGGGTCTGAGAAGATTCTGGAATGTGGACATTTTGGGATTCCAACATGCCCACATGATAGTATCTATCTGTCTTAGGGCCCAACATGTATGTTTTAGGACTTCACCACTCCAGATTAGCACAGTCTGGGATGTTAATGTTCTAGGAATCGAATACACTGAGGATTCTAGTATTTGAATATCTTTCCATTATGATTTCAACAACCCAGCATTCCCAAATTCTACATTTTCATTTTCCACGATTCCAACAGCTCAGGAATCTAATATTCTAACATTTTTACAGTCTCGAACTGCCACAACCGAGAAGCCCACTGTTCTAACTTTGGACGTTCTAGAATTCACGCGTTGAGTTCCACCTGATTCCCTCTCGCCCCCAGTGATCTCCAGCTTCCCACTGTGGTAGTGTTGGGGTTGGGGAAGGCCTGTTTTAATAGGCCAGCATCAGACCTGAGAGGTGGTGACACTGATTAGGAATGGGGACAGAGTCCCCTGAGCCTCTTGGGGTTCCAAAGAGGTGCCTGCCCCTCCCCACACCTCTCAGGCCCGGGGGAGGGCCGAGATTGGGCTCTGAGACCTCACTTGCCCCTGGCAGCTAGTGTGCAAGCACCCACACCGACACATGTCACCCGATCGCCACGGCCCGGTGCGGCTCCGATTTCTACTGTTTCCACCAAATGGGAGGTCCGGGATGGGCTTGAATGGGGAGGTCCCCCATCTGCTGACCTCACCGGTCCCTTCCTCCCCACTTCTACACCTAGCTGGCCTCTCCCTTCCTCCCTGCTGGCTACAGAAAACAACAACATACAGGGACACGCAACTGGGGAGGCCGCTGGAGCACCCCGCCCCTGGCCGGGCCTCCCTCAAACGGAAAGTGGGGTGAGGAGGCAACTGGGGGCTAAATGCCCTATCCCCACCTCCCAGACCACCGAGGTTTAATCCTCCTTCTTCTCCCTCCCCTGGGCCAGGCTCCAGGCCACCTCTGCCAGGCCCTCCCCACCCCCAGACCTCTCCCCAAGCTTGACAGGAGAAACCCTGCACCCTCACCTTCTGGTCCACGATGGAGCAAGCCAGCTGCTTCACATGGGCCAGCTCGGAGGCGGTGGGCAGCAGCACAAACTCGCGGGTCAGCCCGATCTGGATGTGGAAGGAGACCCCGGAGCTGGGAGCTGGGATCTGGGCCAGCTGCGGTGGCGGCGACTGCAACTCCAAGCCGCCGGGGGGCAGAGGAGACCCAGGCCCGGGAGAGCCTGGGAGCCCGGCGAGATGGGAGGGGGAGGCGGCCATAGGGGGGAGGCCCGGGACCAGCCGCCCGGCGCCCACCCGGGATCCGGCTGAAGGAGCCCGGGGAACCCGGGTCACCGGATTCGAAGGAGCTGGTAAGCTGGTGGTGGGGGTGCCGGGATCCCGGGGCTACGAGAAAAGAAACCTATCAGGTTGAGGGCACTCGAGGGTGGCGGGACCCTGGGAAAATAGAGAAATTTAAGCTAGTGGGTCAGACGCCAGGGAATCATAAAGGAGAAATCTAATGGTTTGAGGGACCCAGAGACTGAGAGGTTCTAAGAAATCAAGGAAATCTAGTAGGTCGGGATCAGGGGAGGAACCCAGGATCCAGAGGCCCTTCGGGGAGAGAAAGGCTTGAGGAGAGAGCGGGCGGAGAGGGGGGGTGTCCCAGAATCCAATGGCTCTAAGAAAAGGATTCAATTAAGAAGGGGGCCCGAGGGGATTCACCAGACCCTAGCGGTGGAGGACAGGAGTCTCTGAGTCGGGGATCGAGTGGAACCCAGGGATCCGACGGGCCCAGGGATGGGCAAAGGGATTCTGAGGGCCGGGGTACTAAGGAGGGTATCTCACGGGTCTCAGAAGTTGGAGGAAAGTTCGGTCGGGGGCCGCGGAGGAGGGGGCGTTCCCGGCGGCGGTGGAGGGGGGGGGGCAAGGGAGGGTCGCCCGGCGCCGGGCGCCGGTGGCTCTTTTTCCCCCTCCAAAGTTTAACTCTGCGGCTGCGGCCCAGGAGGAAGTGTCCGGAGCGATGGCGCAGTCAGCCAATCCGCGCGGGGCTCGGTGACGTCAGAGATGGGCGGAGCCAGTCGAGGGGCCGGGGGCGGAAGGAGAGGGCGGGCCGGGCACCTCCGAGTGGGGGCGTCACCTGCCCCGCCTGGGTCCGGCTGTCTGGGGTGCGAGATGCAGGGCAGGGATCCGGGACTGATTCCTGCCCCTCAACACACCCAAGTCTGGAAAGTTAACTATTCCCAGAGCCGGAGAGGAGGGGCCAGTCACCCTCATTACCGCCGCAGGTCGCGGGGGCCCGGGCTGAGGAGGCGCCTGGCCCTTTAAGGAAGGGGGCCCGTCTAGCCTGGCCTGCATCCGGCGCCCACCGCAGGGGAAAGGGTGGGAAACTGGTGTCGGGGCCAGCCCGCTCTGGGATCGCTGGCCTCGGCCTGCCTCTTCTCAGAGCGTCGTCCTCCCCACCCCTACCCCCGCCCCGCCCAGGAGAGGGGGGTGCTGTAGAGATCCCCCAGCCCATTACACAGGTGGCAAGACAGAGGCCTCCAGATGGGCAGAAGGACCCTTGACTCATGTCTGCCTCTGGCAAACTTGGCAAGGTGCACGGAGAAACCTGGAGGGGCCAGAGCTGGATTATCTGTGCAGGGAAGAGCCAGGCACAGACAGGGCCGGCAGAGAAGGGGTGTAGTTTCCTTTCATCTGCTTGCCACTCTGGCCCAGGAGAGCCACAGACCTGGGGGTGCTGTAAGGGCCAGAGCAACCAGGGAGCACGGCATCCCCACCCCCACTTGCAGAGGAAGAACAGTCTGTTCCTCTGAGCCTGTCGCTCCATCTGTTAGATGGGACCGTGACAGGGCTGAACCCAGAGGGTCTTTGAGGGGATTCATGAGATTGTATGTCGGTGCCTGGCACACAGCTGAGGTTCAGTAGGTGGTGGCCGTCACTATAATTTGCAGAGACAAAGGGGTGGGCACCTCGAGCACTGAGGTGTCAAGTACAGTTATGTTCATCCGGCCAGTCATCCCAGAGGCATTGAACGCCGGCCTACTATGTGCCAGGCTTGTCATAAAACAGCTCTCCCAGCCTGTTCAGGGGCTATTTAGACTCGATCTCTCTTCCCCAGCTAACAATGAGAGAGATGGGCCACCTGGCCACCTGCGTTCCAGAGAGGCAGGGCTGGCTGGGGAGGGGGGCCTCGAGACGGGCCCCCCTTCCTGGTAAAGGGCTGCTGAGGGCAGCTGAGGTCGGTACAGTAGTGACTCTGCCACCACATCCGGGGGCTGGCTGGGGCTGGGGAAGGAAGGAAGTCTGAGGCTGGAGTCAAAACCCAAACCACCACCTGGGGAAGCTTCTCAGAGCCCAGAGGGATGAGGGGTGAACAAGGCCACGTGGAGCTCACAGTTAGGCTTCTGTCAGTGTCACCCGATGGCCATCTGCCAACCTGCCTCCTTCTCTGAGCGGCCCCGGAGCCCCAACTGGGGCCGGGTCCTATTCTGGGCACCAGGGCACAGCCCTTGACAATCCAGGGGGCGGGCATTGGCATTATGCCCATTGTACAGACCATGCCGAGACCCAGGGTGTGCAGAGGGAGTCCCACAGGACTGGATACAAATTCTGAGGACCTGCTGGGCACTCGGAGCAGCCCCCACCTGTGTCTCATTTTCTGTAACTTGGGGTAATGACGCCCACTATGGAGGGCGTCGTGAGGACCCACTGAAATAGCACGTGAGGCACCTAGCATGACATCTGGCTCCCACGAGGCGCGTAACTGACCACCTGGATAGGACTGCCGCGGTGAAGGGACGGGGCTCGTCAGGGCACAGGCGGTGAGGGACCCACCAGCAGGGTGGAGGCATTCTGCAGGCAGGCCCCAGGCTCTCCCTTCCCACTCCAGGTTGCCTGGGGCTCCAGGGAAGCCTGGCCCACGTGGGGAGGGCAGGGGAGGAGGGGAGGTAAGTACTCAGGACACTCAGGAAGAACTCTCTGGCCTCCTACCACCCATCACACCCGGGGAGGGGGGGGGGTGAGCCATGAGCTGTCACATCAGGTCGTGTTTCTCAGGCTTCTGCCCCCAGGCTGCTGCTGAGGCCCCTGGGGAAGGAGTGTGCTTAGGAACAGAAAGGAGGGGCCCTGGGAGATTCGGTCCTGTGCCCCCATTTCCGGCCCTCCACCCACACCCCGCCTAAACTCTGGGCCCCTCTCTGGCAACCCCCCCCCAACCTTACCACAAAACCCAAACCCATCACCCCCTCCCTGAGCTCCACCCAGCCCAGGCAGAACCCAGCACCCGTCTCCTGAAGTCCCGGGTCCCCTGAGCCCCTCAACAGTCAGCACCACCACCCATCTTACTCCAAAGGGTTTATTGAGACAAGTTTCACATCCAAGTCCAGGGCAGAGGGGATGGGGCTTATAAACAGGAACCTTGAAGGGGGCCCGAGGGCTCAGGGTGGAACCCAAAAAAAGAGTGAAATAAATAGAGGAAGAGAGCGGAGGGCTGGGAGAGGAGACACAGACTATCACACAGTGATAACGACAGGGGAGGGGGGGCGGGGCTCCTTTAAAATCCCATTTATTTATACAGATATACAGGGAGCTGTGGGGGACCCGGGGGACCCCCTTCCAGCCTCCAGGCCCCAGGGAGGGGTGAGAGACGGCTCTCTCTCCCCATGGGTGACCCTGTGGGGGCTGGGGGGCTGCCCTTGGAGGAGTGCTGTGGGAGGGGGAGAGGGCTGGGTGCCTCCCCCAGGGCATCACCTGGCCCCAGGTAAGGTTACTGGCCCTGGGGGCGCTGGGTAGTGTCCAGAAAGCTGTGCTGGGAGAACTGGAGGAGAGGGTGGTGGACCCGAGCGTGCTGCTAGGGCGGCCCAGGCTGGGCGCTCCCCCACCGAGGACGGCCCAGGGTCCAGCTGGCGCCATGGCTTCCTGGGGTTACCCAGGGCAGGGGCGCCTGGGGTTCCTCCTGGCACAGCTACCTCCCAGGTCTGGGTAGGGGGAGGCGTGATCGGGGTTCAAAGAGAGAACCTGGCACCTTCTGGCGTCTTGGAAAAGCTGATCCCCAAGGACACCCGGCCCTGGCTGTGCTGCACCCAACAAGGCAGCTCAGATACCAGGACTGGGTGTCAGGGCGCAGAGAGGACATTCCCCGAGGCCGTCCCGGAGGGGGAGTCCTGAAGGAGGAGACTCCCCAGGCTGGATGCCTGGGGAAGGGGAGGCTGTGGGGGACGGCCTCCCGGGGAAAGGGCCTCCCGGGGAAAGGGCCGTTAGCACCACCAGGTTCCGAGGCAGGTGGGAGGAGGCCGGGCCTCCGGGCCTCCAGACCGAGGCTGGGCGTCGCCTGAGGGAGACAGAAGGGAAGGGAGACTGGACCCTCATGACCCCGCGGGTACAGGAGGTCAGGCCTCAGCCTCCTCTCTTGAGGCCCAGGGGCTACCTGGATGATTCGCACAAGGGGCCTGGCTACCATCTTGGGAACGTGGCAGCCTCCTCAAGTGCCAGGCAAAGGGATGCGTCTGAGGTCCCGTTTAGGGGTGAGGACGCAGAGGGTTTCTAGAAGCCGTCCCGGACCAAGCCTTGCTCCTGCCCAGCCCCTCACCTCAGTCCCGCCTGCCCGGCCCCAGTCCCCAGCCGGCGTGGCGGCCGGGGGGGGGCCAGGTGGGCATCATACGAAGACCTTGGCCAGGGCGTCGGCGCCCGCGCTGGCAATGAGGGCCTTGCTGGGGTGGCACGCGACCGCGTGGATGGCCTCCTCGTGCTTCTTGCGGTGGGCCGTGATCTCCTGCACGCACGTCTTGTTGTCCAGGCTCCACAGGCGAAGGGAGCAGTCGTGGCCTGCGCGGGTGAGGGGGCGGAAAGCGCTGGCCCCTGTGGTGCCCCGGTTCCCCTGAACCTCCCCCCGAAGCAGCCTGGCCTCAACAACAGGGGCCCCCCATCCTCTCGGCCCCCAGCTCTACCGGCCACCTCCTGACACCAAGCCCGAAGGAGTACGCTTTCAGCCCAGCCTCCTTCCATCCAGCGACCAAGTATTCACCGGGCACTGGGACCTGGGGGCCCAGCGGACAGGCTGGGCAGACCCCCCACCCCAGTTCTGTCGACGTTCGGACCCGGCACCTGGTAAATGAGAAAGGAGGAGAGGCGTACCAGGCGGACAGCAGCCCTGAGTACAAGCCGGTCGGCGCGATGCCAGAGCGGCCGGGGGAGGAGCAGGAGGCACAGAAGGGTTGGCAGGGGAAGGTTCTGAGGACCCGCAGGGGCGGGTATGGCTGCAGCAGCTGGAGCAGGAGCATGGAGAGGAGGAGGGCAGGGAGTGGAGGGGGCGGGGGCGGACAGGGCTGGGCCTTGGGGCAAGAGCCACCTACAGAGATGTTCTGACTTCTGCGTCAGAAAGACTAGGCTGGCTGTGGCACAGACCCGCTCGATTTGTCGCTTATAAAGGGAGGACCTGGGCCCTGTCCCAAATCCTCTCTGCCCTGGGCCTGACCTTCCTGACTGCCCCTCTACCACCATCTGTAGGGCCAGCGGCTACCATCATGGGGCAAAGACCAAGCCGCGGGGGGAGCAGGCCCAGCCACGGGCTCTACTGTCCCCTCTGGGTGCCGGCTCGCGACATCCCACACACTTGCCAGGGGGAGCAGCGGCGCCCTGATGGCCCGGGCACACCCTTCCCTGCCCTTCCCCTCTGCGCAGGCCGCACCCCTCCTTTCTAGGCAAGGCCCCACGGAGGCTGGGCCCCAGTGCCCTTATCCACAGAGCACGTGGCACCTACTACCAATCCCGTGGGGACTGAGAACCAGACCCGCCCAGACTCTGTTCCCGCAGCCGGCCCACCCGGCCGTGCCCAAAGCGCGGAACTCCGGGAGCCCGTGTCTGGTCTGCGCGGTGGGCATAACGTGCCCACCGAGGGCGTGTTTGGGTGAGACGGGAAGATGTGCGCAAGAGCGTTCACTGGGCTGCGCGTGCGCCGTGCCTGCCCCCTGCCGCCGGGGCCCTGGACACCCCCGCCTCTCCTCCTCTTGGCCGCCCACACAGCCTTGCCCCTCAGGAGCCAGGACGGTCCCCACTTACTTCCCGACATCAGGAACACGCCGTTGGGGTCCACGGCTAGGCAGGTGACCGCGTCCAGGTGGGCGACCATGGAGTGCACAGACTTCCCTGGAGGACAGATGGGGGGATGGTGGGTCGCTCTCCCTGGGCGGGAGGTGAAGGGCCCGAGGGGACACCGCGAGCGAGTGCGCTTGAGCGGGCGCCGGGAAGGCCGGGCCTCACCTGTCCGGCTGTCCAGGAAGCGGATGCCCCTGTCGTCGTGGGCGGTGATGGTGAGGGGCTGGTGCGGGTGGCTCACCACCTGGTTGATCTGCGTCGGGCCTGGACGGAGAGGGGAGGGGAGGGTGTCGGGGGAGCAGGCAGACCCGGACACAGGCCAGAGGAAGAGAAGCACGTGCCGCAGCCCTGCCCTCTGCCCGCGGTCCTGGGCTCCCCGCACGGGCCATGTATCGTGCCAGCAGGCTTGACGGGCGAGTCCCTCATGATCTCTGTCCCCTGAGCCCTCCCGAGAGCCCCACTCGCGCCACGAGGGCGGCTGCTGGGACCTTATCTCCTTCCTACCCAGAGCCCCCGAGAGGGCAGGGAGCCGTCTTCCGCTGACCAGACACCGGCTTGGCGGGGCCACGGGAGGCACTCAGAGACCGGCCGCTGGCCCCGGGCCCCCCCCTTACCGCTGCTGCCCCGGGATTCCAGCGAGAGGAGGGCACTGCCAGCCTCTAGGTCGTACAAGACGGTGTCGCCAGAGCGGAAGGAGGCCACGATGTGGGCGGGCTCGGTGCTGGTGAAGGCCACTGAGGTGGGGATCCCGTGATCTGAGGGCAGAGGGCGGGAGGGCTGCCTCACAGACCCGGCCCTGCCCTGGGGTCCTCGTGGGGAGTCACGTTCCTGTGACGTGTTCACACCCCCCCCCCAGCCCCGCTCCCCCCACTCACCGCTGGCCGTGAGGAAGGTACAGAGGCAGGTGGGGCTGCTGCTGCTCGGGTCCCAGATGCGAATGGTGCCGTCGGCAGAGCAGGACGCCAGGCGCTGGGAGGCGGGACTGAAGGCCAGGCCCCACACGGCGTCCGCGTGGCCCTCTAGCACGTGGCTCAGCACGCTCGGGTCTGGGGCCCCCGAAGGGAGGGAACAAGCTGGTCAGGGCCACCAGCCCCCGACGGCTGCAGGACACCGACCCTGCTGAGAGCGGGGCTGCCTGGAGCCGCCCGTTCACCCAGCTTCTTCCCAGGCTCCTCCTGCCCTCGGAGCTGTGGCTGCTCACGCGGTCACCCCCTGCCCTGCTGGGAAGGTTTCAGGGCCCAGAACGGAAGCTCCAGGGGGAGGGGGGTGCCCCGCTTTTCACCGCCATCCCCGCAGGGCGCCCTGTAGTGCCGGGCACCGAATAAGCGCTCCGGACACAACTTTTAGGACTCGGTGAAGCGGGGAAGGAACAATGGTAGTTCTGTGGCCCTGAGGCCCCTTGCAGCTGGGGACCTATGGGTCACCCCCACCCTCCACCTGCCTGTCCCGCCCTCGGGGCACAAGCCCTGGCCACTCTCTCCAAAGCCCTCTGGTCCCTCCCACCTCCACCTCCCCCATCACTCAAGTTCACACAGCGTGCTCAGGTCAGGCCCAGCCGACCCCTGATATGTGGCAGCTCGCGGGGCCCAGAGCACAGACTACCTGAGACTGACCCTTGACCTTTCACAGGGTGGGACCCTTCCTGGGAAGACACAGGCCTCTAAACTCTGCCATGAGAAGACGCGGCAGAGCCACGCGTGTGATCAAGAAAGTTCTCAGAAGACGCGTCAGAAGGTGGGGGCCGTACGACACACAGAACTAAGCACGATCACTTTTCCACTGAACCCGTAAAGGGGCACCAAGGACCGAGCACAGACCTCCTATGACCTGGCCCAACTAACTCATGCCTGTCACCTGCCCCCCTCCTCAGCGACTGCCTGCGCTCAGCCAAGAGGACACAGCAGGGCCCCGGCGTCGCGTGGACCTCGAGCCCGCTCACCCGCCAGCTCCTGGACGAAGCAGCACCCCCGCCGCCGCTCTCCTGCCTGCTCAGCCCACCCCACCGGGCAGAGGTGCAACACACGGCTCTGGGCTCACCCAGGCTGGGGGCGCACAGAGCTCCCCCCCACCGCCCCTGCACTGCTAGGCAATGAAGAGGCTCCAGCGGACCCGGGGGGTGGGGGCCAGACGAGGGAGATGGCCTCACCGTAGCCATCATAGGGGTCCACGTTGAGGTCCGGAATCTTCCAGCTGTGGATGCGGGCATCGGCCCCGCCGCTGTAGCAGTACTCGCTGTTGCTGCCCACAGCTACCGCCAACACGGGGCCCCTGGAAGGTGCAAAAGCGGCAAAGCAGAAATGAAAACCTCAGTCTCGGCCCCCCTCCAGCCCCCTCCAGGGGATCCTGAAGTTCTCTGCTAGATTTTTCAAGGTTGGCCAATCGGAATCTGGCATCTGGGGCTCCAGCTGTGCCCCCCAGACCTGCCTTCCCCTGGCTCCCCACACTCATCTCCTCCTCTTGGCTGCGCCAAGACCCAGCTGCGGTAGCACTATCTGCAGAGCACCGAGAGCCGGGGTGCGGGGGTGCGGGCAGAGGGCCGGACCGCCTCTGGGGGTGCTGGCCTACCTGTGAGCCCGGAAGGCGTGGATAGGCTCCACATCGAGCGCGGCATTCCTGAGGGGAGGCAGAGGGGCTGGCTGTCACCCTGAGCCCAGACGCCCCCTGCCCTCCCCCCGCCCCAGCCCGGGGCAGCCTCACTTTTTGGCCGTGACGGCTTTCTGCAGGTTCCAGAGCTTGAGCGTGCCGTCCTCGGAGGCGGTGAGCAAGGCGGACTGGCTGTGGTGGAAAGCCAGGGAGCGCACGCCGTCGTAGTGGGAGCGCAGGGTGAATTTGGGGTTCCAGGTCTTCTTAAAGGCGTCTTTGCTGTCCGAGAGCTGGGGTAGGGGGAGCTGCCTCAGCGTCCCCTTGATCCGGCAGACGAGGCCGGCCAGCCAGACCCACACGGAGCACCACCGCCGCCAGCCCTTAGCCCCATGCACCCTGCCCTCGCTTCCCACCCTCAGGGAGCCCTGTGGTGTGTGGGGACCCGGTGCACTCTGGGCAGCAGTCAGCTCAGAGGGGGCCTGGGGAAAGCAGTCAGGTCAGTGCCCCCGACAGTGCCAGGACCGTGAACTCTGAGCGGCTAGGGATCGCAAATGCACTGGGAAGGGTACCCGAGAGCCTGCCGCCTCCGCGGGCGTCAGTGAGGCTTTCCTGAGGTGTCAAGGGAGTAAGACTCAACCAGATCGGGCGAGGGGACTGAGGGAGGACCCTGCGTGTGCAAAGTCCCTGAGGCCGTAGGAGCAGCTCTAGAGCCCGAAGGGTGGCCTGGGTTGTAGAGAGCAAGGGAGAGTGTGGCAGGAGCCAGGGCCGGAGCCGCTTCTAAGGACCCGTATCTCCTCCTAAGTGACCGGGGAGCCGTGGAAGGGTTTAGAGCGGAATGATACGGATGGGGGAAGATACGAGTGGCTGCAGAGAGGCTAAGGGGCCCAGAGAGAAGTCTCTCGGGGAAAGAGGGGGCCCGGAGACCACATGCTGGGGAGTGGACAGGGACAGGTGTGCGCAGAAGGGAGAGCCCGGGTGCAGAACCCACAGGTTGCTGGGGGAGTCCCAGAGACCCTGCACACGCCCTAGCAGATGGTGGTGTCCCTCTCCGAGCAGGGGACCCAGGGGCAGCCTCTCAGGAAGGAGGAAGAGCAGACTGTCACACAAGACTCCATGTCCTGCCCCAACACAGGCCGCACACGTGACGAAGCCCTCTGCCTGGGCTCTATCCCCAAAGGTCCCCACCAGTGCTGGCACCGCTGCCCTTGCTCTTGAGGGCCAGAGGCTCTGCCGCTGTGCAGCTACCTCCCCACAGGCACACGTGCCTGCACGAAGCCTCTGCTCTGCACCCTGCCCCCCGGTATCCCACAGCAGCATCCTCAACCGTGCTGGGGAACCCGCTGCTCGAGACCCTGCTGAAAGCCATGGTGAACGTCCCCGGGGGGAAAGGCACATGCACTGGATGCAGAGACCGCGTGGCCAGAGGCTCATCTGTGGATCTGGGGCTCCGAACACGGGCCCTAAGGCCTCCTCTCACCCCGGCCCGCCTGCCCACCAGACCCCTCTTGCGCCCGGCTTTCTGGTTTCTGGCTGTGAAAGTCGGCTCGATTCCCATCTCCTGCACAAGCCAATTTCCCCGCGCCGTGCCAATCCAGGCCCCCTCCCCCCGCCGGTGCCATCCTGCCCGGCTCCCAGCCCACGGGGGCGCTGGATGTAAGGTGCGCCTAGGCCAGGGGTGGGAGGGAGTGTCGCCTGCAGTCTTCCAGACCCCACATCTCGGTGACCCTGTCAAGCCCCACGCCGAGTGCGCGTCCACACCTATCGGTAAGACAGGGTGAGCTGCTGAACGACCTCACAGCATCCTCCCGCTAAGGGGCCGAGTGCAGGCTGAGCACCCAGTCAGAACCCAGCAAGAGCGGGCATGGTGCGGGACGCCCCCAGAACTTACATCACAGCTGAGGTCGTTGTCGTTGGTGACGGTGAGATCCGCCAAGTCCCCCAGGCTCACCTCCCCGCCCCCGATAGTGTCCATGATGAAAACGTCTGAGGAGAAGCCAAAGGAACCTGGTAGGGGGAGGGGAGGGGAAGGAGGGGGCGGAGAGGAGCAGGGAGAGAGAGAGAAAGACAGAGAGAGGCAGAGGGAGAGATAAGAAGTCAGAAAGAGACAGGGAGAGGACAAGATCAAGAATCACAGCTGGAAAGAAAGAGACAGGGAGAGACAGACAGACAGACAGGGCAGGACAGACAAAAAAGGAGGGAGACAGACAGACAGACAAACTTTTGGGACAGGGAGGCTGCAGACTAGAGGCCAGGCTCCGACCCTGAGGACACAGAAGCCCTGGGCTTAGCTCTGCAGCCCCCCCCCCCCCGCTGGCTATGGGCCCCAGGGGACTGGGCTGGGCGGGGGGCGGGGGGGCAGCTTACCTTCGTGTGGCCGGGGCTGGGGTGTGCCAGGCGGGGGACCCGTCACTTTAGGGGGCAGTCCATCCACATCCCGAAGGTCGGCCAAAATTCCCTGGAGTTTGACCCGCCGGCTTTCTGCAGGGACAGAGCACAGGGCTGGAGCCTGTGTTCCGCTGCGCCCCAGCCCCTGGGGGCCTCGCTCCCCTGCAGGGGGCGGCGGCCAGCAGCCTGACCTGCAGCGCTAGGGCTCAAGGCGGGGGCCACGCGGAGGCGGTACGCCGAGTCAGGATGCTCTGTGGTGCCAGCCTCGCGGGGAACTCAGTCCCCAGCAACCCCGTGTGACCAGCGAGGGCCCCGGGGCTCAGAGTCACCAAACAGGAGGAGGCGGCCCTGCCCTGTCTGCCTCTCCCCGCCAGGTCCTCGTCCTGTCCCCTCCCAGAGGCCCGCCGAGAACCAGACGCTCCAGGAAGAGCTGGGCCCGGCTGCACCCCCACAGGGATTTTCCAGGGCAAGGGTGAGGGCCCGGCCGCCGCCGTGCGGGACTCCTGCTCGCCTCGGCCACCCTCCTCTCAGGAAGCGGATCCGTCCGGCAGAGACCCTGGGCCAGGAAGCGGCTGCGGGCGGCCCTGCGTGCTCCTGCCTCGTCTGGGGCGGACGGCGGGGCCAGAAGGCCCTCGGCTTACCCAGCTCGCGGCGGGCCCCCTCTCCGGCGCACCGCCGAGGGTCTGGGGCGCCCTCCCCGTCCTCTCCTGAGCCCAGGAAGTCGAACTCATTGATGGCGTCCTCGGAGTCGTCCTCCTCGTCCTCGTCCTCCACTTCCGGCACCAGGGCCTTGGAGGGCAGCTGGGCACGGAGAAGAGCGGCCGGGTCGGGAGGCGCCTGCCCGCGGCCCACGCCACCGGCTCCCCGGGAGCCGACGTGCCCTGCCTGGAAGTGTCCCGCACCAGACACGGCTCCCCCGGCCTCCCCGGGTGCCCTTCCCCTGGGCCCGGAGGCCGCGGGGGACGCGCTGTGGCGGCAGTGCTCCCCCTGCCGGGAGCCTTCACAGGTGGCTCCTCGCTGGGCCCAGGGCCGTGCCAGCCCCACAGCTTGGGAGTCGCTTCCTCTTCCCTGCCACCCCACCTGGCCTCACCCGGGCAAGCCTGCCTGGGGGGCAGGGGAGTCAGACAGCACCGCCTGCTGCAGGGCACAGGGGAGAGATGTGTGTGCCTATGTGTGTAAGCGAGTGTGCGGAGATGCACGATTAAAGCGGGACACGGGGGTGGCGGCGACAGACACTCATCAGGCAGGCTGCGCCAGCCTCTGTGCGTCCTCCAGCGCGCCAAGCAAGCTTCACCCGTGGAGCTTCACGACCTCGTGGAGAGTCAGCATTACTGCACTGATTCCCATACTACAGAGGAGGAAACTGAGGCTGAGCAGAGAAGCCGCTCATCCCGAGTCCCTGGTGCAAGCCGTTCCTGATACGTTAAGGCGGCTCTGAACCACGGGGATTACCGAGGGCTCGCCAAGCCCTTAGAACTTTCCGGGGGGGCTGAAGCTCTGTGTTCTTGGACAACCAGTGCGCGCTGCTTTTGGAACAAGAGAGCCCAGCACTGTCTCCACCCCCCACAGCGAGAGAAGCAGGACGCCGGGCAGGTGAGCACGGGCACTCCTCATGGCCACTCTTCCACAGGGTCAGAACCAAACCCCCATCCGCAAGCTTGGACCCAACCCCCTGCGCACGCGCCTGCATCTCCCCACACGGCCCAGGCTTCCACAAGGACATCTTGCACCCGACCTTCTGCCCCCTCGCGGTCCTGCGTCACTATGTCGTACACAAAGTGCCATCCAGGGACTGTGTGCTCACAACCCTAGTGGCTGCATAAAACAGCTTAAGGGAGTTCCAGGACTTTCTACAACAGTCTGGACCTCCGACTTCTGCTTTAAGTGCCGGTGTAAGAGCACACCCCACCCCAGCGCTGGGGCTCTGACAGACAGCGGCCTCAAACACCACCTCTTCTGGGTAATCTTCTCCCTCCTCAGTGTCCCCGGACTGGACCAAGTCCCGGGCACCCACGAGGCCAGCCGCAGTTGGACCGCAGGCTCCTCGACGCTGTGGCTGACCCCCACCCCAACCCCCCCAGGACTGCGGGCTCTGAATCTGTGGAGTCCTAACCGCTCGGGCATCCGTAAGGGGCCGGCCGCTGGCCTGTGGGGGAGAGCCACGGGGACAGGACCTGGCGACCCCCTCCCCGTCCCCTCTAGAAGACCTAGGCTGGAGGGCTGGCCAGCGGGCCCAGAGAGGCCCCGGTGGGGCCAGGGCTCGGCAGGCGCATGCGAGCATCAACAGGCGCTCCCGAGGGCCCACGACAGAGGTGTCCCGCGTGGTCCTGTTCTGCCCGCTGTGCCCAGCACCGCACATTCTGCCAGCACCGCGACCTGGGCGTGGCCGGCCGCAGTGCAGCCAGGGGCTCCCTGGCCACGAACTCGTGTTAACAACCCAGAGCCGGGGACGGCGAGCCCCTGAAACCGCAGCCGAGACAAAGAGAATCACGTGCCCGAAGGCACAGAGCCAGGCCAGCGGCCACCCCGGGAGTCTTGGAGGGCTTTGGGAGCACGGCCTGGTCACCGAAGGTCTGCTGGGTGCGAGAGCGGGCCTGGGGACCCCCGTAAGACGAGCCACCCCCTCAGGGCCCGCGGGGCAAGCGTGGCGACAGACACAAAGGCCTGAGGGAGTGTGACGAGTCAGCGATGAGCTCCGCTGGGGGGAGCGGAGAGGAGCGGGCAGGTCTCCCAGAGGAGGGAGAGGTAAGAGGTACAGGAGCGCGAGTCCCAACCGGGGGCAGGAGGGACCCCGAGCAGATCCGGGTGCTCCTGTCACCCGGCGCCAGCGTCCTGGCTCCGTGGTGCCCGGAGCGCCTGCGCCGGGCGGGACCCCGTGCTGAGCCACGCCGGCGACCCTGCAGAGGGGGCCGTGGCAAGGACGGACGTGGTCCCACACAGGCGTGGGGACACCAGCAGGGAGGACCCAGGGCGGTCGGGGTCCAGAGGGCTGCGACCCGGCAGGGGAGAGGGCGGGGGAGGTGGCCTGGAAGAGGACCGCTGAGGGGAGGCTGAAGGAGGCCCGGAGGGGCTCTGCCGGGAAGGCCGCACACAGGCCCCTTCGCGGGCGCGCGGCCCCCTGCGCAGGCCTGCTCACAAGCCCGCCGCCGGCTGCCGGCTCCGCACGCCAGGGACCGGGCCTCTGTCCCCCCGTCGCTGCTGCTGGAGCAGAGCTGGGCCCGTGAGGCCCAAAGCGAGGCCTGCTCACCGGACAGGTGAGCCCGCACCGTGCCTGGGGACAGTGCCGCGGAAATGGCGGGAACACGGTGGCTCTGGCAGTCGAGGAGCAGGGGTTAAAGGGGCCTCAGGCCATTATTTCGAAGCCAAGCTGAGATGTGGACTCTGCCCTGTGGCCAGTGCCCGCGCCGAGGTCTTGACACAGGGCAGACCTGACACTCGGAACTGCCAAGTCCCCGACAGGAGCCCCAACCTGGCCCCAGGCTGACCCCAGCCGCCACCCGTGCCAGGTGCTGGGGAGAGAAGAGCGAGAGGACGCACGCAGCCCCTGCCTGGTGGGGCTCACAACCTACTGAGGGAGAAGACGGAGAGCCCCTGGTGTGGGTGATGGAGGTCGGGCCCAAGGGACAGAGCACGGGGACAGGGCAGCGTGTGGCGGGCTGGTCTGGAGAGTTCAGGCCCCTCGGGACCATGTGAGCAGCCGGATGGGAGGAAACGCGCGCGGGGACGAGGCAGCCCTGACGAGTTCCCGAGGCAGGGGCTGGGCGGGAGAGCCGGCCCCAAGAGCACCCGGGGGGGCACCGGTACCCAAAGCAGGGGACCCTCTTGGGGGCGGCGAGCGCACCTTCACCCGCTGTTTCTTGTGCTGCACGCTGTCCAGCTCGTCGTCGTCATCACTGTCCTCGTCCTCACAGCTCTGCAGGAAGGGGATCTGCTCCAGCACCGAGCCGCTCAGGCGCTCTTTGCCGTCTTTGCCCGCCGCGTTCCTGCCCGTGATGGGGGGAGGGGAGCAGAGGGGACGTCAGTCCCATCAGGCGACAAAACTCGGGAGGTGGCCACAGCCCGGCCCGCGATCCCCGCCTCTGCCCAGGGACACCTCCACGTGCTGGGGCAGGAGGGCGGCCCACGTTCCCACGGCCCCGGGCAAACCCGCAGGTGCCAAACCCACAGGCGCGGGGCGCCGGGCAGGGAGAGGCAGACACGCCTGGCGGGAAGAGGAACCGGTCACTCTGCAAATGCCCAGCTCCCTACCGGCAGCCCAGCCGTCAGCGGGCCTGCACCCTCCCGAATGACAGATGGCCTCCCATTTCCACTCCTGGCCAACCGTCTAACGCCTCCGACCGGATAACAGGGTTTAACAAAGGAGGTATTTGCCCAAACCGGACTCCAAGGGAGAAAACCGGGTGGGATTCAAAGTTCAGATAAATGCAAACATCCTCCTTCCTGGCCACAGGGCCGACGCTCTGGAGAGTTCCTCCCAACTGCCCAGGTGTATGGACACCGCCCGGAGGACAGAGCTTTCCTCCAGGCTGCCAAACCCGGCACCCGCGGCCTCTCGGCAGAGCTGCTCTGTGCCCAGCAGCCGGGCTCCGCTCCGGGGTTTCCTCCCGCCACCCTGCTGCACCGTCCAGCCTCCCGGGCTGCGGCCTCTAGCGTGCCAACCCCGCCCGCACACTGGTGAGCAAGAGGGGGGTTCGGAGCCCAGCCCTCCCCCCAGCTCCAGGCTGGCCACTCGTCACCTGTACTGGGGCCGCCAACGGCGGACTCCGCCCACCCTCAACAGCTCCCTCGATGTTCCTTCCGCTCGCTCCGCTCGCCGTCTCCCCTGCCGCAGTCAAGGCTGCTTGGACCAAACCCTGAAGCCACCTCCCAGCTTCCCTCCTCTCCCTGACAGCCACTCCTTTAAAAAGAAAACCCACAGGCAGGCGGGCCACTTGGCGCCCCCTCCGCGGCTCGGGCCCTCCCCCTCGCCAGGATGACGCAGGAGGCTCCCTTCCTTCTGCAAGGCGACCAGCACACCGGATCGCGTCACACCCCCGCTTGAAAGCACGGCCTTCCCACAAGCTGTAGAGAGGAATCCAAGCTCCCTACCGTGGCCGGTGCAGCCCACTTCATCTGACTCCCGAGATTTCAACCTCACCGCAGACCACAGCCCCCCACGTGCTCGCTCGCTGCAGCCACTGCCGCCCGGCCGTGGTTCCTCCACGGGCCACGCCTCGGGCCCCTGACACAATCGCTGTGCCCTCTCCCTCTGGCCTGTGCACGACTCACTAAGCCTCCTCCCACGGGTCTCTGCCCAGATGTGGCCTGGTGAAGAGGCCCCGCCGGCCCATTCAGAGCAGGGCCAGCCCCGACCTCTCTTCCTCCTCGCCCTTCTGCCCGGCACGGAGCGCCAGCAAATGTCAAGTCACTGATGCTGATGACCTACCAGCGGCAAGACGATGGACAAGTAAGAGCTCCCCTGGGCGGCGGCCGTGCGTTTCGCTCCCCACAGTGGGGAGAGAGGGGTACTGGGTGGCCGCCCAGCCTCTGCCTTCAGCAGGTGCTCTGTGTGCTGAGCACCTTAAGGCCGGAGCCTCAGGAGAGGCACCGGGCGGGACGTGAGCTGTGGCACAAGGCGGTACGAACACGACGGCACACGGGAGAGCGCGCAGGGGGCCCGGAGAGGATCCAGCGGACCCACGGTGAAGGCAGCACAGGTGCTGGAACGAATGGAGCCACGATACTCTCCAGGAGGGAAGCGGCCACCAGAGCACCGGGCAGCACTGTCGACTTGTCAGACATCGGAGGAGAGGACACGGACGGAGGGACCTGTCCGGTCTCACCAAGGGCTCACCTTTTGATCTGCTCTTCGATCTGCTTCACCAGCAGCGACTTGCCGCCGCCGAGCGTCCCGGGGCCTGGTGGGGCCCTAGAGCCACCTTCACTGGGCTCCACGGCCCCGTTGAGCTCCAACGAGCGGCCTAGCAGGGAGCGCACGCGTTTGGACCGCATATCCAGGATGGTGTCCGTGTAGCCCACCTCTTCCAGGTACCTGCAGGGAGACAGCGCCACGCAGGTCAGGCGTCTCCGGGCTTTGTGTACAGTGGTGGCTGCTGCCAACTGGGATGGGGTTCAGCCTTTGTGGAGAAGTGACCGAAGACTATGCTGCAGGGGCGCCTGGGGGCGCATTTGGTTAAGTGTCCGACCTGGGCTCGGGTCATGATCTCACAGTTCAGGTGTTTGGGCCCCACACGGGGCTCTGTGCTGACAGCTCAGAGCCTGGAACCTGCCTCGGCTTCTGTGTCTCCCCCACTCTCTGCCCCTCCCCTGCTCATGCTCCGTCTCTCAAACATAAATAAACGTTAAAACAATAACAGACTACGGGGGTGCCTGGGTGGCTTAGTTGGTTAAGCGTCCAACTTTCGCTTAGGTCATGATCTCGCGGTTTGTGGGTTTGAGCCCCGCGTCGGGCTCTGTGCTGACTGCCAGCTCAGAGCCTGGAGCCTGTTTCAGTCTGTGACTCCCTCTCTCTCTTACCCACCCCTGGCTCACGCTCTCTCTCTCTCCTAGAAATAAATAAAACATTTAAAAAAATAATAATAATACACTACACACCAGTATTTCTTTTAATAAAAATTTTTTTTATGTTTATTTACTTCTGAGAGAAGCAAAGTGTAAGTAGACTCCTCTACTCACAGAGAGGGGGACACAGAATCTGAAACAGGCTCCAGGCTCTGAGCTGGCTGTCAGCACAGAGCCTGATGCGGAGCTCAAACTCACAAACCGTGAGATCATGACCTGAGCCAAAGTCGGACGCTTAACCGACTGAGCCCCCAGGTGACCCCACACACCAGTATTTCAGATTTTCTTTTTTTTAAGTTTATGTAGTTACTTTGAGAGAGAGAAAAAGAGAGTGAGACAGAGCGCACACACAAGCAGGGAAGGGGCAGAGAGGGAGAGACAGAATCCCAAGCAGGCTCCATGCTATCAGTGCAGAACCCGAAGTGGGGCTTGAACTCATAAACCGTGAGATCATGACCTGAGCCGAGATCAAGTGTCAGGTGCCCAACAGACTGTGCCACCCAGGCGTCCCAGCACACCAGTATTTTAAATAAGCATTGCCCTGACCCCGCCGTTTGACTTTCAAGTCTATTTCCAGGGGAAGCCTTTATAAACAGGCACAGTGCAGCCACACACGCTCTCAGGGATGTCGTACAGAAGAGCCAAAATCTGCAGAGGACTGTGGCCACAAATGACTGATGGGGATACTAGGCAAAAAATAAAGGAGGCAGAGTACCAAGACAGCCACAATACACAGTTTCACAAAACATAAGTTACATGATCCATATAATTCCTTAAAAAAAAAAAAAAAAGTGTTGAGGCACCTGGGTGGCTTGGTCAATAAGAGTCTGACTTCGACTCAGGTTCTGATCTCACAGTTCATGAGATCAAGCCCCTCGTCGGGCTCTGCACTGATTCGTCGGGCTCTGCACTGATAGTGTGGAGCCCACTTGGGATTCTCTGTCTCCCTCTCTCTCTGCCCCTCCCCTGCTCGAACTCTCTCCCTCTCTCAAAATAAATCAACACACACAAAAAAAGTGTTACCGTTAGCAAAACTGTAAGACCACATGCAAGCGCATATTTGAACTATGCCCCCCATGAGGCCTGGAAAAACACCCACTAAACTCAGCAGCAGCTACTTTCAACCTTCAGAGTAAAGGATTCGAGACGTGGGAGAAACCTTTACAACTTGCTCTACTCACTTCTACAAATTAGGGTTCATTACTTCTGCAATGTAAAAAAAGTGGAAGCCAGCTGGGACTGGTCGAAAAGTTACAAACAGGGGCGCCTGGGTGGCTTAGTCGGTTAAGCGTCCGACTTTCGCTTAGGTCATGATCTCGCGGTTCGTGGGTTCGAGCCCCGCGTCGGGCTCTGTGCTGACTGCCGGCTCAGAGCCTGGAGCCTGTTTCAGTCTGTGACTCCCTCTCTCTCTGACCCTCCCCTGCTCACGCTCTCTCTCTCTTTCTTTTTCTTTCTCCTAGAAATAAATAAAACATTTAAAAAAAAAAGAAAGAAAGAAAAGTCACAAACAGCAGGTAAAATCAATTGTGGGGATCTGTGGCTTTAAAAGATAGGAGACCAGAGTCCCCTGCTGGTCCTCTGGGGGCTCCTCGGGAAGCCTGTCACCTTCACCATGACCTTGTCCCTTGGGGACTCCCCCAGCCTGCCCCGCCCACACCTGCCTTCACCTGGTGTGTCCTCCCCAGAGCCTGGCTGTGTCTGAGGCTCCCTCCGCCGCAGGGAGAGGCAGGGGAGCACAGGGGCGGAGGAGTGGGCCTCTAGAGGTGGACTGCCCGAGATCTCCTCTCAGACCCTCCACCCGCCAGTGCTGTCACCTCAGGCAAACGCACGCCCTCCCTGCGGTTCTGCTGTGGGGGAGCCCAGGGCCTTCCTGCACACGACGCCTGCGGGGCATCGACGCGGCACGACGCTCAGCACAGGGCCAGGCACGTGACAGGCACTCGTCAGGTGCTGCGTGTCACAACCATTTTGCTGTGACCGCCTGCACACCCTGTAAGCTAGCAACCCACGTCCCGATGTTTAGCTGAAGGAAATCGGGGATGCGGGGTGCCTGAGTGGCTCAGTCGGGTAAGGATCCGACTCTTGGTTTTGGCTCAGGGCCTGATGTCACAGCTCATGAGTGCAGGCCCCCCATCGGGTTCTGCACTGACAGATTGGGATCCTCTCTCCCCTACACTCTCTCTGCCCCTCCCTTGCTCTCTTTCTTTCTCTCTCTCAAAATAAAGAAACCTAAAAAAAAAACCACTTCTTCAAAAAATAAAAATAAATACAGAAAACCACAAGTCTCTTTAACAACGAAAAACAATTTAATGTTACCCCCTTTTCTTTTAAAGCCGGGGCACCTGGGGTCACCTCTCAAGAGCAAGGGTCCCGCGTGGCTGCCTCCTGCAGGCAAGGCTCCACCCGAGGCGTGACAGGCCAGGAAGGACCCTGATGGCTCTGTCCCCCTACCCGGCGGGGACAGGAAGGACCGTGGACTCTTCCAGCTCATCTCTGGAGCCAAGCGCGTCGCTCTGGCCGCCCCAGCCCTCACCCTGCCCTGCACACTCACTGTCGGAGAAGCTGTCGCCCCTCCTTCCACACCAGCGGGCTGTTCTCCAGGGTGACTGACTCCACGGGGCCATTGGAGACTGCAGAGCGGAGACAAAGGAGGCAGGCTGCGTTAGGGTGCCGCCGGGGACCCGTCACCTCCGCCACCTGCCTCGCCCTCAAGCCCTCGTGGGTCACCATCGGGTCACTGTCACAGGTCCCGCTGAGCCCCTACCTGACAGCGTCTGAAACCTACCCTCTCGCCTCCAACACCCTCTACTCTCATTTTCTGCGCAGGAAGCCGACCCCGTCCCGAGAGCGTATACAGAGCAGACCCCGGGCTCCGCTGTTGCCCAGCTGTGTGCCCCCGAACAGCTGCTTTACGTCCCCGAGCCTCAGTTTCCTCTTCCGAGAAAATTAGTTAATAACATCTGCAGCTACCTCTCGGGATCGCTGTGAGGGTTAAATCAGGCCGTCTGTTTATTCTATTAACTATTTGTTGGGCATCTGCCAGGCTCCTGGCCGGCGCCTGGGCCACCCTGGGGACAAAGCCCTCGCCCCGTGGAGCTCCTGTCCTGTCCTGGCAGGAGGGGTTTGGTATAAGCAACGCCGCTGGTGGGTCACCCAGCCTGTCGCCTCTGCCGCCCCGCCACTTGCTCCAGTCCCACCCGATGGCTCCGTCCCCTAGCACGTCCCCCTCCACATTCTCATGCTTCTGTACACACCTCCCCCGACCTGGCACCTGTTGGTGACAAGAGCCCTGGTCCAGGAGCTTAGAGCATCAGGGACACTGTCTTCCGTTTACAGAGGAACGGCAGGCAGGACAGGCTTCCTCACCACTATCTCCCCTCCCCGCCATCCCTGCAGGGCAGCCCACGAAGAGGGGTGCGGAGTGCGGTTCAAGCCTCCCCAGCACCCCCCCCCCCACCCACTCGGCCAGGTCTGCTTCCTGTGGTGTGAAGTAAGGCGGAGGTGGCCCGGCTCCGCACAACTCCGTCACGTCAGGGTTGGGGGGGCACAGCGGGTACCTTGTTCTGCCAGTTCTGGCTTCTTCTCCCCCTGGTTCAGGTCGGTCCCGAACTTCAACTTATGATACTTGGCCCTGAAAGGGCAAAAGGATTACTGGATGACGGATGCAGAAGGGCGGACTGGGTTCACCTCGGCCATGCCGGGTCCCGGGGTCCCCCCAGCCAGCTCCCCCAGCGCGGAAGCGGAGTCGCCCTTGCCCCGGCCTCCAGGAAGCAGCCCTGGTGGAAGAGGCACCACACGGGACGTTGAGAGGGACCCACTCTTTGGAGTCAGACAGTGGGGAGCTACCCCAGCTCCAGGAGCCCCTGAAGAAATCCTCGGCCTCTGGAAGCCTCACTGACCCCGTCAGGCGGCTGGAGGGGGACTGAGGCGGTGAGTGATCAGCCGGGGCCGCCGCCACTACGCATGTTGTCACCAGCAGTTACCCCGGACTCCACCCTGTCCGTGCCCCCACGGGAGCCCCACAGCGCTGGGTGACGGGGAAGAGAATGCCCGACCCCAAGCCTCCCTCGGCCGGAAGGCGCCGCAGCCTCCTGAGCCTCCCGTCAGGCCCGACTTCAGAAGGCAGGGCCGCAGGGCGGTGGGCTCACCTCTCCTGCTTCAGCGCATATTCCAGCATCTTGATCCGGCGCACCAGGTCTGTCTTGAGGTTCTCCTGGCCCTTCCTTTCCCCCTGGAGGAAGGCCACCTGAGCCTGGGGAGACAGGAGCACACAGGAAGGCAGTAGGGCTCAGGCTCACTGATGCGCGGCCCTCGCTCACGCGGGGACAATCAGCGCCAGCGCCTCCCCCCACAATGACATGCAGCAGCCACTTCTTCAGGCGTGAAGACCCCGAGCCAGGGTCCAATGGAGCAGCGACAGGGCATGCTGGATCTGTTTCCAGAGTCCCCTGCCATTAGCCCACCGCAGAAGAGCTGAGGAGGAGTCTTAACCCTTGCAATTCGAAAGGGGCCAGCTCGGGCCTAGCACGGCCCCTGCCTCGTGGGGAGAAGTCGGATCGGGGATGAGGGTGGGGGAGGTAGGCATCGAGAGCCCTGGGCTCCTTCTCCCCGGCCCTAAGGCAGGTGCTGTCCCCTACGTTGCCGGTGGAGGTGGCGCCTCACTGTCTCCACCAGAGCATCTGTCTCTGGCAGGCGGAGGAAGCTACTTCTGGAGCTTCGGGACAAGAGTGGGTGGCTCAGCTCAGCTCCGGCTCCAATGCAAAAGCTTTACCACCCTCCCCCCCGCCCCCCCCCCACCGTGGGGACCACGCGTCCCACTGGAGTCTGCCCAGGGTGAGCGAGACATGCCACAGACATGGCCCAGGGCCCCTGCCAACCACTTCACACCGTCTGCTGGCATGGCTACCCCAGTCTGCTCTGGTCTGTCAACAGGTCTTTTGGAGACACTGGGCCAATGGCCTTCGAGGCAGGATCCTGGCCCCTGACCATGTTCCAGAAGTCCTGTGCCAAAGCCCTGAGAGCAGGGCTCAACCCTGGCTTCTCCCCAAGTGCTCCGCTGTCACAGGCTGGGACGGCCTGAGCTGCAGGCCGGGCTCGGCCACTTACTTGCTGCATGATCTTAGGCAGGTCATCGGCCTTCTCTGAGCCTCCATTTCCCCTTCTAGAAAATGGGGCTCACGAGAGTGCCTGCCCCTCATGTGTTAAGTTCTTCTCAGTCCGAGGCCTAGCACAGAAGAAGGGCTAATAAATGCCAGCTCCTGCCTACTGTTTTTCTTCTCCCTGTCCGTTCTTCCACAACGCTGAAATGGGCCCAGCTCCTTAAGGGAGCTAAGATCCCCAGAGCCCCATGCCCCACTGAGCGGAGATGTCTGTGGCTCCCAGGCCCCCTGCCCCACAGGCGGCTGCCTCTTCCTGGAGCCGACCCCCAAACACCACGTGCTTGCTGGGGGCCTTCAATGCCTCCACCAGCAGCCCCGCGTCTGGCCACAGACCCCTTTTCCAGGACACAACCATTCTCAAAGCCCTGCTCCAGGACTGCAAGTTTCAGCAGGCTGTCAGATGCCCGCCCTCACTGCTTTGCCTCTCCTCGGGGTTCCAAGGGCCGTGACCTATCCGTCCCGTGCACTTGGCAGTGCAGCACAGCCTGTGCCCACAAGCCAACTATCACCTGTGTCCTGCTCCAGGGACCAGGTCTCTCCCTCCGGTCGGCTGAGAACTGAGCGTGTGCTAAGTAATGTCCGGCACTGGCCGAGACCCAGGGACACAGGCCCGCTCGTATTCCACTGGTGGGGTCATAAATCGACGCACCCTTCCTGGAGGGCAAGTTGGCCGTGTCTATAAGAATGTTAAAGGCACTGGGGCGCCTGGGTGGCTTAGTCGGTTAAGCGTCCGACTTTCGCTTAGGTCATGATCTCGCGGTTCGTGGGTTCGAGCCCCGCGTCGGGCTCTGTGCTGACTGCCAGCTCAGAGCCTGGAGCCTGTTTCAGTCTGTGACTCCCTCTCTCTCTGGCCCTCCCCTGCTCACGCTGTCTCTCTCTCTCTCTCCTAGAAATAAATAAAAGTATTTAAAAAAAAAAAAAAAAAAAAGAATGTTAAAGGCACTTTCCCTTTGTCCTGACAGGTCCACTTCCGGGGATGCAGCTAGCCTACAGGCGTAACTGCACCATAGGCTTCTTTTTGAGAAAATAAAAAGAGACACATGTGCATTGATGTAAGACAAAAGTTTCACATGTTCACTCATTTACTGCACCAACATTTACTGGGTGAGCCCCAACTATGTATCAGATACAACTGCAGACAGAGAAGAGCACTAAACATGAAGAGATGGAGGTTACGGGGTGCGGGGGGGAGACAAATAATCAACAGATCACTATATGTCACCAGGTACGCTGTGGGGAGGAAAAACCCTCCATCCATTGAGGGAATGGGACATCCCCCTGCCCCGTTCTAAACACTGTTTTTCCTCTACGTTTTAAACCAACACAGGGGCGCCTGGGTGGCTCAGTCAGTTGAGCGTCCAACTCTGGCTCATGTCATGATCTCACAGTTCGTGGGTTCGAGCCCCGCGTTGGGCTCTGTGCTGACAGCTCACAGCCTGGAGCCTGCTCGGATTCTGTGTCTCCTCTCTGGCCCTCCCCTGCTCACACTCTGTCTCTCTCTCTCTCTCTCTCTCCCCCTCTCTCTCAAAACAAACAAACATTACATCAACACATAGGTAAGAAAAGATCTGAAACCAGACAGGCAGACTCTCATGTAATTACCATCTTGGACGTCTGAAATGTCTGTCCTTTGTGTATCTTCTCAGTCATCCCACTCTGCCCTGTCCCGTCTATTTTAGAAGGTGGGGGGAGAGGTGGAGAAGGAAAGGTCACCGAACACAAGCCCCGAGTTACGTCCTCACCATCCACCCAACCCTCCACGGCTTCCACAGCCAGTGTTCTATTTCCCAGCGCCAGTACAGCCTACTGAGAGCCTGCGTTCATTCAACCTCCAGAGCCTGGGACTGCCCGTGACAGCCAGGTCCTGCGTGTGGCTCCTGGCCCCACAGAGCTCTCAGTGCAGTGCAGGAGACAGGCGGGAGCACCGACGACCGGCATACGACGTGACCAGGGCCACAGTGAGGGAGCAAAGGATGTTATGGGACGAAGGTCCCCAACGTGTTCCTGGAGTTAATATGCACAGTCCAGCCAAGACCTGAAGGCTGTGAGAAGTTAGCCAGCGGAGCGGACTGTGCTGCTGGCAGAGGACAGAGACAAGAGCTGTGCCCACAAGCTACTGTCACCTGTGTCCTGCTCCAGGGACCAGGTCTCTCCCTCCAGTCGGCTGAGAACTGAGCGTGTGCTAAAGTGACGCCCGGCACTGGCTGAGAACCGAGGAGACAGGCACGCTCGTATTCCACTGGTGGGGTCATAAATCGATGCCAGGACGGCCACATCAGAATGTGTAACGGGGTTCGTGACAAAAGGCTGAGAGCCTCGTAGGCCCGAGAAAGGACCGCAGACCAAGTTAGAGTTCAAAGGTCGTCCTAAGAGCACAGGGTTCTAAGAGCCATGGAAGGGTTTCAAGCAAGGGAGAGATGTGATCAGTGCTTGTGACAAATAGCATTCCAGCTCTGCCGGGGAGAACCGATGGCCTGGGGGGAGGTGCGTGCCCACACAGCTAAAGGCCAGTCCCAGGAGGCAGTCGCAGAAGTGCCAGGGAGAGGGGCGCCTGGGTGGCTTAGTCGGTTAAGCGTTCGACTTTCGCTTAGGTCATGACCTCGCGAAGGTTCGTGGGTTCGGGCCCCGCGTCGGGCTCTGTGCTGACTGCCAGCTCAGAGCCTGGAGCCTATTTCGGAGTCTGTATCTCCCTCTCTCTCTGACCCTCCCCTGCTCACGCGGTCTCTCTCTCTCTCCTAGAAATAAATAAAAAAATATATTTAAAAAAGTCTTTAAAAGGTTCCTTGTGGGGGTGGCTCAGTTGGTTAAGCATCCTACTTCCGCTCAGGTCACCATCTCATGGTTCCTGAGTTCAAGCTCTGCCTGGGGCTCTCTGCTGTCAGCACNTAAAAAAAAAAAAAAAAAAAAAAAGAAGTGCCAGGGAGAAATGACAGTGGCTGAGACTGGGATGGGGGCGTTGGTGAGTGGATTTGAGGTGATAAGGAGGCAGGACTGATAGATAACACAGGTGACCTCCGTCTGTGGGGGAAGAAAGGAAAGTCCAGAACGAGCCAGACCCTCACACGTGCTCAGCCCGGCCCCTTTATCTCCTTGTTGCCACCGTGTCAAGCCCTCAGCTCCCTTCTAATCATGGTGCAAGAACCCAGCTCAGCCCACTCTGCTCCGCCGTCCCCTCCCCAGTTCCTCTGGCAAAGGGAGAAGAGAGAACCACAAACATGTGGCTGAAACGGCAAACCAATTCAGTGGAATCCCACGGAAAGGGGAAGCGCTGGTGGCCGGTCCATCCCATCTCTGAAAACGCCAGCAGCCAGCGCTGTCTGTCTGACCCGCGAATGCCAAGTGCCGTGGTAGACTGGCAGGTAAGCCCAGGACCTGGAAGTTTCTCCACCCACCACATCCACCCACTGCCACTCCCTCTGGCCAGACTGTTAGAACACCCCCCCAATCTGTGCTCAAACACGGCTGCCACCTCCCCTGAGGCTGTCCCCCTCTCCAGCCAGGTGGCGTCGAAAAAACTTCTTGGGGAGTCTCAGCACCTCAACCCCCCGGGAGCTGGTGCCAAGCTTTCTGTCCCAGCCCTGTCCTATGTGCTCCCCTTCTGGACCCACTTTGCCCTAGGTCTCCCGCACCCCTCCTTCACTAGCTCCAGGGGCTCCTGGCCGGGAGGACGCCCCCCTGAGTCCATCAGAGCCCCCAGGGTGGGTGCGAGCGGAGGGCTGCCAGACCTCTGCCCATCGCTGCGCCGACCGGGGCGTCCAGGTGAGAGTCCCCTGACTGCGTCCGCCCGTCCTCAGCCAGCTGCCCTCCCTGGAAGTGCCACGGGTCGACAACCTCTACAGGGTGTGTGACCTCTCATGCTTACTGGACCTGGCGCCGATTTACCTTAAATTCGCAACACACGTTAGCTATAAAACCACAAACGTTTATGCCTTGGGCTTATGCTTTCATTACAACAGTTCATGCTTTCTGGAAATGATCGCTGTGCTTCAAGCAGAGCCACCCCATCAAGCACTCGGCCTGTGTGTGCACAGTTCTCCGCAGCCTCCTGTGCACACCAGCCTCCCCGGTTAGCCTGGAAGCTTCTGAAGGACAGAAACCGCACTGCCTGCCTCTCGGAACCCCCCATCTGATGAAGCAGCAGCGCCACCTCCCTGCTCCCATCCTGGGGTGCCCCTGCCCCACAAGCGGCTGCCTTTTCTACCACACGCTTATGCGCAGCGGGTCCTGCGCCAGGAGCAGCTGTAACTCAGCTATTTGGAGAAGAGGTATTCAGGGTTCTGCACAAAAGTCTGATACGGGCCAGGCCTTACAGGACCTCACGGGAGAAGTCACACCTCCGCACGTGGTAAGCGTTCGAGCAAAGGTGTGTAGAAGGAGGTGCTGCTCCTGGGGCTGTGACCGGGGACAACCTGGCAGAACCCACCCCCGTCTGCTAAGTGTCTCCACCCTCCCACTCCACCCCCCTGCCCTGCGTCATGCTCCCGCGGGAATATGAACATAGTCACCCCGCCATTTCTGACAGGGAAAAGCAGCAAACAGGCTAAAGGTCTGCCCACAAGAGTCAGCTAAAGGAGGAATGGTGCAAACATCCAGCGGAATGGAGTTACCAAGAGCAACCAGAAAGCTCTCTGTGCTGATGGGGAAGGAAGAGCAAGACACAGAGACTGTGAAAAAAGTCACAAAATGATACATATCACATGACAGGGCAGAGCCTAACTACCTTTCCAGCAGTAGCAGTTCCCGAGGAGAGCAGGGAAGGGACAGAGCGGGGGACTCTCCTTGGTCCTAAGTACACACTTACATACGTGCGCGTGTGCGCGCGCGCGCACACACACACACACACACACACACACACACTCCTGAGACCTGTGCGCTTTTACTAACATGACGGAATGAAGAGCAATCAGAAGCACAAAGTGAGCTGACGCTGCGGCCTCGACCTGGGCGGGCCTACCTGGGTGCTGTCATGAGTTCCTGTCAAGGGCCACTGGGTGAGGGAATAAACAGGCAACTTTTCTCTGGTCAGTGGCAAAGACGAGCCGGTGGGAGGGTGGCTGCTGTAGGGCGCACCGGCGTGCAGTCCCAGAGACCAAAAGGCAACCCCAGGCCCGCCCGTGACTGTCTGCCCGATCCTGAGGAGGCCACCGGAACGGCTTCCTCACCTGTGCTGGGCAGCAGAGACGTGTAGAGCATGAGCCTTTTCAAAGCCCACAGACCAGCCCAGTTCCCCGCAGGCTGTGATCCTAGATTAATCACTGCCGGTCCTAGAGCTTCCCTTCCCTTTTGGGACTCTTTTCTCCAATAGCACGGCCGGGGGTGGGGGGGTGGGGGTGGGAATGCTATCACTTACCCTTCCAGAATGTTGCAAGGCTTAAAGGATACCATGCATCTAACTAAAGTGCTTCATACAGGCCTGGCACCTCCTATGTGCCCAATAAGCAGCAGCTGCCATCAGTTTCAGCAAGAAGCTAAGTGAGGGCAATGCCACGGGCCCTGTCTACATAATGGGGTATTGAGATCTGAGAAGAGCTCCGGAAACTGAGAATGGAGGGGCACTTACATAATGACTCCTCTCCCACCTCAATGCCAAGCCTCAGCTACCAAACAGCTAAGATGCCCAGGGGGAGGGAATTGCGGATCGCTCTCTTTATTCATCTTCTGGACAAAATTCTAATCAGTTATTTGGGTCCCCACATCAACTGGACAGGAAAACGGTGCACCGGAAGGGGAAAGATGGGCTGCCAGAAATAAGTCCCGGCTTCTGCTAATTATACCCCAGCCCAGGAGCCCTCAGAGTCCTCGCTGCCCACCCCTGGATCCCTTCAAATCCTCACAACTCTGACATGCGGCTCCGCGGGGCGCTCAGCAAACAGACCCCACACTTGTCAAGGTCACATAACCCAGGCCAAGTCCTCCAACTCTTCCAAACATCATCCCTGGGCACGCTCCGCTCCGGAGCTACTCCACAAGCCATAGGGTCCTTGCCCAGAAACTTCCACAAACACATCTCCTCCCAGGGTCCTTCTGAGGTGCTTCTTCCATGCTGTTTACCTCCTCTGCAAAATTCTCTCCCTGCCATCTTCCAGGTAGCCCTGGATCCCTTCTCCTTGTCCCCATCCTAGGTCCCCTTATGTCCACGTTCGACGCCAGCGCACTCCAGTCCAGGGTTCTCCACCTGACAGCCTACACACACCTCGCATCTCAAATCCCGCCGCCTCCTCCCAAAACGAGTTTCCGCTCCGCCGCTCTTCCATCCAAACTCCTAGGGCAAGTCCGGGCCCTGTCCGTGCTTCTATCTCCGGGGACTCCTCCCTGACAGCCACACATGCCAGGGCTCCCCCAAAGCTCCCTCCTTCAAGGGGAGGGCACACACCTTCCTCCTGGACCCCTCGAGGAGGCCCTCCTCTCATCCCCTGAGTCCTCATACAGCCGTCTTTCGTTTCGCCTCCACCGTCCAAACAATCCGAAACACACCCGGTCCCAGGCTCGCTGACTTCCTCTCCCTACCGAGGCCGGTTCCTCGCCCGTTGCACTCTGGCCCTCGGCGGCTCCCACGTCCCCCCGAAGCCCCCCTCTCCCACCCAAATCCCATCGGGCTCCACCTCCCACCCTCACCTGGTCAGCCACGAAGGTGGGGACCCCTCGGCACCCCTTCGGGCTTCTGCTCACTCCCCACAAGAACCCCCTGCCCCCACTCCTCCCCCCCACCCTCCGCGGAGCTCTCAGGGCCCGAGGCCCCTCTCCCGGGAACTCATCTGCGGGTGCGCTCACTCCCACTCCCCCTCTCAGCCGGATCCGGTGCCCCGCGCCCCTCCTCTCGGCCGCACCCCCCCGCCTCCAGCCTCCGGGTGCCCTCCGGAGCCCCCTCGGACGGCCCCTCACTCGGTCTCCGGGCCGGTCGCGGTCCCCTCCCGCCCCCCCCGGCCGTCCCGGCGGCCATTGCTCCAAGATGGCGGCGGCGGCGGCGGCGGGTGAGGCCGGGCCGGGCCGGGCGGGGGGTCGGGGGTCCCGGGGCGGCGCTCACCTGCAACTCGGCGCGCTCGGCCTCCCAGCGGGCCTTCTCCGCTTCGAAGCGCGCCCACTCGTGCTGGATAAAATGCAGGATCCCGGGCAGGCTCAGGGGCTCGGGCCCCGCTGTAGGCCCGGGGCTGCCTCCGCCGCCGCCTCCCTTACCGGCCGGGCCGGGCCCCGGGGCAGCGGCAGAGGCAGGGGCCGCCCCCGTCGGGCCGGGACCCGCGCCGGAGCCGAGCGGGCGGCAGGAGGAGGCGGCGGCGGCGACCGCGGCGGCCGCTCGCTCCTCCATCATGGAGGCCCCGGGGCCGGCCCGCGCGCCCGCTGTGCCTCGCGCGCCTGCGCGGCCGTACCGCCCCCACTCCCCGCCCGCGCGCGCGCTCGGCGGGGGCCGGGGGGGCCGGTGATGGGAACGAGGCCCGGCGCGCTCCGCGCCCACCCGGGTCGACCCCGAGAGCGCGCGCCCGCGCGCGCGGGGGGGCGGGACGGAAGCGCGCGCCTCGAGGAAGGCCGAGGAGACCCAGGCCCAGCACGAGGGGCGCCCCTGGGAAAAGCGGGACTTTGGGAGGGGCCGTTTTCTGCCCCTCTCCTCCAGCTTCGCCCCAAAGATTCTAACCCCCTCCAGACCCAAATGCTACTCTCTTTGACAAACACTGTCAGAGAGAAAGGGCGACCACCAAGGGTGATTTCAGCAGTGGCCCCATCCTCCCTGATTCCTGGCCCGGGTCGGTAGTCATGGTAACCCTTCCGCAGCCTGGAACCCTCCCCCTTTGTGGTTATGAAGTCCCAAACCTGTCCTGTCCCTGGATGAGGGGAAGGTTGCTAAGGTAACCTAAGTCCCCCTGTGGTCTTTCTGCCCCTATCCTCACTTGGTTACTATGGCAACTTCACCTAGCACTCAGGTAGCAAGGACCCCAGTCCCAAGGACACTGACTGCGGAGAGAACACCTCTTTCCCAACCCCTCCCCCTAGCCGCCCAGCTGGCGTCACCATGGTAACCGGCTCCCCCCTCTCGCATCGTGGGAGGTCTGTGGCCCAAACCAACCAGGTGTTTTTATTTAGAGAAGATGCTCTGCTGAGGAATAGTTGCTATGGTTACAGGGCCTGGACCAGGAAGTGGAAACAGGCAAGGTCAAACCCTGGTTCCTATGGTAACAAGGAGGGGAAAGCCCCCCTCCCTTCCAGTGACCCTAGGAACCAGACCCACCAAGGTAGGGGATGTTTTAGGTTTGTGTCTCACGATGGAGTATTTCTAGGGAAGGGCTTGTCACGGTAACAGCTCTGGTCACTTCTAGCCCCACCTCTCTGGACACTTTTCATACGGAAGGGATAGTTATAAGTTGCTATGATAACTGACATCCTTCCTACCTGTTCCCGAGACACCCCAGGTGGTGCCCGAGCTTATGGAACTTCAAGCGAAAGGATTCTCTGACCTTCCCATTGCCACTTTTGTAGGTAAGATGAAGCCGTCCGCTCTTGTGCGAAATTGGCTGATTTGGGGTTTTCTGGTTCTCATTCCCTCAGGCGTGCAGCTGAGCTGGGCAGGAACTGCCCACCGGGAGCTCCCACAGCAGCCTCAGAGGTAAGGAGTCCCATAGTGTCACCAGCACTCAGGTGGAGATTGCCCTTCTCCCCAAAGCCTTTCCCATGTATCACTCATTTTCTTACCTATCACATTCCCATTCTGCAGATGTAGCAGCTGAGGCCCAGGCCAGATCAGAGTCCAGGGCAGGTGAACCAAGGCCCGAAGGGACTCTGGATCCACTTACATTGTTGTTGTTGTTTTTTTTTAATGTTTTTTATTTATTTCTAGGAGAGAGACAGAGAGAGAGACAGCGCGAGCAGGGGAGGGTCAGAGAGAGAGGGATTCACAGACTGAAACAGGCTCCAGGCTCTGAGCTGGCAGTCAGCACAGAGCCCGATGCGGGGCTCGAACCCACGAACCGCGAGATCATGACCGAAGCGAAAGTCGGACGCCCAACCGACTAAGCCACCCAGGCGCCCCTGGATCCACTTACATTGTTTTATGGAGAATGGACAGGGACAAGGTTCCCACTTAACTGTCCTCTCCTTCCCTGACCACCTTTTCTCTGTCACACCCCCTGCTGGTTTCCTGACCTCTCTGTACATCGTGAGTGTGGTTTTTGTCCGCTTACCTCTGGAGGGCTTGCCCAGTGACTGCCTTGGTCATTCCTTGTCCCCAGAACACAGGGTCTGGCTGAGAGGGTACCCAGTGACTATCTGTATGTTGAGTTACCGGGTTGAATTAAGGGATATGCCATATTCAGCTTTGAAGGCACCCGTCGAACATTCCCTGAAGGTTGACAGAGAGCTGGGCTGTCTTGAGGAATCCAAGAGAGATAGCGAGGTCATCGGTTGAATGACCAATGGTTGAAAATGTGACTGGGGACAAAATGCACCAGGTTCGTGAGTCACATTGGGGTCCACGATTTCCCAGCTGTGTTACCTTGAGTGTGTGACTTCACTTCTCTGTGCTGCCATTCTTAAAACGTGATCAGAACAAGAAGATCAAACAAGTTCGTATGCGTAAAGTGCTCAGAAACGGGTCTGGCATATCACAAGTGGTTAGAATTGTTGATATTACCATCCTGTTGGGATTCAGGGAAAGATAGAACATTCGCACCTTCAAAATCATCATTTCATCCACTTTGCCTCCATGAAGGAGGTTTGAGCCTTTGTAGCTGGGGAAGCCGAGACCAACCTTGTCAGGGGGCTGGACGATTCCTTTCTCTTTCTTCTCTGGTGCCTTCGCCTGCTGGTCTGACTGTCATGCCCACTGGTCTCTGAGGACCTGATTTAAAAAAAAAAATTTTTTTTACACTTACTTATATTTGAGAGACAGAGAGAGACAGAGCACAAATAGGGGAGGGGCGGAGAGAGAATGAGACACAGAATCTGAAGCAGGCTCTGGGCTCTAAACTCAGCACAGAGCCCGATGTGGGGCTTGAACTCTCAAACCACGAGATCATGACCTGAGCCAAAGTCGGACGCTTAACCGACTGAGCCACCCAGGCGCCCCTCTGAGGACCCGATTTCTGTCCTGTGTCCTGCTGGGGACCTCGGGGCACAGAGTCAGCCAGACAGAGCATCCCGAGAGCCAAGGCCTGGGAGGTAGACACCTGAGTTCTCCATGGTTTCTATCTCTGAGCCGCACGTTCCCCATCTGAACAGCTGGACTCAGTCATCGGTGCCACTGAAATTTATTAAGCACTTCCTACCTATCAGGCACTGAGCTGTGCCCTGAGTCTACAGCAGGGAACAAATAAGTGAAATTTACATGATAATGACAAGGGGAGAAGATGCAGGGATAGGACACGTGGAAAGTGGGTGAGAGGTGCATTTTGAAAAAGAATAGCCAAAGAGAGGGCTCACTGGACAGGTGACATTTGAGCAGAGGTGAAGGCCATGTGGATACCTGGGGATGAGCTCCAGGCAGAGGGAGCCGCTGATCTTTGGCCCTGATGTCCGGATGTATTTGAACACTGGTGTTTGGCGGCCATTGTGGCTGGAGCTGAGAGTGGGAGAGGGTAGGGGATCACGTGGAGCCCAGTGGGCCCCGGTAAAGACTTGGCTTTTCCTTTGAGTGAGTTGTGAGCCACAGAAGGGTCGGAGCAGATGCAGGACAGGATCGAATGTGAGTTTTAACAGGATCCCTCTGGGCGCTGGCTGTGGAACGGACTGTTGGGGATGTGGGCAGAGCAGGAAGGTGGTCTCTTTAGAATCTTCCAAAAGTTCCGAAACTGTCCACGGTCTCTCCTGTGCTTCCGTGTCCATAAGCTCTAAGATTCTAAGATTTTTTTTTTAAATTTTTAATGTTTTATTTATTTCTGAGAGAGAGACAGTGTGAGCAGGGGAGGGTCAGAGAGAGGGAGATAACAGAATCTGAAGGAGGCTCCAGGCTCCGAGCTGTCAGCACAGAATCCAACGCGGGGCTCGAAACCACGAATTGTGAGATCATGACCCGAGCCGAAGTTGGGAGCTTAACTGACTGAGCCACCCAGGCGTTCCTAAGATTATAAGATTTTTAAGACTCCGCAGATTTTATGGTTCCAAAGGCTCCTCCTCCCAGTAATGTGAGGTCAGGGTTGCTGTCTGTCTCTGTGGGCTGTGTGTCCACTGCTGTGTTCCCAGTGCCACAAACAGGGCCTGCCACGTTGTAAGAGTTCCATAAACAGAGGGAAGGAGAGGGAAGGACTGAAGGAAAGAAGAATCACTCTAAGATCCAGAAGCAATTCCAAGGTTCTAAAAATTAAGTTGTCAGGGTGCCTGGGTGGCTCAGTCAGTTAAGTGTCGGACTTCGGCTCAGGTCATGATTTCACAGTTCGTGAGTTCGAGCCCCGCATCAGGCTCTTTGCCGTCAGCACAGAGCCCGCTTCTGATCCTCTGTCCCCCTCTCTCTATCAAAAAATGAACATAAAAAAAAAATCTAATAAATGAAGTTGCTCTTAAAGCGCAACTTGGGTTGTTAAGTGCCAGGCGAGTTGGGTCAGAGAAGGGCAAACAGGCCTGGGATGGGTGAGGAGAGGTAGGAGGCTATTCCTGGTAGGAGAGAGGCAGGGAAGAGGAGGCAGAAGACGCAGGGCACGTAGCCATCATGCAGAGTTTGGCTTCGGGAACCTGAGGCCTCATAGACTCAGAGAACCGTGACCCTGGCCGTCATTTCTTCACCAAGTGCACTTTCCTTTTGTGTGTGTGTGTTAGTGTGTGTTAGCATGTGTTCATTTTTCAGAGACAGAGAGAAAGCACGAGCGGGGAGGGGCAGAGAGAGAGGGAGACACAGAATCTGAATCAGGCTACAGGCTCCGAGCTGTCAGCACAGAGCTCGAACCCATGAACTGTGAGATGGTGACTTGAACCGAAGTCGGATGCTTAACCGACGGAGCCACCCAGGCGCCCCGCCAAGTGCACTTTCAGTGCCCGGCCGTGTGCTGGGAACACAGAGCTGATGGAGGAAGCCCGGGCTTTACTCTCCTGGGCCTCAAAGTCTAGTTGGGCAGACAGTCCCATCCCCAGATGATACCCGACCAGAATGGGCAGCCCATGAAGGACTTCTACCCAGCCTGGGGCTTCAGGGAGGGCTTCCTGGGGTAGGAGGCATCAGAGCTGAGGCCTAAAGCGTAAGGTAGTGTTTGGTCTCCAGGAGAAAAGAGGCATGGGGAGGAGGGGTGTTTGGGAGCAGAAGGAACAGAATGTACAAAGACTTAGAAATAAGATCTGTTTGAAGAAAGGTCCTAGGCATAGAGTCTGACCCATGGCAGGGGTGGGCCAGCAAGGGACAGGTCACCCACGGGCTTGTGGGATGTTGTAAGAAACCTAAACTTTCTCCTCAGGTTACCAGGGAGAGGATTTGGTCAGGAGACCAGGGAGGGGCCCCTGGGTGGCTCAGGTTAAGCTCAGGTCATGATCTCGTATTTATGGGTTCAAGCCCCACATGGGGCTCTCTGCTGTCGGTACAGAGTCCGCTTCAAATCCTCTGTCGCTGTCTCTGCCCCCTTCCCCCGCCTCACACATGCTCTCTCTCTCATTCTCTCTCAAAAATAAATAAAAACATTTAAAAAAAAAGAAAGAGAGAGAAACAGGGGAGGCCGAGTGGGGATCTGTGTGGACCAGGGCTGAAGGAGGAGCTTTGGTCAGAAGGATCTAGGAGGTGGGAAGATTAGCTGAGTCTCTGATGCCACCCCTTTCTGGGAAGACTAGAAACATATGGAAATCCTTCTGGGAAAACATTTGGAGTATCTGCTCAGAGCTCACTTACACTTCCTGTGCTGGAGGCGAGCCAGAGCGCCAAGTGGTGCGGGGCGCGGGGAGACAACGCCACCTGGAGGTCGCGTAGGACTGCGGCCGATGAATGAAGAGTGGGTGTGCCCTACCTCCCCAGCCCTCTTTTGATGCAGCCCCCCCGCCTTTAAAAAATTCTGGGGGGACCTGGGTGGCTCAGGTCGTGATATCATGGTTCACTGAGTTTAAGCCCCGTATCAGCTCTGTGCTGACATCAAGAGCCTGCTTGGGATTCTCTCTCTCTTTCTCTCTATTCTTCCCCTGCTCATGCTCTCTAAATAAACAAACATTAAAAAAAAAATTTTAGTTGCAATAAAATACACAAAGCAAAATTTATCATCTTAACAATTCTTAGGCGCATAGTTCAGTAGTGTTATGTATATTCTCCATTATTGTGCAGTCTCCAGAACTTTCTCAATCTTGCAAAACTGGAAATCTATACCCGTTAAACAACTCCATTTCCCCTTACCCCCCAGCCCCTGGCAACCACCTTTCTACTTTCTGTTGCTAGTAGTTTTTTTTTTTTTAAGTTTATTTATTTATTTTGAGAGCAAATGAGCACAGAGGAGGGGCAGAGAGAGAGAGAGAGAGAGAGAGCAGGGGAGGGGCAGAGAGAGAGGGAGACAATCTGAAGCAGGCTCCAGGCTCTGAGCTGTCAGCACAGAGCCGGACGCGGGGCTCAAACTCATGAACCGTGAGATCATGACCTGAGCTGAAGTGGGCACTTAACTGACTGAGCCACCCAGGAGCCTCTAGCTTTTCTTGCAAAATCAAAACGATCAGGCTGACCATCAGGAGAGGACCAGATGGCACTGGATTTGAGGAAGTGAGAAGGGGAGAGTGGGGGAGGGGCTTGGTGGCCAGTGCTGCCGCTGCAGCCTCCCCCTGGAGCCAGGGTGGGGTGTGAGAGGGACAGGAGAGAGAGATCAGGAGGGGCTTCCTGGAGGAGCAAATGGTGGGGCAGAAGGTGCAGCCTGGGCTTGGGGATGGAGTTGGGCGTTTATAATTGAGCCCCAAACAGAATGAGAAGTTGACAAAGAAAAGGATAAGGAACAGGTGGGATTGAACAAGGAAGCCGGGAAGGTGAATCACTTGATAAAAACTTGCTGAGCACCAGGTCCTGTGCCGGGTGGAAGGAGGGACCCAGTAGTGATGGAGACAAGCTCAGGGCCTGCCCCCGTGGGTCTCACAGCCGGTGGGAGGGTGCAGACCTGTCCCCACGCAGTAATGACTTAGAGTGGTGGGCTAGGGTGGGAGAACCCAAGGAGCCGAAGGAGCCCAGAAGGGGGGACGGGGAAGTCACAGAGGGCTTCCTGGAGGAGGACAAGTCAGAGCTGAAACCGCATACAGAAAGGCCCAGGAGAGAAGGACAATGCTGAGGATTAAGGGGGTCTGGGAGGAGGTTTCTGACAACCAGCACCAGCCTCCCCTTTCACTCTCCCCTCCCCAGGATGCGCCGGAGGCCCAGCTAGGGCCTGACTTTGGCCCCATGCGGCTCACCCGCTGCCAGGCTGCCCTGGCAGCCGCCATCACGCTCAACCTCCTGGTCCTCTTCTATGTCTCGTGGCTACAGCACCAGCCCAGGAACTCCCGGGCCCGCGGTCCCCGCCGTGGAGCCGCCGCCGGGCCCCGCGTCACTGTCCTGGTGCGCGAGTTCGAGGCCTTTGACAACGCCGTGCCAGAGCTGGTGGACTCCTTCCTGCAGCAGGACGCAGCCCAGCCGGTGGTGGTGGCCGCCGACACGCTCCCCTATCCCCCCCTGGCCCTGCCCCGGGTTCCCAACGTCCGCCTGGCGCTACTCCAGCCCGCCCTGGACCGGCCCGCCGCGGCCTCGCGCCCCGAGACCTACGTGGCCACCGAATTCGTGGCGCTGGTGCCCGACGGGGCGAGGGCCGAGGCGCCGGGCCAGCTGGAGCACATGGTGGACGCGCTCCGGGCCGGAGGCGCACGCCTGGTGGCCGCCCCGGTCGCCTCCGCCAACCCCGCGCGCTGCCTGGCCCTGAACGTCAGCCTGCGGGAGTGGACCGCGCGCTACGGCCCCGCCCCCTCGGCGCCCCGCTGCGACGCCCTGGACGGGGACGCGGTGGTGCTCCTGCGCGCCCGTGACCTCTTCGACCTGCCGGCGCCCCTGGCCCGGCCGGTGGGCACCGGCCTCTTCCTGCAGACGGCCCTCCGCGGCTGGCCCGTGCAGCTGCTGGACCTGCCGTTCGCCGCGGCGCGCCAGCCCCCTCTGGCCACGGCCCACGCGCGCTGGAAGGCGGAGCGCGAGGGGCGCGCGCGGCGGGCGGCGCTGCTGCGCGCGCTGGGCATCCGCCTGGTGAGCGCCGAGGGCGGCCGGCTCGAGTGGTTCGGCTGCAGCAAGGAGACGCCGCGCTGCTTCGGGACGGTGGTGGGCGACACGCCCGCCTACCTCTACGAGCGGCGCTGGACGCCCCCGTGCTGCCTGCGCGCGCTGCGGGAGACCGCGCGCTACGTGGTGGGCGTCCTGGAGGCGGCGGGCGTGCGCTACTGGCTGGAGGGCGGCTCGCTGCTGGGGGCCGCCCGCCACGGGGACATCATCCCGTGGGACTACGACGTGGACCTGGGCATCTACCTGGAGGACGTGGGCAACTGCGAGCAGCTGCGGGGGGCCGAGGCGGGCTCGGTGGTGGACGAGCGCGGCTTCGTGTGGGAGAAGGCCGTCGAGGGCGACTTCTTCCGCGTGCAGTACAGCGAGAGCAACCATCTGCACGTGGACCTGTGGCCTTTCTACCCCCGCAACGGGGTCATGACCAAGGACACGTGGCTGGACCACCGGCAGGACGTCGAGTTCCCCGAACACTTCCTGCAGCCCCTCGTGCCCTTGCCCTTTGCCGGCTTCGTGGCGCAGGCGCCGAACAACTACCGGCGCTTCCTGGAGCTCAAGTTCGGCCCCGGGGTCATCGAGAACCCCGAGTACCCCAACCCGGCACTCCTGAGCTTGGTCGGAAGCAGCTGAAGCCCCAGCGCGCGCTCCTGGGGTCGGGAGAGCTGGCCTCCGGGTTGGTGCCGCCGGCGTTTGGCGAGCGGGCTGGGGGTGCCGAGCTGCCCTGCAGGGCCCAGCGCGCGCCTGGACGTCGAAGACCCACGCTGCCCGAGATTTCCCAGCGCGTGGGCTTTATTTAGAGCGCGGACAGTTTTTGTAAAGAGGAAAACGTGTGGATACTGGGCTGGACTGCCGCGACTAAAACCCCAGCTCTACCACTTGCGACTTAGGTGGGCCCGGGCGACTGTCCCAACGTCTCTGTGCCTCGGTTTCTTCCAGGGTGCAGTGAGCGCCCTCGGGTCTAGCTCACAGTCTGTGGGACGCTTGGTTGCTGGGCTTGCTTCCGCCACTAGAGGGCGCCGTTGTCCTGCTGTGGGGCCAAGGCGCCGGGAAGCCTGGCATCTCTGTTGTTCTGTAACTTTCCTGACTCTTCTTGGCTTTGGTCTCTCCAATCCCCTGTATCTCGCAGGACGGGATAGCTGTCTCCCTTCGAGAGCCCCGTGAGGGGCGTGCTGCTCTTGACCTCATCTTACAGAGGAGGAAGCAGGCTCAGAGCCCTGAGCTGCAGCTATGGTTAAGGACCGGGTCCTGGATGCCCGCCCCACTCCGTGTTAACTTATTTTAGCTCTCTGCACCTGTTAGCCCACTTGCAAGGCGGGATAAACAGTAATCACAGCCCAAATTACGCCGCACATACTGTGTGCCAGGCATCCTTCTCAGTATTTGACTGTATCTGAGTATCTCAACTCTCTGAGGTGAGAGCTGCTATTCTTTCCACTTTACAGATGAGCAAACTGAGGCTAGAATGGTAACGTCATTTGCTCAAGGTCACACAGCTTGGGAAGTGACAGAGCAGGGACTTGACCCCAGGCAGTCAGTCTGGAGCCCACACTGAAGTTGGTAACTGAAGTCATTCTCTCCTAATGCTGCGGGAGGGGAGATCCGGGGAGGCGGAACCGCCTTGCCTGAGACTCTGCTTTGCACCTTAGAAATGGGTGTGATGAAAGTTCACCCCACAGGGGTGCTGGGAGGCACTTGAGTGGTAAAGGGGTCACGAATCAAGGCTGGGGTTGGCTCCTGGCTTGGCCACTTATTTTCTTTGCCATCTTAAGCAAGTCACTGCCTCCCCGAACGTATAGATTGGGGAGGCGGGTGTGTGTGTGTGTGTCCTCGCAGAAACTTGAAGCAGAAACTTGAAGCCCTTGAGCGAGGAGACTTCACAGACCAGCAGGAGAGAACACAAATGCAAATTTGGCCCAATACCATGAGGCTCAGACATCCAAAGCCTGACTTCTTAGAACGTATCCTGTGTTTAGCCACTGGACCCGCAAATGGCTCCCAGACTGTTGGGTTTCCACGGGACATTTGGGAAACATAAAGGGATGATTTGGGGTGATCGTGTGGTGCTCTTAGCTCTTGGGAGCCCCGGCCCAGGGATGGAGATGTCTCATGATTGTGCAGGGCGTCTCCACCTAACAAAACATTGTCCCTTGTCATATATGGTTTTGAAATGTCCCACGGGGCATTCATGAAGGATGTGTGATATTCAAAATCTTTGGCAACAGGTACAGTAATATATAAATGAATATATGAGTCAATATATGCATCCGAGTATTTAAATAGTTTTTTTTATCCTCTAAAGAATGGAAACGATCTCTCCATATACATATTTCTTTAAATTGTTTGCAAAGAACAGAAGCTAAAGCTCAAATCGTTCTTAAATCATTGCAGTGATTTTGTTTTATTTAGAAATTGTCGGTGTGAATTCTTGATTGACACACGCACACATATATTATTTATTTATTATATAAAAATATATAAAATAACCCTGCCTTCGCTGTGATTTGATAAGGGAACCACATCAAGGGCTTCTAGCAACTTCCCACTAAACCGGGTATCATTAGGTGACATGGGGTCTCAATACATCATTTCTCTTAGCATTACCCATGGTGTTCTGGTATGTTCCCCTCTCCTCACTGTTCCTGAACTAACAGCTACAACTTTTGTAGCCTTTATACTACCGCCTGACGGCTCTGTGCATTTGATGCCTTTATCATTGATTAATTAATAGTCTGACAGGGGTGCCTGGGTGGCTCAGTCGGTTAAGTGTCTGACTTCAGCTCAAGTCATGATCTCACGGTTCTTGGGTTCGAGCCCCGCATCGGGCTCTGTGCTGACAGCTAGCTCAGAGCCTGGAGCCTGTTTCAGATTCTGTATCTCCCTCTCTCTCTAACCCTCCCCTGCTCATGCTGTCTTTCTCTCTCTCTCAGAAATAAATAAAACATAAAAAAAATTTTTTAAGTAATAATATGACAGCCTACTGCAACAATGAACTTGAATTAATGAGTTTATATGAGAATGTGTATTGCTGGATTGTGTTTTCTCAGTTAGTCTTGTAGCTAGAACAGAGGCGTTCAGATATTGTAAAAACCAGCACATCCATCCTAATGCATAACCAAATTTTAGCCTCACTTAGAAAAACGTGGTTAAGAATTATCGGAGCCCAGAGGCGCCTGGTTGGCTCTGTCAGAAGAGCATGCGGACTCTTGATCTCTGGGTCATGAGTTCAAGCCCCACGTTGGATGTAGAGATTACTTAAATAAATAAGAAGTAAATACAGTTTAAAAATTAAAAGGGGTGACTGGGTGGCTCAGTCGGTTAAGCTTTCAACTTAGGTTCCGGTCATGATCTCGCGGTTTGTGAGTTCGAGCCCCACGTCGAGCTCTGTGCTGACAGCCCAGAGCCTGGAGCCTGCTTTGAATTCTGTGTCTCCCTCTCTCTCTGCCCCTCCCCCACTCACATTCTGTCTTTCTCTCTCTCTCAAAAATAAACATTAAAAATTTTTCTTACTTAAAAAAATACGTATATGAGCCCAGAACCTAATTCTCTATTCATGCAAACACAAAGTCCTTTTTGTAAGGTTTTAATAGGTCCTAAATGAGGAAAGCTTGTATCGTGTTTTGTTTAAAACTCGACCAAGGATTGTCAAGAATTTCTTAAAATCATATTCTATCTTCATGGCTCTTAATAATCAGACACCCATATCGTGTTTCCAGCTGATGGGAACCGCCTACATTATTCACATAGACACCTAGCTACCTCCTTGGGTTCTCAGTTCTGCTTCAATTTTCATATTGAAATTCCTATTATGAATTGTCCTTTTATTTCTCTCTTTTTTGTTATAGTTAGGACAATATAGAGATGGGGGGGGGGTTGTGTGTGTTTTTAAGTTTATTTTGAGAGAGCAAGCACAAGCAGGGGCAAGGCAGAGAGGGAGAGAGAGAATCCCAAGCAGACTCTGTGCTGACCAACGTGGGGCCCGAACCCACGAACTGAGATCAGGACTTGAGCCAAAATCAAGAGTCAGATACTTAATTGGCTGAGCCACCCAGGCGCCCCTAAGAGATTGTTTTTAAAATCACTTGCAGGGAGCACCTGGCTGGCGTCGTCAAAACAGCATGTGACTCTTGATCTCAGGATCGTGAGAGATCGTGAGATGGAGCCCCACTTTGGGTATAGAGATACCTAAAATAAGTAGAACCTTAAATAAACAAAATCATGTGCAGATGAGTTATATTATCTATTTCATTTCATTCCATTTCGGCAGAGCCAAGAGGATATTCCCAGAGCTGACATTCAACCCATCACATGCGCCAGTGTTGCCATCAGGGTGGCTAAAATATGGAAATACCAAAGTATAGATTCGCTCAGTTGCTAAATGGCCACTGCCGTGAGCCCCCTATTCTCACCCTCCTGGGTCTCCCCCCACATCCAGCAACCAAGGGGTTAAGCCCAGGCATCGATGGAGGGAAGGGGGCCATGTCTTAAATGCTGTTGAATGGTCTGCTCCCTTTTCCAAGCAGCAAATATTTGTGTATCCTTCCTGGGCATTACAAAATGTTTGCTATAGAAAGTGGAGGGCAGGCAAAGAGCCACGTACAAATGCACCTTTATATGCATTAGCCCCAAACTGGAAACTGTCCAGTGTCCATTACAGGCAAATGGATCAACAAACTGGTGAACAGCAGAGAGCGGAATACTCTTTGGTGATTAAATACAAAAAGGAACAGACTGATAATGGGCAAAAACATGCCTAAAGCTCAAAGGCATGATGTGAAGTATGAGAAGCAGGACACGGGGCACGAAAGGCGACATACTATATAGTTCCACTAATGCGAAATTCTAGAAGAGGCAAACGAATCCTCAGTGACCCCGAAGCAGGGGGGTGGAGAGAGGAATATGTTGCAAAGGCACAGCAAGAAATCGGGGGCGCGGCGGGTGAATATCGTGTATCTTGATTTCGGTGGGTTTCGCTAGCTTAAGCATCTGGTCAAAACTCATCCAATTACCTTCTTTAGCAGGTACCCCTCCCAAAAAGTCCAACAAGGGGTGCCTGGGTGGCTCAGTCAGTTAAGTGTCTGCCTTCGGCTCAGGTCATGATCTTACGGTTTGTGGTTTCGAGCCCCGTGTCGGGTTCTGTGCTCAGAGCCTGGAGCCTGTTTCATATTCTGTGTCTCCCTCTCTCTCTGACCCTCCCCTGCTCATGCTGTCTCTCTCTCTCTCAGAAATAAATAGGGGCGCCTGGGTGGCTTAGTCGGTTAAGCGTCCGACTTTCGCTTAGGTCATGATCTCTCGGTTCGTGGGTTCGAGCCCCGCGTCGGGCTCTGTGCTGACTGCCAGCTCAGAGCCTGGAGCCTGTTTCAGTCTGTGACTCCCTCTCTCTCTGACCCTCCCCTGCTCACGCTCTCTCTCTCTCTCTCCTAGAAATAAATAAAAATATTTTTTAAAAAAAGAAATAAAACATTAAAAAAACCAGTCCAACGGGCCTAGAAACTGTCGTTAGGAGAGACAAAGCTGTCATTACCCTGTGTCTGCCAGCCCCCCGCCCCCATCCTGTTACTATGAGCCTAGGATGCAGGTCCAAGCCCGGTGCAGGGCTAGCCTGCTCACTTCCCCCCAAGCCAGGCTCCTTCGTAGGGGCAAGAGGGGTGTCCCCCAAAGCAGGGGTGGACGGGGGAATGGAGGAAGGGAGCCGGGCTCCAGAGGGCGGCGTTACAGGTGCTTTGCCTTCTGCCCTTAGGTAAACTTCACCGGTGGCCTTTGGGTGAGGCATAACAGAGCCATTGTCACCAGAGGGTGAGGCTCCGGAGTGCTTGCGCAAGGTCATGCAGCTGGCAGGCAGGATCCCGTCTGAGCTGGCGTAACAGCCTCTAAGCCAGGCAGCTCGGTAGCTGGAGCCCAGTTTATTCATTCTGCAAACATTTACGGAGTACCTACTATGCGCCGAGGCCCATGCTGTGCTGAGCATACAGTTGTGAATGGGACAAAGGTGGGGTGCTCATCCTAGTGGGGACCAGGTTTGGGAGTCCCTGTCCACACTGAGGCCTGAAATGGTTCCAGGCCTTTTAGATGACCCAGATCAGCATCTTAGGCAAAGTAGTAATGTGTGCCCAGCAAATTTTAAAAATGGAATAGAAATGGGGCGCCTGGGTGGCTCAGTCGGTTAATTGTCCGACTTCAGCTCAGGTCATGATCTCACGGTTCATGGGTTCGAGCCCCGCATCAGGCTCTGTGCTGACAGCCAGCTCAGAGCCTGGAACATGTTTCAGATTCTGTATCTCTCTCTCTCAGAAATAAAACATTAAAAATTTTTTAAAAAATGGAATGGGGCGCTTGGGTGGCTCCATTGGTTAAGCACCCAACTTCCACTCAGGTCATGATTTCAGAGTTTGGGAGTTTGAGCTCCACATCAGGCTTGCTGCTGTCAGCATGGAGCATGCTTTGGATCCTCTGTCACCCCTCCAAATAAACATATTTTTTAATGGAATAGAAAAAAAAGGGGAGGGGATACTGTTCTACTGAATTTGGCCGAGTTATGTTATCCCTTGTATGTACACATGTTGTGTATACAGTATATGTAATATTACATAAGCATGTGTGTACCCTTCATAATCTAAATCTAATCCATTCCCAAAAAGCATTAAATAGAAAAATTAAGGACTCAGCTCCTTCCAGCAACCCCAGCCATTTTCCCCAAATACCATTAAAACTCTTAAACACTGTTCTCACTGCCCACTAAGGATTTGGGCATCATAGAAAGCGCTGAAAATGACAATTAATTATTCAACCCTTAATGAACTCACTAGTGGTTACGTTCGTGTACGATACACGAGTTTTGCACAGACTCGGAAATGAACTGCATTCTCCTTAATGCACTGCAGTGATCATGCGATGTAACTAAATAATCAAAGCAACAGAAAGATGCGAAAGATACCCAAGATAGCATCTATATAATTGGGCTTCGGGTTGGTGGTGCCTCCCAGGCACTTGGCAGAAGTTGACGTAGGGCCCTGAGGGGGGTGATAATTATCAGTAATGTGTAACACATTTTAGCAATGTGTAAGACAGGACCTGGGATCTTTATGACAGGTGAGCCATGGCTGGGTATCATCCACATCCTGGACTCGAACAGGACTTAAAAACAGCGGCACAGCACATTTTTTATTCAAATAGCAAATTCTGGGTTAAATAAAAAAGGGGTGGGGAGAGCAAGTCATTACTGCCACTATTGGATAGAGTTCAAGTATCAAGGAAGTCCCTGTAAGTGGCTACAGCAGAGTCAGTCTCTTCCCAGTTGTACGGAATTTTCCACGGCCAAGATGTTACACATGGGGTAAAATCACGCACATCTACGGTGTGCAGATGAGCGTGCTCAAATGTATGTGTCTGTGTAAGCATCACCCGTGTCGAGATACGGAACATTCGCAAGATTGCTTAACTGACTGAGCCACCCAGGCGCCCTCTAGTGGTGTTTTTTTTGACGAACAGATAATCTTATTTCGGTGAAGTCTGTTTTATCCTGTGTGGTTTTTTAGTGCGTGCCTCATGCTTTTGGTCTTAAAAACACCTGATGAGATAGAGTTTTGTTGCTACAAAAAATGTCCTTTGGAGTGACGGCAGTATTTGTCCTCAGGCTCCCCAACCCCGGCAAGGTCCCGAGGAGTGTTTGTTACTGTGGAGGGAAGAGGGTGGGATGTACCATGGAGTCACAAAACACACACACACACACACACACACACACACACACACACACACACACACAGCTACAGCCACCAAAATAGCCATCAACCCATTGGAATGTCCTTTTTCTCAATGAGGGCAGAAATCCACATGGTGACCTGTGCCCTGAGAGGTGGGGGGGCCAGAACGACATGGTTTCTCCATCTTGTTTCCTAACTTTGGTCAGAAACAGGAATTGAAGACTGGGGAGGATTTGGGGAGATACACACACACACACACACACACACACACCTATACCCCAACATCGAAACTTCCCAGATCTGATGTTGGGGAGACAGGCTGGGACCCCTGGAACCCTCAAGTGTGCAGGCAGGGCCTCCATAGCCCCGATTCACGATCCTGATGTCCCGAGTGTCCCCAACAGGGCAGGGAAAGTCCCCGCGGGGTTTACATAACCGACTCCTTCTCGCAGGGGTCCGCGTCCCCAGCAGATCCCAGGCGGTGTTTGAGGAGGGGGTTCCCCTCCTCAGTGGGGGCGGGCGGTGGAGCCAAGGGCACCTCGCTCTTCACTTGGATCAACTCCGGCACCGAACTCCGCAGCTCTGTACGATCCACGTAACTTTGGAGGAGTCCCGCCCCAAAGGCATCACCTTCCACATTGAGGACCGTGCAGGACCGGTCCCTGAAGGGGCAGAAGCGAGAGGAAAGTGAGTAGGAGGGGAGGGGGTAGGGCCCAATCCTCCCGCCTCTCCTCCTGAATCTTTTTTTTCTTTTTTGAGAGAGAAAGAGAGAGAATCCCAAGCAGGCTCTGCACTATCAGCATGGAGCCTGAAACGGGGCTCGAACCCATGAACCAGGAGACTATGACGAGCTGAAATCACGAGTCAGATGCTCAACCAACTGAGCCACCCAGGCGCCCCCCTCTCCCCCCATATCTTGAAGTCCGTATCATGTCCTTCATGCAGCCCTGTTCTACTTCTAAATTTTTTTTTAATGTTTTATTTATTTTTTAGAGAGAGAGAGACAGAGTATGAGCAGAGGAGGGGCAGAAGGAGACACAGAATCCGAAGCAGGCTCCAGGCTCTGAGCTGTCAGCACAGATCCTGATTCGGGGCTCAAACCCACGGACTGTGAGATCATGACCTGAGCCGAAGTCAGATACTTAACCAACTGAGCCACCCAGGCGCCCCTCCCCCTCCGTTCTACTTCTAGATCCAACTTATTCCTCTATCCTCCCAAATAACCCTTTCTCCCAGAGCCTCCAAGATCTTTTCACCCAAGATCCAAGAAGCCCCCTACTTCCCTTCTTTCCCATGGAATCTAAGTGCCCCATCATACGATCTGTGCCTTAGAACCCCAAAGCACCCCTCCTCCACCCTCTCTGGACCCCAATGATACTTCTTCCAATAAAACACAAGATTTGCTCCTCATGCAACCTCAAAAAGTCATCCCTCCCTTTTCTTGGGGCCTCAGAAGACCTATCCACCTCTCTTCTTCTTCCCCCCAAATACTATATTCTTCCTCAGGCTTTTCTCATAATCCTAAAGATCTCTTTCGGCCTCCTCTTCATACTTTATGCGGGTGTACGCCATTTTAGAAAATTAGGCTATAATTCACATAGAGTAAAATTCACCCTTTGAAAGTATACAATCCAGGGTTTTTTTTTTTTTGTATATTCAGAGTTGTACGACCAAGACCTCTAATTCCAGAATGTTTCCATCACCCTAAAAAGACACTCCTATACCCATTAAACAGCTATCCCCATTCCCTCCTCCCTCTAGCCCCTGGCAACAGCTAGCTAAGCTACAGTCTACAGATTGGCCTGTTCCCACGTGGGGCTCAGCACTGACAACGTGGAGCTGCTAGGAATTCTTCCTCCCCCTCTCTCTCAAGATCCATCTCCTTTCCTCTAGAACTCCTTCCTTCCTCTCCTTTCCTCCTCAGCTCTCAATGACCCTCTTGTTCACCTCCTTTCCCAGGGTACCGGTTAGGCTCCTGAAGCCCCAGACCCACACTTACACTAGCCAGTCCACAGCCAAGATCAAGGAGATGTCGTTAACTGGCAGGTTGACTGCCTCCAGGATGATGGCCAGAGTGAGGACACCTCCAGCCGGAATGCCCGCGGCACCCACGCTGGACGCGGTGGCGGTGACCCTGAGGGGACGAGACGGGGGGTCAGGGAGAGACGTCGGTAGTGGGAGGAGCTGCCACGGGAGCCCTGCCCCCCTCCGGCCTCTGTCCATTTTCGGGGCCGGGCCAGGTGGGCCTGGGGTCCTAGCTGCGGCCCCCCACACTCACAGGATGGTGATGATCTTCACAAAGTCCAGGGATTGCTGGTTGAGCTGCGCAATGAACACTGCGGCCACGCACTGGAAGAGCGCCGCACCGTCCATGTTGACGGTGGCACCGATGGGCAGGATGAAGCGGCTGATGTGCCTGGCGACACCATTCCTCTCCTCCACGCACTTCATCATCAGCGGCAGCGTGGCCGAGCTGAGGGGCAGGTCAGTTAGCACGCGAGACCCGCCCCCTGCCGAAGCCCCGCCCGGACAACGCGCCCCAGTGGCCAATCAGCACAAGCCCGGGCTCCGCCCACCAGCCTAGAGCCCTCCCCCGCAAGCCCCACCCCTCTCCACCCTCAGCCTTCGGCAGTTCTCTTCCAGAGCCTCTCAGAGGCATAGGGGATCCTGCAGAATGTCAGGATTCCGAACTGTATGAGTCCTCGACCCCCTGGGAGGGCATAGACTGCTCTCCTTTAAAATACACACAAAAATTCAAACCTAAGTTCTATAATGTCTAGGAGCTCACTGCCCCACACTCCTCTGCCACTCCCCCCAATAATAGACTTTGGGTAAGAATCGCTATTTTCTTGGGGATGCTGCTGTGGGGAGGGCCAGGTTCGAGGGTGGAAAGAGCTCCCAGAAGTTGGATCCAGGGTGCAGCACTAGACCATTGCCTCCCAGGGCTGGGCCTTGTGGGGGAGGAGAGGTTTTCAGGAAGGGAAGAAGAAATCTCTAAACAGTGAGTGGTTTTCCAATTGCAGGGGGGAGGGTGCGGGGTGGGGGGCGTTCCAGGACCTTCTGAGAAACTTACAAAAGCATGGCCCCGGTACCCAGATCCAATGTCCCCAGATACGAAATTTCAAGGGTCTCCAGATAGCTGATGTCCACTTATGGCCCCTTAGCTTAAAAATCCCGCACTGGTTGGCCCCAAGGCCATACCTCGAAGAGGTCCCGAAGGCAGTGGCCAGCGGTGTCATGATGCCCCACAGGAAGCGGTAGGGGTTTTTGCGGGTGAAGAAGAAGTAGATGAGGGGCAGCACCAGGAGCCCGTGGATGGCGTGGCCCAGCAGGCAGCACAGGATGTATTTGCCGAGGCTGGTGAAGAGCAACCGCACATCCTCCATCTCCACGATCTTGCCAGCCACCAGGAACAAGATGCCAACAGGGGCATACCTAAGCACCCAGGAGACAGATGGCGGCCTCTGACTGTGTGCCCACCCAGGGCCCGACCACAGCCTCCCTTGTTGGGGGGAGACACCCAAATCAACGTGTGATCAAGCACCTTCCCTGACATCCTCCAAGCTCGATCCCCTCGCAAAAAGGGCAGAGGAGACGGGTGCCTATGAGGGGCTCAGTCTGTGAAGCGTCCGACTTCGGTCAGGTCAGGATCTCGCGGTTTTTGAGTTCGAGCCCCGCACTGGGCTCGGTGCTGACAGCTCAGAGCCTGGAGCCTGCTTTGGATTCTGTGTCTCTCTTGCTCTCTGCCCCTCCCCTGCTCACATTTTTTCTCTCTCTCAAAAATAAACATTAAAAATTTTTTTTAGATAATAAAAGAGAACAGAGCGGAGGGAGATAAAAGAAGCCTGGGGGCCTCTATTGCCACTTTGAATACAATCACCAACCAGATTCGGACTTACACCTGCCCCACCATGTGTAAGTCATTTACATTTTCTGGGTTCATTTGTTATAGCGGCTAGGATGATTTTTTTTAATTTTTTAATGTTTATTTTTGAGAGAGAGAGAGCGTGAGCAAGGGAGGGGCAGAGAGAGAGGGAGACACAGAATCTGAAGCAGGCTCTAGGCTCTGAGCTGTCAACACAGAGCCTGATGCAGGGCTTGAACTCACAAACTGTGAGATCCTGACCTGAGACAAAGTCAGACGCTTAACTGACTGAGCTCCCCCAAGCGCCCTGCAGCCAGGATGATTTAAACTGATATAATCTCTCGTCACATCCATGAAATAGAAAAAGGCCATGGTTCATGTCTTAATAGCAAGCGAGCCCTTGACCATGATTGAATCTTTAACCACAATCCCACGAGGGAGCCCTTCATTTAGTCTTTTGAAGCTACAGTTGAATTAAAATCGAATGGGTCTGTAAAACAGGAACATTAACGTGACCAGCCTCACAGGAATGTTGGATGTAAGGAGGTCCTCGGGCTTGAAAGCTTCCGGTGCATAGTAAGTGATCTATGAACTTCTGCTGGAATTATTATCACTCTCTTCTGGAGCAAAGACCCCAGGGGTGCCCATGCCTCCCAGCCAGGAAGCCTCCCAAGCCTGCCTCTCCGTTTGATTGCTGCAGCTTCTTGTCTCTCAAACCCCTTCCTCTTTTTGGTAACAGAAAAAAGGCACCACTTCCCAGCCACCTGTAAAGCGAGGTTTGGCCAAATGCCCAAGCTCTGGCCAGGGGATGCACCCGGAAGTTATCCAAGCGATGTACTTGATAAAGATTAGTCAACAGTGTTGATTGTAGGCACGCTATAGGTGAGGCAGCGTCCCAAGGGCTTAACTCACTTGTGCCTGCAACTCTCAATCCCATTTTCCAGATGGGGAAACTGAGGCACACACAGCGAGGTAAATACCTTGTTAGAGGGCACACGGGTGGGAAGTGGCGTGAGCCTGCTCTTACCACCCTGACTCTCTGGCAAGGAGCCTTTACGAGGTTGTGCACGGCAGCCTCTTAAATGTCGCCTGCACCAGAATCGGGGGGGGGGGAGGGGGAGGCTCTCATGGAATACAGCGCTGTCCTCATGTTATAAAGAGGAAACTGAGGCACAGAGAGGGCAGGTTACTTGCCCAAAGTCACCCAGCAGGGGATGGTCAAGACTGGATGTGGTTCCAAGCAGCAGAGGCGCTCCCTCCCACAGCCCCGGCCCCGTGTCCCCCCACCTACCACATGATCCAGGACACTAGCACCATGGTGGCGTCATTGAAGGAGTTGAAGAATCGGATGAGCAGCTCTCCCTCGGGTCCCAGCTTGCGCAGGGCCACGCCAAAGACAATGGCGAAGACCACCAAGCCCAGGATATTCATACTCTCCACCTCATTCCCGACAGGCACCTTTGGGCGAGCAACAGATTGGGATGGGAGGCGGAAACTCGGTCAACCTGCACAGTCACTAAGGGCCTGTCCTGGGCACTGCTGGGGCACAACACAGACAAGACGGCTGCTTGGGTCCCTTCCTCCCAAGGCTCAGAGTCTCAGTCCAGGGGAAACAGACCTGCCATCAGGGACCACCCAGAATGGTTGACACAGGGAAACGCAAGGTAGTGTGGGAACCGAAGGCGATGCCCGCTTGGTCGGTGGGGAGGGGATCCGGGAGGGCTTCGTGGAGAAAGGGGCCGGAGATCCGGAGAACAGGAGGATGAACAGGTCAAGAGTGGTCGTAGAAGGTTCCAGAGGGAGCAAACAGATGGCAACAGTCTGGGAAGGACAGCAGCTCGGGCATTCAAAGGGCAGAAGGAAACCCACTGGGGCTGGCATAGACCAGCCAGAGCCAAAACACGAGGCTGGCTGGGCGGCCGGGCAGAAGCCCGACGCTGCAGGGTCTTACGGAGAGTGGCAAGGAGCCCGGGCTTTCTTCCGAGGACACTAGGGAGCCTACAAAGGCTTTGGGCAGGGGAGACGCAGGATCAGGTTTGCGCTTTGGAAAGAGCACGCTGGCTGCCAGGCAGAGGGTAGGTAGGAGAGGGGGCCTCTGGGGGCAGATCAGGTGGGGGGGGGGCCCAGGGCAGGATGGGATGGGGAAAAAAGGAAGCCTGGACCAGGGAGGGAGACGAGGGGGCCAAACGGAGATACCAGGAAAAACAGAAACTAGGGAGAGGCTGCAGAGAGTGTAAAACAAATACCACCAGATGGGCAAACAAAGGCTGGGGTGGGAACGAAATGCAAAAACCACAACAAGGGGCGGAGGGCTGTGCACCCGCCCCTCCCTTCCCCTGCTCTCACCTTCACCTTGGTTCCGTTGATCCATTGGGTTTCATAGACGGTACTGTACTGCAGGTGGGGTTGGGAAGAGTCAGGATTAATGGCCACAGAGGTTCCCCTCACCCTGTCCTGCCCTAAGCACCCCCTGAACATGATCTCGTTTCATCCTGCCAGCGGCAGCTCCACTGAGGCAAGATTTTCGTACGTGCCCATTTTCCAGAGGTGGAAACCGAGGCTCTGAGAGGAAAAGGCAGTTAGTTGCCCGGGGTCACACTGCTGGAATCAGAACCCAGAAGGGGCCCAGAACCCACATTTATTCTCCTTTCTCGACGAGGGGCATGGACGGGTTTAGGGGTACCCAAGGACCCCGCAACAGCATTCATAAATATGCGAGCATGCGCACTTGGCCAGGCACCACTGGAGAGCAGGCACCAAGGGGCTCCGACTTGCCCGTCGCCCTCCTTGCCCACCCCCCACCCGCCGGGACATACCCCCAAGGACTCACTGAGCGGAAGGCTGCGGACACCAGGTTGGAGGGGAAGATATTTCTGCAGAGACAGACAGGGAGGAAGGCATGTTATTAAATACCACGGTGGGGGAACGGGGGGCGTCTGAGGAGTTGGGGATGGGGAGAAACTCGGAGGCCCTGTTCGCACCTAAATGTGCCCTCCCCGCCGCCCCCATGCCCCAGCCAGGTCTGGTCAGGCAGAGTTGGGAGCTGCGCTCTTTGCCAGGGTGTGGGGAGTCTGAGCTGGCCTCCTAGGGCCCCCCGTGGGGACAGCCTGGCAGCCACGATCATGGACTGGAGGTTAGGAATGCTGGCTTCCCAAGGCAGGCGGGGGCAGGGTCACCTGGGGCCTCAGCTCCACCCCAGGCTGCAAACTTAATACCACGGGCGTGTTGCATCAGCTACTTCCTCCTGGAGGGCTGAGAGCCGCTCCGGCCCTGGGCCCGGCTGAGAAAGGCAGAGGACACGTGTGCTCTGGAGAAGAGGTAGTGAGAGAGGGCGACAAGGGACAGCTGTGTGTGCCGCGAATGTGTATCTGCACAAGCAGTGTGCATTAAACCCCACTGAGCATGTCAGGGGGTCAGTGGGACCCCCTCTTGAGTCTAGAAGTGGGAAGAAAGTAAGGGCTAATGTGTCCACAGTCCCTGTAATGCTTGACATAAACCCACTCATTTAATCCTCGCTGCAGCCCTCGCGGTACCGCACGGTCATCCCTGTTTTGAGAAAAGGGAACCATGGGGCGCCTGGGTGGCTCAACTGGTGGAGCGTCGGACTTGATTTCCGCTCAGGTCTTAATCTCATGGTTTGTGAGATAGAGCCGGCGACGGGCTCCACGCTAGGTTTGAGATGCTCTTTCTCTCTCTCTCAATCTCTCCCTCCGTCCCTCTCCCCCACTCTTGCGCTCTCTCTAAAACTAAAATGAAGTAGGAGCGCCTGGATGGCTCAGTCAGTTGAGCGGCCGGCTTTGGCTCAGGGCAGTCCGTGAGTTCAAACCCTGCATTGTCGGGCTCTGTGCTGACCGCTCGGAGCCTGGAGCCTGCTTCCAATTCTGTGTCTCCCTCTCTGTCTGCCCCTCCCCTGCTCACACTCTCTCTCCCAAAAATAATATAAACGTTAAAAAAAATAAAGTATTTAAAAATAAAAGTAAAGGGAACTGAGGCACAGAAAGGTAAAGAAATCTGGCTGGCTAGAAAGTGGCAGAGCTGGGATTTGAACTCAGCCAGCTGGCTACGAGGTCCCACTACCCCTCACCAAGCGTGTGGGTGAGCAGCTGTTGCGTGGTGGGTCCCTAAACAGTTTCTCACGTGTTGGTGTCCGCGTGGGGGTGCCGGCGAGTGCCCAGATTCGTGGCACAGAGTCGGTGTCCACGTATTCTCGAGCATGCCTGTCCAGGCGACGCTCCGTGTACCGGCGTGGCCAGTGGCACCCGTGAGTGGCCGTGAACAGGGATGTCAGTACACTGTGTGTGTGTGGGGTGGGGGGCACATGTGTGGCAGTTGGTGTGAGGCCACGCGTCACTGAGAGAGGTCCCGGCTGTGACTGGGTGTCTGAGGGCCTGTGTCCAGCTCTGTGTCATCAGCTATAAAGCTGTGTGGCTCTAAGATGTTCCGGAAAAGTCTTGAGGGGCTGGCCAAGGATTTCGGCACGCAGGGGAAGCCTGAGCGCACAAACAGCCTTCGAGTGGGCGTGCCCGTTGGCCGGGAGGCCTGTACCCACCCAGGCCCAGCAGGGCTGGGTCAGGACCCGGCTAATCTCCCCCAGCCAGGAGCCGGCCATCCACTGCCGCTTCTGGGGACACCAAGCCTGCCCCAGAATCTCTCCTCTCAGCCTGCCGACACCCCCATGAGGCTGGGAGAACCCAGTTCCGTGACTCATCACTTCCTTCCCCTCACTTCCTGGAAGTCCCCAACCAACCTGGAGAGATTGAATCAGCAGGTCTGAAAGGCAAGGCCATGTGGACCCAGGGGTCTGCCCCTTCTCAAATGGGGGAAGAACTCTTCTTGGGATGGGGGCGGTGGCGGGAGGGGGGCGCGGGGAAGCAGAGATCAGAAGGCAAAGAGTCTGCTCTCTTTCCAAAAGTCTCACTGGCTCCCTTCTGGGCAGCCTACGGCGGGGGGGGGGGGGGGGGGGGGGGGGGGGGGGGGGGGGGGGGGGGGGGGGGGGGGGGGGGGGGGGGGGGGGGGGGGGGGGGGGGGTTGCCCAGACAGACGTGAGAAATGGAATGAAAAGTCTTCAGAGGTGGCTGGATTTAGCAAGAAGATATAAAAAGGAAGCTGCCAGGGCCCAGCCCTGGGCGGGGAAGGGAGGCTGAGAAAAAAAAACCCGGCTGTGTCCTGGTGACATGGGTGACACGTAATGTGGGGAGCCCTGGGACTGGGAAGAGGGCCTGGCAGAGGTCACTCAGATCTACGCACTCCTCAGGGGGTCGCAAACTCTCTGACTCTGGACTCAAGTCCTGAGGCCCTTAGCGCCCCAAAATGCCCTTCCAAGTTCACCCCCCCAGATCCTCTCCCCTCACAGGAACACCCTTATGTCCCTTCCCTTCCCACAACTTCTCAAGGATTACTCTTTCTTCCCTCTACCAGATTTCCTAGTCTATCACTGTCTTGGAGGGTCCCCACTGATGTCCCCAGGCCCCCACATTCGAAGCCTCCTTCCCCAGGGGTCTGTCCCCACTCGCTGACCTCTGGTCCTCCAAGGGTCACCATCACCATCCCGCCCTGTTTCGCTCAGGCCCTGGGGGCGTCCCGGCTCCGGAGGGCTCACAGCCCTCTGGCGTCCACGTGGTCACTCCGGCCATCCCTGACACGGGTCCCCCCCCCCCACGTGGCTTCCCCTCTCCCCCACGACTCCCCCAGGCGGCTGGGGTCTGACCTTACGAGATCCAGGAAGGAATCGAGGACTTCCTTGCTGGGGGCCTCTTCCACGGCGTCCGCGGCGACGAGAGAGGCGTTGGCGGCAGCGAAGGTGGCGCCCGGCTGCAGCGCCAGCGCCAAGCCCACGCCGAGTGCCGACGCCAGCAGCGTGGTGACCAGGAAAAAGAGCAGCGCCCAGGCGCCCAGGCGGCCGAGCGCGCTCGAGTCCAGGCTGGCGGCGCCGCCGATCAGGCTGCACACCACCAGCGGCAAGATGATCATCTTCAGCAGGCGCAGCAGCAGCTCTCCGGGGAAGGCGAAGGCCGCCAGGCGCGCGGGGCCCAGCGCGCGCGCGCCACCGGCCCCCGAGACCCCCAGACCCAGCGCCACGCCTGCCAGCACGGCCGCCACCGTCAGCAGCACCAGCAGATTGGCGCGAAGACAGCGGCGCGCCCGCTCCTGGGAACCGCAGCAGCGGCCGCGCGCGGAGTCTGGGTCCTCTTTCGCGAGCAACACCGGGGCACCGTTCGCGGCGGGCGCGGCCGCCTCGAACCCCTTGGGGTCTCCGCGAGGGGGATCGGCCACCATGTTGGAACGCGCCCGGAGTTCCTTAGCGCCTGGAAGCTTGGGGCTCCTTCCTGGAACGCCGACGTTCCTTAGAGCGGAGAGTTCTGCAGCCCAGGCTGGAGGCTGGAACTCTGGAGGGTTCCTTGGAGTTGCGAGTTCACAGCGCCTGGGTTCCTTGGCTCTTGAAACCTGGAGTGTCAGATCCCGAAGCTGGGAGCTCTCTGGGTTGGGTCCTGCGCCCGAAAGCCGGGAGCACCTGGGGTGCTCGGCCCTACGGATGGGAATACAGGAGTTTATCGGGCTGGGACAGGGAGGTGCTTGGCTCTGGAAGGCTGAAGGTGTCCAAGTGGCAGAGGTCCTCAAGAGGCCACGTCCCGGTAGCGCAGATCCGGGAGGCAGGGATCCGGGGTGCCGGGGTCCTGGAAACGGAGGCTGGGAAGCTGGACTCGGGGGGGGGGGGAAACAAGAGTTCCAGGAAGAGGGGAGCTAGGCTTTTGCCTCTGGGAGAGGAAATCCAAGGCCCTGAGTGCGGAAGGCTGCGGTCCGGGACCCCGGGAAGTAGCGGCTACCGACTCGGACGGAATCCCGCGGGCGCGCCGCGTGGCTCTGAGCCCACAGGGCGGAAGCTGAGAGAGTTAAGGGCAGGGGCGAGGCTTGAGAAGGCGGGGAGCGAACCGCGGGCGTCGATTGGCTGCGGAGTGTTCGGGGGCCCTCCTGCGAGCGAGAGGTGGGGCGGAGGCCAGAGTGGGGCCAATCACCCTTAGAAGGCAGACTAACAAACCGTATACCAAGGGGCGGGGACTCGGGGGGGCGGGGCGGGGCCAGAGGGAAGCTTCCATCCCCCAACCCCGCCAAAGGAATCTGGATGCAGATGGGGGCCTTTAACCTACAGCAGTTCTCTGGCTGGAAGGTCTCTAGAAAGTGCACGTGGTCCGCAGGTGGCTCAACCCAGCCTGCAGTGAGCGGCTCTGCCCTGAGTCCAGGCTTTTGTCGCCTCTCGGAATTCAAATTCCCCGTAGGTAAAATGTAGATTAGGAAAGCTCATCCCACACCTGATTGGTGTTAAGATTTAAATTAGATGCAGTTATTTATTCAATAATGTTAACAATTAAATAAAACGTTCCAGGGGCGGCTGGAACACTAATGTGCTAATGACTTCACAAATGCTTTCACCAAATATTTCCCCCCACATTTTATTATGACAGATGTCAAACATACACAAAATTGTAAAGTATCCATATACCCACCAACTAGAGTCTACAATTATTTCCTCAAACTTCTATGTTGTGTGTATTATCCGTATTATATACATAGATGTTATTATCTCATCTATATTATTTCTATCCATTTACTTATCTCCCTATCCACTCATCCTTTCACTTTTTAAACCTCATTTTATTTTATAATTATTTTTTGTTTATTTTTGAGAGAGGGAGTGTAAGTGGGGGAAGGGCAGAGACAGAATCCAAAGCAGGCTCCAGGCTCTGAGCTGTCAGCACAGAGCCACACGCAGGGCTCGAACTCACGAACCGTGATTTTATCCTTTTAAGGTAAAATGTACAATGAAATGCACCAGATTGTAAGCACCATTTGCCGACTTTTGACAAATACATGGGCCTGATTTCGCTAGAATCTTCAAAACTGCTTGGTGAGATGGGTCCCACTATTATACCCATTCTCCAGATGCACAAAACTGGGGCTTAGGCCCAGAGGAAGGCCACACCTGGGGAGGCTGGGAGTTGCATGCCTGCCTCTCAAGTTCCTAAACCTACCTATTGGGCTGCCTCCTTAAATTCCTTCTTGGTCATTTGAGTCATCTCCAGTGAATCAGTCAGGATTCCTAGCTTCTTCGGGCGGGCGCTATTGAAACCTTAATTCCCTCCCCAGCTGGCCTGCTCTCTGGTGACATTTCAGACCTTCACATTTGCTCCTAGACCGTACTTAGTGATGACTTCAGAAGCTGCCTCCTGTGGCAGCTGTGGGGCCCCCGGCAAGTCACAAGTCACATCCTCGGAAGCCTCCGTCTCTACAGCAGTACAATGGGAAGTAGAGTAGATCATACCTCCTTGGGTGCTGAGAGGATCCAATGACATCATATGTTTAAAGCATTTAGACAGGGTACGGGTTGGCCCTTTAATGTTTTTTTTTAATGTTTTTATTTATTTCTAGGAGAGAGAGAGAGACAGCGTGAGCAGCGGAGGGTCAGAGAGAGAGGGAGTCACAGACTGAAACAGGCTCCAGGCCCTGAGCTGGCAGTCAGCACAGAGCCTGACGCGGGGCTCGAACCCACGAACCATGAGATCATGACCCAAGCGAAAGTCGGACGCTCAACCGACTAAGCCACCCAGGCGCCCCCGGGTTGGCCCTTTAAAAAGTTAACCGGTGCTGCTCCTATAATTGTTGTCATTATTATTGAAGAATATGGTTTTTTAAAGTTTGTTTGTTTGTTTATTTATTTATTTATTTATTTGAAAGAGAGAGAATGAGCAGGGGAGGGACATTGATAAAGACAGAACACCTGAAGCGGGCTCTGTGCTGACAGTACAAACCCCGATGCGGGGCTTGAACTCATGAACCCTGAGATCATGACCTGAGCCCACGTCGGATGCTAAACCCATCGAGCCCCCCAGGTGCCCCGAAGAATACAGCAGGGGCTCCGACCAGCTCCATGGCGCTGCTGGGCCCTGCTGGTAAGCTCTCCCACCTGGCTGCCACGAGCCCTAGACCCAGACCCACTTGGGAAGGAGCTTTGAGAACTTTCTGTGACCTAGGATCTCAGCCAAGGGGGCCAGGCTGAGCCGAGATCTGCCCAGGCTCTGCCCACCCCAGACGCATGTGGCCATGTGCACCTCCTACCGGCGGCGTCCCTCACACACTCTCCGTTCCCAAGTCTTCCCGTCCTCAGCTACTTTATTTTTTTTTTAATGTTTTTTTTTTTTTATTTATTTCTAGGAGAGAGAGAGAGAGACAGCGTGAGCAGGGGAGGGTCAGAGAGAGAGGGAGCCACAGACTCTGAAACAGGCTCCAGGCTCTGAGCTGGCAGTCAGCACAGAGCCCGCCGCGGGGTCCGAACCCACGAACCGCGAGATCATGACCTAAGCGAAAGTCGGACGCTTAACCGGCTAAGCCACCCAGGCGCCCCAAGTCCTCAGCTACTTTAGAAAGCGCCCACCGCCTTCTCACTCTTAGAGCCTGAAGTCATAGTCGTGTGACAAACTTCTGCTCAGCTCCTGGGCGTGGTTATATTCGAGAAAGAGTGGGCGCCAAAACTACAGAGGCGTGGGTTTAAATCCTGCCTCCTCCACTTACCGGCTGAGTATTGGCTGGTGTTCCTCATGGGTCCTAGAGCCAATGGGAGCACAAATTTGACCGTGCACGTGGGGACCTTGGATACAAAACGTCAGGGGACAGCCCGTGAGCACTCCATTCGTGCTACAAATATTCCTTGAGCCCTTACTACGGGCTGAGGGCTGTTCATTGTGCTGAGGATTCAGCAGTGAGGAGAAAAAAAAAAAAAAAAGACAAGACGCCCTGCCCGTGTTCTAGTGACGGTAGACCGTGAAATAACCTTGGCCTGCCAGGGGGTAAGCCGGACAAAGCGGAAGTCTGGCATTAGAGAGAGGCGGCATGGCCAGGAGGAGCCACTCTGAGGCGGTGACATTTACAGCGAGACCTGAATGACCAGAATGAGCTCCAGGCTCCACTACCGGAAGAACATTCGAGGGAAAGGGAAGAACAGGTGCAAAGCCCGGAGGCGGCAGGCAGGGAAGGCTCCTGCCCTGTGTGAAATGCTGTCACACGTTATCTTATCTCCAGAATCCTTGCGATCTCAAGCTCTAGCTAACTGATTTGGAAGCAAACGGACGAATGAGGTTTGCTGCGGCCCAACCCCCTACCTGGGCAGAGAATTTTTTTTTTTAAATGTTATGTTTATTTATTTTGGGGGGGAGAGAGACAGTCAGAGCATGAGTGGGGGAGGGGCAGAGAGAGGGAGAGGGAGACCCAGAATCTGAAGCAGGCTCCAGGCTCTGAGCTGTCAGCACAGAGCCTGATGTGGGGCTTGAACTCATGAACCATGAGATCATGACCCGAGCCAAAGTGAGACGCTTAATGCACTGAGCCACCCAGGCGCCCCTGGGCAGAGAATTTGAACTCAGGTGTCTCTGACCCTGCTATGCCCCCAACCCCTATGGGACACCATGGCCACCCCTGCGTGGGGCTCCTCCTTCAAGCAGAGGCATTTCTGCCAAGGGACCACGATCTATTCTGAGCATGATGTTGGGCTCCGGGATGGGTGCCCCCAGGGCCCTGGCCTCTGGGGACTCACAGTACAAGTGGGGAGACCACTCATCCCAAGGAGGTGATGATGACAGAGTGAGCAGGGCTGGGATGGGCAGCCCAGAAGGGATGCTTGGCCCAACATGGAGGTCAGGGAAGACTTCCTGGAGGAGGAGACAATCCCAGCTGGAATAGCAAAGAGCTGGACCAAGCCCAGGGAGAGAGTGTACCAGGCAAACAGATCAGAACCTGCAGAGCTCCAGTGTTGAGAAGAGCTCAGGATGTTCCCAAGCGTGGATCTAAGCTGGTCACTCCACCCTCGGAGTGGCCCCAGTAGGCTTCCCCTGGGATAAAGTCCAAGTTCTCCGGCTGGCCATCTGTCTCCCCGGTAATTCATTCCCTCAGTCGGTCAACAAACCACATCCACAGAACGGAACACAGGAGAGACGTCAAATGAAAGGAGACAGATGAGGAACTGGGTGGACGGGCGGGCTTCAGAAATAAATCTGGTGTCCAGAAATATCGTTCAAGAGGAAAACGCGGGACGCCTGGGTGGCTTAGTCGGTTGAGCGTCCGACTTTCGCTTAGGTCATGATCTCGCGGTTCGTGGGTTCGAGCCCCGCGTAGGGCTTTGTGCTGACTGCCAGCTCAGAGCCTGGAGCCTATTTCGGAGTCTGTGTCTCCCTCTCTCTCTGACCCTCCCCTGCTCACGCTGTCTCTCTCTCTCTCTCCTAGAAATAAATAAAAATATTAAAAAAAAAAAAGAGGAAAATGCAAGGTGCAAGAGATGGCGTCTAGGACAGGGCAGCACATCATCTGTGGGGAGCGGGGGAGGTTGGGGGACAAACGTTTAACAGCCTCTGTTTCAGCTCTTCCTCTGAGCCTCTGTTTCAAGTGCATTGACCATCTCTGCAAGAATTCACAGAAGCTGCCCGAAGCCGCTGCTTTCAGAGAGGAAAGCATGGCTTTGCGGTTGGGCGTCAGCGCTGTGGTTCACCGGCAGCGGCGGCGTCTGGCCTCAGAGATCACGGAGGGACCGACCAAGTTCATGTGTATAAAGTGCTTGGGTGGTACCCGGCACGCTGCAGCCTCGTGGGATCTGAAGCTGTGATGACCTCTGGAGAACAAGTTTTATCTAAGGCCAAAGGGAAAAAGGCTGCTTCCACATTTGCCCTCAGACACAGACTCCCGGGCTGGTGCTCTCCACCCAGGGGGCCTCTGGGGTTCAGGGCCGCGGGGCAAACAGAGCCTCAGAGGAAGCAGGTGGGACCTGGCAGCTGGGTCTCAGGTGCTGCGGCGGCGGCACGTGGCCAGGCTGGGGGCAGGGAAGCTTCTGGCAGCCCTCCTGGTGATCAGGGCCCTGGGAATGGAGAAGTGGCCCAGGCTGGTTGGGTCACGAGGCCGCGGGGCCAGCCTTCACCCAGGCCCTGCTCTCGAATTTCAAGTGTGGGGCTGCCGGATGGGGAGGCAAGATGGAGCGAGGAGTCTCGAGGACCCAGGGGACCCTGGAAGTCAAAGTTCCCCAGAACTTTCTGGAAGGACGGGCTGGGTCTGGGCCAAGAGGGGAAGGTTTGAGGGTTTGCTTCAGGATTGGCCAGTGGAGTGTCCCCACCCCTGCCCCTGCTCAGGCTTGGAGAGAAAAGTATACCAACTAGTCCCAGCCAGCCTGCCGTCCCCCCCGAGCCAAGCCTCCTACGCGGATCGGATCCGCATTTCATCATCGGAAAAGAAAAGGCCTGGGGCCCTGGGAAGGAGGTGAGAGGGGTCCGGAGGATGCTGGGCTGAGCAGTGTGGCATCTCCACCGCACAGAGCAGGGAGGACCTTCCTGGCCTCAGTTTGCCACCTGTGAAATGGGTATTGTTTGGAATGGTATCCTCTGCTCTTCCCTCAGACTTGCACGTATTCAGCAAACTTTTTCTTTTTTTTATTAAAAATTTTCATGTTTATTTATTTTTGGAGAGAGAGAGAGAGAGACAGAGTGCGAGTAGGGGGTGGGGCAGAGAGAGAGGGAGACACAGAATCTGAAGCAGGCTCCAGGCTCCGAGCTGTCAGCACAGAGCCCGTCGCGGGGATCGAACCTGTGAACTTGGAGATTGTGACCTGAGCCGAAGTCAGACGCTTAACCAACTCAGCCACCCAGGAGCCCCTCAGCAAACTTTTTCTGAGCACCCGCTGTGTGCCTGGCCCTGTCGTGGGTGACACTGGGGTCCCAGCAGTGACTGAGACAGGCCTAGCTCCGGTGGGGGAGACAGAGTGAGCTACGGGAATAGAGGAGCCCAGGAGAGGAGCTCCGTCTGGGAATGAGGCCAGGGAGGGTTTCCTGGAGGAGGGGGCATCTGAGCTGAATTGTGAAGGACGGCAGAGCTGACCAGCAAAGGAAGGAGGGAAAGGGTCAGCGCAGAGGACACAGAAGGGCAAAGACCTGGACCCGAGGAATTTATGAACCCAAGAATAGTTCCATTTGTCGGAGTGGAAAATTCAAGGCGGAAACTGCCAAGAAATGAGGCCAGAGGGGTTCCCGGCAGACTCAGTCGGAAGAGCATGCGACTTTTGATCTCAGGGTCATGAGTTCGAGGCCCCACGTGGGGTGTAAAATAAAGTGTTGGGGGCGCCTGGGTGGCTCAGTCAGTTGAGCGTCTGACTCTTGACTTCGGCTCAGGTCACAATCACGGTTCTCACGGTTGGTGAGATTAAGCCCTGCGTCCGTCTCTGCGCTGACGTCAGGGAGCCTGCTTGGGATTCTCTCTCTCCTTTTCTCTCTGCTCCTCTCCTATTCGCTCTCTCTCTTTCTCTCTCTCTCAAAATAAATAAATAAGCATCATCGCGTCACATGCTTCCATTACATGTTCACATACAGATTCCCGGCCCTGAGGCAAAACAGAAGGAAATAAAATCCTACAACAACCCCAGTAAAGGAGAATGGGAATATCAGTGACCAGTCCTAAAGATTCTAGAATTCCACTCCTTTGATGGGCGTGCTTAGGGGTTCTTAGTCTATACATCTATATTTTCTTTTTAATGTTTTATTTATTTTTGAGAGAGCGCACGCAGGGGAGGGGCAGGGAGAGAGGGAAGTGGCCTCTGTGAAGACAGCACAGAGCCCCACGCGGGGCTCGAACTCGCGCAACATGAGATCATGACCTGAGCTGAAGTCAGAGGCTTAGCCAGCTGAGCCACCCAGCCACCCCTACCCATCTGTATTTTTAAACCTCAGGTGTCAACCTATTAGTAAGGCGTAAAATAGTCTCAAGCAGTCAGTCAGAGCATGCTGTAAAAGTAATTCTTGCTTCGGGGCGCCTGGGTGGCTTAGTGGGTTAAGCGTCCGACTTTCGCTTAGGTCATGATCTCGCGGTTCGTGGGTTCGAGCCCCGCGTCGGGCTCTGTGCTGACTGCCAGCTCAGAGCCTGGAGCCTGTTTCGGAGTCTGTATCTCCCTCTCTCTCTGACCCTCTCCTGCTCATGCTGTCTCTCTCTCTCCTAAAAATAAAAAAAAAAAATTTAAAGAAGTAATTCTTGCTTCCTAGTGTTTTCACTTATCTGTGTGTGCGCACCTGTTCATACATATACCACGCTGCAGACGCAACACAAATTCTGTTGTGCGTGGAATGTCTGAAGTCGGAAACGCTCTGGAAAACACTGCGGCCCCCTGCCCAATCCTCTCCCCCATCGTTTTCTCACACGAGCTTCTCTTGGCTTTAACCAAGATTTTCAGATGTCACCCCAGGGATCCCCCGAGTCCTGCAGACCCCCAGGCTGGGCCACTTGTCCCTCCAAGCTCCTCCAGTCCCTCGAGTCTCCCATCCCAGCCCTGCGCACTCTGGATGGTGACTGTCTGGGGATGGGTCTGTCCCCTCCATTGGGGTGGGGGGCGGTCTTGACCATGGCTGAGTTCCCAGCATCGCCCGGCACCTGCTCGGGGCCGGGGCGCACAGTAGGGACTCTGGGAATGTGGTTTGACTCTTTCAGAAACGGGAAGGAAAAAGACTCTGGGGGAAGCTACAGCCTGGGGCCCTGGAGACTGGCCCAGACCTTCCCTTCCTACCTTTCTAATTTATTTAAGAGCTGGCTTGTCAGGGCCGCTCGGCCCCGCCCCACCCCCCTCCCAGCTGCAGGCTGTCAGGTCTCTGCGGCTTGTGGTGTAACAGTAATTCTCCGGTTTCTGGGCCTTAAGACTCTGCCCTCCTCACCTCTCCCCACATCCAGTTAAGGTCCTGGAGTGTTCCCCAGCCTCGCTGCCCCCTACCACCACTGCGGGGCCTGCCCCGGGACCCCACGGCTGCCTCAGGGCTTGGGCGACCTGGATGGAAAGGCATCTGATGCTTCCAGGGAGTCAGGATAGGATAATGACCAAGGGTGTGGGGTCAAGGGTACAGGCAGAGAGACAGGCCTTCCCGCTTCTTACCTGATCTTGGGCGAGGGATTCCACCCTTGAGCCTCATGTCCTTATCTCTGAAGCAAGATGAAAGTCACATTTACCCTCTGAGGTGGCAGGAGAATTAAGTAAAACCAGGTGGGTGAAGCCCCAGCAAGATATAGGCCTTGGCAACGTGTAAGAGATCAGTACACAAGGGTGGGGAGGTGGTACTGTGATTATTAGCTTTTCCCTTTAGAGATCCCCAGTCAGAGGTGGGCCGAGCCATACATATCCGGGGGGGGGGGGGGGAATCAGAGGGGAATCCCAAGAAACATGGCCCTGGGGCACCTGGGTGGTCTGACTTGGGCTCAGGTCATGATCTCACAGTTTGGGAGTTCGAGCCCCGCGTCGGGCTCTGTGCTGACAGCTCAGAGCCTGGAGCCTGTTTCGGATTCTGTGTCTCCCTCTCTCTCTGATCCTCCCCCGCTCGCACTCTGTCTCTGTCTCTGTCTCTGTCTCTCTCTCTCTCACACACACACACACACACACACACACACACACAAATAAACATTAAAAAAAAAAAAAAAAGGAACATGGCCTTCTCAGGAGCCAATTCAAAAGGTAAATGATCACCCAGCCTAAATGATCACCCACGGTGACAATGTGGGCGTCATCTCTGAAGGTAGCCAGCGTGACGGACCAGGACATTGTGAGTCTGTAGTTTGGGTCACCTCCAACTTCCTGAGGGTAAGGCAGCCCCTGAGCATCAAGTGACCCCACCCCACCTGTGCGGCTGGCCAGCTGGGTCCCTGGAGAAAGGTGCAGACTGTCACTGATTCACTTTCTGAGAAGAGCGTGAGGTCAGTGACCTGCCTTTGAGGGGTGTCAGGATTTGTACTTGAGCTTGAGATGACATGGCATCTGAGTTCATCTGAGTGCTGATTAACAGGCTCTGGACAAAGTCTCCCCTCCCTCGGGGGGGGGTGGATCGGGAGGAGAGTGAAAGACGTTGCCACCTTGACTGCAAGTAATGCTTACGTAGACTCCATTCGAGGGCACATGAGAGACCAATGGGTCTGCTCCCCTCTTGGTACAGACAAGGAAACTGAGTCGCAAAGTCCCACAGAGAATTACTGGCCAAGCCGGAGAAGCTGTCACTAGGGATGGATATGGGGTATCAGGCCAGGAAGAGCAGAGGCTCCAACATCCAAAATAACCAGAGAAGACTGAGAAGGACGTCAAGATACACTCCATCCGTTTGTATGGGTTTTTTTACCTGGAGGCACCAATTAAAAAAGAAATTATTTTAAAAAATAAATAAGAATCGCCTGGGGGGGTCAGTCAGTTAAGCGCCCGACTTCGGCTCAGGTCATGATGTCACAGCTTGTGGGTTCGAGCCCCACATCGGGCTGTGTGCTGACGGCTCGGAGCCTGGAGCCTGCTTCGGATTCAGTGTCTCCCTCTCTGCCCTTCTCTGTCTCTGTCTCTTTCAAAAATAAATAAATGTAAAAAATTTTTTTAAATATACATGACATGCTATGGACTCTTAATCATTTGAAAGGGTCCCATCCAGGGGCCTTGAACACATTCACAGTGTAGCCATCAGCACTACCTGGTTCCAAATCTGTTTTCGTCGCACCAAAGAACAGAAGCAGGGCCTGGATGCAGAGATCTCTACCTCTGGAGCTGAAGCAGGCGCTCCCACTCAGCCCCTCGACTGAGGAATCTCGGCAAGTGGGCAAGAACTCATCCCGTCTTGCAGTCAGGCCTGCAGAGTGCTAGGGAGCTATGGACGGTTTGCCAGCCTCAGCCGGGATCTGGGTTGTAGCACCCAGCACACCGGGCTGCTCTCGCCGCCCAGGAACTTTCTCCAGCTCCTTGCCTCCTGGGACCAAGAGGGGGGTTCCCAGAGGATGCCAGCGCGGAAGAGAACAGAACTGACGGGTCAAGGTTAGCCTCGTGGCATCGTTGAAGCTCCCGAGGCCAGCTATGCCTGAGGCCAGCCAACTGGGCGACCTTTTCACTCCGATGAGCTGACCGGTTTCTGATTTTGCGGAAGACGGATACAGTAAGGATTTCAGGTACCTGACCTAGAAAGGGGCCGAAACGATCCAGGAAGAGTCAGTCTGCTGTAAGGCTCTGGGAATAAGGTCCCCGAGAAGGGGAAGGCGCGAATGGGTGGGGACATGGCCCATTTCAGGCGACAGACAGCACATTATCAAGGTGGCTTGGAATGTGCAACTTACGAGGGGTCGTGGTCATGAGGGAGCATAACCTAAGGTGAGGGCAAAATACAAGCAGTACTCCCCCCCCCCCCCCCCCCCCCCC
>NW_024080641.1:3489908-3512509 GCF_003009895.1 Hyaena hyaena | reverse complement strand
CCTGAGCCGAAGTCGGACGTTCAGCCGACTGAGCCACCCAGGCGCCCCCCCCTTTTTTTTTTTAAAGTAGGCTTTACAACCAACCTGGGCCTGGAACTCACCACGGAGATCGAGAGTCACAAGTTCCGCTGACTGAGCCACCCAGGCGCCCCTGAATATACTCTTAGATTAAAAAAACACAAGGGGCAGGATCATGTGAATTCCCTCAATGGCATTTCACCAGCCGTGCTTGCTGACATACGATAGACTCTCTCCGGAAGAAAACCCAAGAAACTGGTGGCCCCAGTGACAGACCCCCTGGAGGGGCCCCAGGGGGAAGGGAGAAGGGAAGGCTTTCACCGTACCCCTCTCCTGTGCCTTCAGACAACTGTGCCATGTGCCTTTAATTACCCATTAACATTTTTGTTCAAGTGTTCTATAAAAAGTACTGCCCCGAGCTGCTGCTGGGAGCCGGACGGAGGAGGGTGAGCCTGGGCTGTGAGGAGGCTGGGGCAGTGACCCGAGAGCGGCGACCGGACAGGGCTGCCAAGCCCTCATAGCCTGTTCCAGAAGGGCCCGCGCCATGGAATGTTCTCCACGAAGACTTAGGGGCTCTGGGAGGCGAGGCTTGTCCCTCAGACCCAGCCCTCTGGCTGGGCCTCCGCGAGCCAGCCATAGGGTCTCCCAAAAAGGCACTGTGGCCACCTCTGTCCCCGCACTGAAGGCTCCCGATAAGATCCCAGCACCTCCCACTGTCCAGGGGATCAAAGCGCAGAATCCTGGGGTCGCCTGGGGGGCTCGGTCGGTGGTGCGTCTCACGTCCGCTCAGGTCACGATCTCACAGTGTGAGGGTTCAAGCCCCGCGTTGGGCTCGCTGCTGTCAGCACAGAGCCTGCCTGGGCTCCTCTGTCCCCCTCTCCCTGCCCCTCCCCACTTGCGTTCTCTCTCTCAAAAATAAATAAACCTTTAAGGGGCGCCTGGGTGGCTTAGTCGGTTAAGCGTCCGACTTTCACTTAGGTCATGATCTCGCGGTTCGTGGGTTCGAGCCCCGCGTCGGGCTCTGTGCTAACAGCCAGCTCGGAGCCTGGAGCCTGTTTCAGATTCTGTGTCTCCCTCTCTCTCTGACCCTCCCCTGCTCGCGCTGTCTCTCTCTCTCCTAGAAATAAATAAAACATTAAAAAAAATTTTTTTAAAACTTTAAAAAACAACTCTGAATCCTTCATACCCCATCTATAAGGGTCGGAGCCTATTCACGTCCCTCCCGTCTCCCCGTCTTCCCCCCTCCTCCGCTCCTTCTTCCAGCCACACAACCTTCCCCCCATGGCCTCTGAAATCCCAGCTCTCTCTCTGCTCCACACCTTTGCTCCCCCCCCCCCCCCCCCCCCCCCCCCCCCCCCCCCGCTGTTCCCTAGGCCTGGAACTCCCTTCCCCCCACCCCTCCTCACAGGACTGAGTCTTACCCTAGATGTCTGCCGGCTTCCTTCCTTTACAAAACAATGTGACAGGCATCAACTCGGTCAGGCCCCCTGCCAGGGATTAGGGGAGCTGAGAAGAGAGGCCCCGGCCCTAGCTGGTGAAGCAGAAAATCAAGGCGTCCGTGGAAGTAGGAGCGGGGGAGTTTTTGTTAAAGTTCAGTGCTGCAAGAAAAAGTGCTCTGCAGCCTGACTGCGAAGGTGCCCGGCTGGTGAGGAAGTGGGAAGCGAGAAGCGGGAGGAGGGACCGGCAAGAGCAGGGGCTCAGAGGCTGGGAATGAGCTCAGAGAGCTCAGGAATCAGAAAGAAAGCCGGTGCGGCTGGATGGATTTAAGGGAACAAGGGGAAAGTGTCATCAGATGCAGGTGAAAAAATAGGTCTGCGTGGGAGTCATAGCCTCTGTCAGGAGCTTGGTATCCCCTCCTCCAGGAAGCGCTCCTGGACTGCATCAGGGGCATCCCAATCCTGTTTGCTCTAAGGTTGTCGCTCTCTAGTCATTGGCGTGTCTCCTGCAAGGCCCAGGGTAGGACTGATCACTACTGTGTCCCCAGCGCTGTCCAGCACCTACCTGGGTATACACAGCAGGGACTTGGTAGATGATGAGGGAGCATGAGGGCAGCTGAGGGCAAAGCACAGGCCAGCAGCACCCCCTCCCCCGGGGGAATACACTCCTGGCTCCCCACGAACAAAGGAAAGGGGTTTAAATGCCTAAGTTCCCCCAGTGATGTGGGAAACAGAGGCAAATGAAACCTTAACTTCCCTTACTGCCTGCAGACCATTGGTATGGCCTTGAATCGGGCAGAGTGGCCTCTCTCGAGGAGCCCAGCTGCCTCGATGATGATGATGACACTTTGCTGGGGGCAAAACGGAACCTTGGTGGTCACCTCCAAAGGCTGAGCCCCCGCCTGGGGTCTTACTGCGCTTTTATACATATGAGCTTCCGGGTTCTGCTTCCCGGCTGCCGGCTGATGTAAGAGGCAAGATCCCAGAAGCCATACGGGTGATGGGTTTTGCAAGAGGATTTTGCTTATTCTGGATTTTCCTTCTCATTGGCTTAACATTATGCTGACCCTCCCCCCACCCCAGGATCCTGTGAGTCTACTTTCACATATAAAAAGTCCTTTGGAAACTTTCTTTATCTCCCCTCCCCCAACACGTAGGCTGGCGATCATACTCCAAGTTTGTGGCCCCCGATATACAGCCGAAGGGGCGCATGACTGAGGTTTTCCTAAACGGTGATAAATGGCATTTTCCTAACACAGCGAGGTCCTCAAGGTCCTGGAAACCTTGTTTCCAAAATACCTTAGGGACTTGCTCTATCCCTGACCCCCTCCCCACCTGAGGTATATAACGAGTTACCCATCACGACCCCACGCAGCTCTTCCTGCCCACGGGTCCCGTCCCCGTGTTTTCATACATCACCGTTTTGCACCAAAGACGTCCTCAAGAATTCTCTCTTGGCTGTCGGCTCCAACCCCTACTATCACCCCCAAACCCCATCACGGGTAGGGTCGTGATGCATCAACCTTCCAGTCACAAGATAAAGGACCAGACCCTTGGGAGAATCAGGCAGCCAGAACCATCCAAGGATTTAAGCAGCAGGAGCGCCTGGGTGGCTCAATCGGTTGAGCGTCCGACTTCGGCTCAGGTCACGATCTCACAGTCCGTGGGTTCGAGCCCCGCGTCGGGCTCCGTGCTGACAGCTCAGAGCCTGGAGCCTGCTTCGGATTCTTTGTCTCCCTCTCTCTCTGACCCTCCCCTGCTCACGCTGTCTCTTTCTCTCTCTCTCTCAAAAATAAACAGAACATTTAAAAAATTTAAAAAAGAGCACTATATAACTTTACAGAAAAAAAAGAAAGAGCCAAGTCTCTTTGCATTACAATAGAGTGCTGGTGAATATTTAACCCCTGGCTCTTTGGGGGAGGAAACAGCCCTGATTTGTAGAGGTTTTTGCCTTCCTATGGTGTAAGTACCAATATGATTGTTGTGCAAAGCAGAATTCAGAAGGAACACACAGTAGCCCACCACTGACTCACTCGGTTAAACATCCAAGGCAGCTCAAGTCTTGATCTCAGGGTTATATATAATAGTTAGGGAGCGATACATTTTGACCACTTATTATGTTTGTGTTTAATGTAATTTATTTCATTGTAAGTGTATATAATTTAATTTTCGGTAATGGCTGCATTTAACAACTGGCTTGCAAAATCCCTGAAAGTTTGGCAATCAGCTTTCACAAACGGTTACAAGCCAGCCCCGGCACACCAGGGAGCCATCTCCTAGAAGAGAATGAGAAAGCCAACTTCTGGAAGAGTCTCTAAGAGGCAGGGTCTGGGCTCTCACCAGAGAGTGAGCCCCGCTCTTCAGCTTCACAGCTCCTTTCTGGCTGTGGAACACTTCAGATTTCTACCTCAGGGCCTTTGCACTTGCTGTTTGCCCCCATGCTCCCAGGTAACTACTGATGTGGGAAACAAAGGCAGAAAGAAAGGTAGATGAGATTGAATTTCCTCATAACCCACAGCCCACTGAGAGATACTAGAGATAGGGCACTTACGTTTATTTTGAGAGAAAGCACTCTCACACAAGCACACGTGAGGGGCAGAGGGAGAGGAGAGAATCCCAAGCACCTGTGAGGGGTTTGATCTCACAAACCGTGAGATCCTGACCCGAGCGGAAACCAAGAGTCAGATCCTTAAGGACTGAGCCTCCCAGGGACCCCAGCTCTCAACCGTTTTAATGTTAATGCTTTGGTGGAGGGGGAAAACAACTTTAGCCTGACAATACCTCGGCCTCCAGGATTCCTTGAGCCTTCTTCTTCTTTTTTTTAATGTTTATTTATTTTTGAGAGAGGCACAGCACGTACAGAATCCAAAGCAGGCTCCAGGCTCCGAGCTGTCCGCACAGAGCTCGATGCAGGGCTCTAACTCATGAACTCGACATCATGACCTGAGCCGAAGTCGGACGTTCAGCCGACTGAGCCACCCAGGCGCCCCCCCCTTTTTTTTTTTAAAGTAGGCTTTACAACCAACCTGGGCCTGGAACTCACCACGGAGATCGAGAGTCACAAGTTCCGCTGACTGAGCCACCCAGGCGCCCCTGAATATACTCTTAGATTAAAAAAACACAAGGGGCAGGATCATGTGAATTCCCTCAATGGCATTTCACCAGCCGTGCTTGCTGACATACGATAGACTCTCTCCGGAAGAAAACCCAAGAAACTGGTGGCCCCAGTGACAGACCCCCTGGAGGGGCCCCAGGGGGAAGGGAGAAGGGAAGGCTTTCACCGTACCCCTCTCCTGTGCCTTCAGACAACTGTGCCATGTGCCTTTAATTACCCATTAACATTTTTGTTCAAGTGTTCTATAAAAAGTACTGCCCCGAGCTGCTGCTGGGAGCCGGACGGAGGAGGGTGAGCCTGGGCTGTGAGGAGGCTGGGGCAGTGACCCGAGAGCGGCGACCGGACAGGGCTGCCAAGCCCTCATAGCCTGTTCCAGAAGGGCCCGCGCCATGGAATGTTCTCCACGAAGACTTAGGGGCTCTGGGAGGCGAGGCTTGTCCCTCAGACCCAGCCCTCTGGCTGGGCCTCCGCGAGCCAGCCATAGGGTCTCCCAAAAAGGCACTGTGGCCACCTCTGTCCCCGCACTGAAGGCTCCCGATAAGATCCCAGCACCTCCCACTGTCCAGGGGATCAAAGCGCAGAATCCTGGGGTCGCCTGGGGGGCTCGGTCGGTGGTGCGTCTCACGTCCGCTCAGGTCACGATCTCACAGTGTGAGGGTTCAAGCCCCGCGTTGGGCTCGCTGCTGTCAGCACAGAGCCTGCCTGGGCTCCTCTGTCCCCCTCTCCCTGCCCCTCCCCACTTGCGTTCTCTCTCTCAAAAATAAATAAACCTTTAAGGGGCGCCTGGGTGGCTTAGTCGGTTAAGCGTCCGACTTTCACTTAGGTCATGATCTCGCGGTTCGTGGGTTCGAGCCCCGCGTCGGGCTCTGTGCTAACAGCCAGCTCTGAGCCTGGAGCCTGTTTCAGATTCTGTGTCTCCCTCTCTCTCTGACCCTCCCCTGCTCGCGCTGTCTCTCTCTCTCCTAGAAATAAATAAAACATTAAAAAAAAATTTTTTTTAAACTTTAAAAAACAACTCTGAATCCTTCATACCCCATCTATAAGGGTCGGAGCCTATTCACGTCCCTCCCGTCTCCCCGTCTTCCCCCCTCCTCCGCTCCTTCTTCCAGCCACACAACCTTCCCCCCATGGCCTCTGAAATCCCAGCTCTCTCTCTGCTCCACACCTTTGCTCCCCCCCCCCCCCCCCCCCCCCCCCCCCCCCCCCCGCTGTTCCCTAGGCCTGGAACTCCCTTCCCCCCACCCCTCCTCACAGGACTGAGTCTTACCCTAGATGTCTGCCGGCTTCCTTCCTTTACAAAACAATGTGACAGGCATCAACTCGGTCAGGCCCCCTGCCAGGGATTAGGGGAGCTGAGAAGAGAGGCCCCGGCCCTAGCTGGTGAAGCAGAAAATCAAGGCGTCCGTGGAAGTAGGAGCGGGGGAGTTTTTGTTAAAGTTCAGTGCTGCAAGAAAAAGTGCTCTGCAGCCTGACTGCGAAGGTGCCCGGCTGGTGAGGAAGTGGGAAGCGAGAAGCGGGAGGAGGGACCGGCAAGAGCAGGGGCTCAGAGGCTGGGAATGAGCTCAGAGAGCTCAGGAATCAGAAAGAAAGCCGGTGCGGCTGGATGGATTTAAGGGAACAAGGGGAAAGTGTCATCAGATGCAGGTGAAAAAATAGGTCTGCGTGGGAGTCATAGCCTCTGTCAGGAGCTTGGTATCCCCTCCTCCAGGAAGCGCTCCTGGACTGCATCAGGGGCATCCCAATCCTGTTTGCTCTAAGGTTGTCGCTCTCTAGTCATTGGCGTGTCTCCTGCAAGGCCCAGGGTAGGACTGATCACTACTGTGTCCCCAGCGCTGTCCAGCACCTACCTGGGTATACACAGCAGGGACTTGGTAGATGATGAGGGAGCATGAGGGCAGCTGAGGGCAAAGCACAGGCCAGCAGCACCCCCTCCCCCGGGGGAATACACTCCTGGCTCCCCACGAACAAAGGAAAGGGGTTTAAATGCCTAAGTTCCCCCAGTGATGTGGGAAACAGAGGCAAATGAAACCTTAACTTCCCTTACTGCCTGCAGACCATTGGTATGGCCTTGAATCGGGCAGAGTGGCCTCTCTCGAGGAGCCCAGCTGCCTCGATGATGATGATGACACTTTGCTGGGGGCAAAACGGAACCTTGGTGGTCACCTCCAAAGGCTGAGCCCCCGCCTGGGGTCTTACTGCGCTTTTATACATATGAGCTTCCGGGTTCTGCTTCCCGGCTGCCGGCTGATGTAAGAGGCAAGATCCCAGAAGCCATACGGGTGATGGGTTTTGCAAGAGGATTTTGCTTATTCTGGATTTTCCTTCTCATTGGCTTAACATTATGCTGACCCTCCCCCCACCCCAGGATCCTGTGAGTCTACTTTCACATATAAAAAGTCCTTTGGAAACTTTCTTTATCTCCCCTCCCCCAACACGTAGGCTGGCGATCATACTCCAAGTTTGTGGCCCCCGATATACAGCCGAAGGGGCGCATGACTGAGGTTTTCCTAAACGGTGATAAATGGCATTTTCCTAACACAGCGGGGTCCTCAAGGTCCTGGAAACCGTTTCCAAAATACCTTAGGGACTTGCTCTATCCCTGACCCCCTCCCCACCTGAGGTATATAACGAGTTACCCATCACGACCCCACGCAGCTCTTCCTGCCCACGGGTCCCGTCCCCGTGTTTTCATACATCACCGTTTTGCACCAAAGACGTCCTCAAGAATTCTCTCTTGGCCGTAGGCTGTGGACCCTGCCCCCCCCCCCCCCATGACCCTGAAACTTCAGCTGTAAGTAAGTGCCCTGGGAGGCTGACCTTCTCTGCCTCCCTGACTCCCCTTAGCCTTGCCTCTTCCTGACTCAGCCCTGCATTCCTGAGTTCCCCATCCGGCTACTTGCTTTCATCCCCTCCTCAAAGGCGAGGATTCCCAATGGCAATGGCCTCTGATGGGCTGCGGCCCGAAGTGAAGGCTCTGAAGTGGTCAGTTCAAACACTTCTGGGGCGCTCTTGGGCGCGGCCGGCGTGGGGAGGCTCAGAGGGGACAGAGATTCTCAGGCATCGGTGTTCAGGGAAGGAGAATGACAGACAGGGCGACTCCACCCAGTCGGTCATCTTGACAACGCAGGACTTTGAGTTGCTGACTCATTTTGTGCCAGAGGCTGGGCTAATCTTTTTTTCTTAAGTGTATTTATTTTGAGAGAGAGAATCCCAGGCTCTGCACTGTGAGTGCAGATCAGACCTGAGCCAAAGTTAGAGGCTGAACCCACGGAGCCACCCAGATGCCCCGTGCTGGGCTAATCTTTATAAATAATACAATATAGGGGCGCCTGGGTGGCTCTGTCCGTTGAGCATCCGACTTCGGCTCAGGTCATGATCTCATGGTTCATGAGTTCGAGCCCTGCGTTGGGCTCTGTGCTGACAGCTCAGAGCCTGGAGCCTGCTTCGGATTCTGTGTCTCCCTCTCTCTCTGCCCCTCCCCTGCTCATGCTCTGTCTCTGTCTCTCAAAAGTAAAAGCATTAAAAGTAATATTTAAAAAATAATGCAATTTATGAATTTAAATGGCTAAGATGTAGTCAGATGCATAATTGAGAAGTCCCAAAAGGCCTAAAGGGAAAAGTAATGATTTTTATTTTACAATTTTTTTATTAAAAAAAGAAACAACAACTCATGAACCTGAGATCATTTTTTCAGAGAGACAGAGACAGCGTGAGTGGGGGAGGGGCAGAGAGCGAAGGAGGAAGAGAGAATCCCCAGCAGGCTCAGCACTGGCAGCTCAGAGGCTCAATCTCATGAACTGTGAGATCTTGACCTGAGCCTAAACCAAGAGTCGGATGCTTAACCAGCTGAGCCACCCAGGCACCCACACTCCCACCGAGTTGTGTTTTGTATGAGGGTACGTTCCCTCCCCCTTGAAACTGGGCAAAACTTTGTGTCTACATGGAGTGGACCAATAAAGCCCCGCACAAGTGAGGCTTCCGAGGGTCCTCAAGTACCAGGCACTTCCCACTTGCTTTGAGGGTACTCACTCTTGGAGGCCAGCCAGCCGAGGCCCTGGATACCAGGGGGCAGAGACGAGCTGTCTTCCCTGTGCCTTGTTCAAATTCCTGACCTACAGAATCCATGAACATCATAGAGGGATTTTTTGTTACGCAGCAGCAGATAACTGGTACACCAAGTAATAGGATGAAAGATGTAGATGGGTGGTAGGAGACTGGGATGATTTTCTTCTGGTGGTTTCTCTTCTCTCAGGGACATAGGAGGCAATGTCCTCGCTGAGAGTAGGCAAAAGGGGAGGAGATGTAGGAGTTTGAGCCATCTAGGAAATATCAAGTCCAGCAACAAATGAATGGATAACCCAAATGTCATATCTCCACACAATGGAACATTATTCAGCCGCCATCTTGCCCGCCTCCGTAAGGCTGGTGTGAATGCCCTGGCTGAGGCCCTCAAGCGCATTAACAATGCCAACGACAGAGGCACCTGCCAAGTTCTTATTAGGCCACACTCCAGAGTCATTTTCCAGCTTCTAATTGCAATGATGAGGCCCGATTACACGGAGATCACCGATGATCACGGAGCGGGGAAAATTGCGGCAAAGCTTACAGACCCGTGCCATTAGTCTGATTTCATTCGTTCTGACAAACCCATAGCCGGTATCCCAGACCGGGAGGAAGTAGTACAAAAACACACAGGAGGGAGAGCCCTGGGAACCTTTCTCGAAGGATGTAATACATACGTACGAACAAAATACTTCAGTGGGGGGGGAAATGAAATGAAATTCCGACACATTCGATGACGTGGGTGAGCCTTGAAATCATCACATAAGTGAAAGAAGGCAGACATCAGAGGACAAATATTGTTCCGTTTATATGAAGTATCCGGAAGTGACAAATCTGTAGAGGCCAAAAGAGATGGGGATGGTTGCACAACATTGTGAATGTGTTTAATGACACTGAATTTTACGCTTTTATTTTATTTTATTGTATTGTATTGTATTCTATTTTTTTTAATGTTTATTTATTTTTGAGAGAGACAGAGACGGAGACAGAGACAGACAGAATGAGCAGGGGAGGGTCAGCGAGAGGGAGACACAGAATCCGCAGCAGCTCCAGGCTCTGAGCTGTCAGTACAGAGCCCGACGTGGGGCTCGAACCACAAGATCATGACCTGAGCGGAAGCTGGACGCTTAACCGATTGAGCCACCCAGGTGCCCTACTTTTATTTTATTTTTAAAAAATGTTCATTTCTTTATTTTGACAGAGAGAGAGCATGATAAAGTGCACAAGGAAAGGAGAGGGGCAGAGATGGAGAGAGAGAGAATCCCAAGCAGCCTCCACACTCAGTGAGGAGCCTGATGCGGGGCTCGATCCCATGACCCTGGGATCATGACTTGAGATGAAATCAACTGTCAGACACTTGGCCGACTGAGCCACCGCGCCCTAAAGTTTACGGTTTTTTTAAAAAATATTTTTATTTATTTCTAGGAGATTGAGAGAGAGAGACAGCGTGAGCAGGGGAGGATCAGAGAGAAAGGGAGACACAGACTGAAACAGGCTCCAGGCTCTGAGCTGGCAGTCAGCACAGAGCCCGACGCGGGGCTCGAACCCACGAACCGCGAGATCATGACCCAAGCGAAAGTCGGACGCTTAACTGACTAAGCCACCCAGGCGCCCCTGAAGTTTACAGTTTTAAATGGCTAAAATAATAAAGTTTGTGTTATGCTTTTTTTTTTTTTTTATTTTAGGTTTATTCTAAACATGGGGCTTGAACTCACAACCCCGACATCAAATCACACGTCACCCCTCTACTGACAGAGCCACCCAACTGCCCCTACGTTACGTAGCTTTTATCTTTCCTACCGCGAGATCATGACCCAAGCGAAAGTCGGACGCTTAACTGACTAAGCCACCCAGGCGCCCCTGAAGTTTACAGTTTTAAATGGCTAAAATAATTAAGTTTGTGTTATGCTTTTTTTTTTTTTTTAGGTAAGGTCTACACCCAACATGGGGCTTGAACTCACAACCCCGAGATCAAAAGTCACATGCTCCCTCTACTGACAGAGCCACCCAGCTGCCCCTACGTTACGTATCTTTTACCACAATTTTTAAAAATTTAGGAGTGGAGTGTCTGGGTGGCTCAGTTGGTTAAGCATCCAACTTCAGCTCAGGTCATGATCTCACGGTTCGTGGGTTCGAGCCTCACCTAAGGCTCTGTGCTGTCGGCTCAGAGCCTGGAGCCTGCTTCCGATTCTGTGTCTCCTTCTTTCTGCCCCTCCCCCACTCATGCTCGCTCTCTCTCTCTCTCTCTCAAAAGTAAAAAAACATTAAAAAATTTAAAATATGTAAAAAATGTGCGAGTTTTGGAAGAGAGAAGGGGCTAGGACTCCCACAGCCCACTGCCAGGCCTCATTAGCGCCATCTTGAGGTCCAAGGTGCTGAAGTTAACGAGAGACCCGGCGCCAGGGTTCTAGCTATTTCTCCAGCCTCTCAGCAGCGCACTTGCAGCCCGGATTAGGCAGATACCTGGAGTCTTCCCTATGAGACCCTTGATGGAGAGGGAGCTCGGGCATTGAGGACGGGGACAGTGATTGGCCACAGGCTCTAAGCTGGGTGACAGCCGGGTGGCGCTGAAGGGGATGAGTTGGTGCAAAGCAGTCAGATTAATGCAGTGAGGTCCTGGTGAGGCTGGGGGAATCGGGACATCAGATGAAGTGAGCTGGAAAGGTCTACGGGGTCGTGCTGGTGTGGGCTGGCTGTTAGGAGCCCCATGCTGGGGACGTCTGGGTGCCTCAGTCAGTTAAGCGTCCAACTTTGACTCAAGGCACAATCTCATGCTTCGTGAGTTCGAGCCCTAGCGTCCGGCTCTGTGCGGACAGCTCGGAGCCTGGAGGCTGCTTCGGATTCTGTCTCCCTCCCTGTCCGCCCCTCCCCCGCTCATACTCTGTCTCCCTCTCTCTCTCTCTCTCTCTCTCTCAAAAATAAATAAACATTTAAAAACTTTTTTTAAAAAAGTTGAGGGGCGCCTGGGTGGCTTAGTTGGTTAAGCGTCCGACTTTCACTTAGGTCATCATCTCGCGGTTCGTGGGTTCGAGCCCCGCGTCGGGCTCTGTGCTGACTGCCAGTTCGGAGCCTGGAGCCTGTTTCAGTCTGTGACTCCCTCTCTCTCTGGCCCTCCCCTGCTCACGCTGTCTCTCTCTCTCCTAGAAATAAATAAAACATTAAAAAAAAAAAGTTGAAATGGTTGAGGAAGTGTATGGTTGTCGGTTGTCGCAGGTGCTGCTCTGGGCACAGAACAGAGGGAGAGGTGAGGGAGGGGTGGGCTGAGGGCAAGGTCTTCAGAGGAGGCGAGGTCAAGTCGCCGAGGAGCCAGCCTCCTGGAACAGGCCACCTCTGTGCACTTTGAATTGCGCGAGAATTAGGACAGGGAAGAGTGACAGAAGCCAGGGGGCCACGGGCCAGGGAGCTGGGGGTCTGCCGCCAGCCTAGCAGGTGTCACAGTGTGATTTGTGAGCTTTGACATAGAAGCCTTGGCGCTCTCCTGAGCTGCTATTTTTATCCCGCATTACTCTAATCCCACCCAAAGGGCATCTGGCTGGAACAGACTTTAGGATCCTGAGGCTATCAGGTCGTCATGGCAACCACAGCTCCCTCGCTTTGGGCCCAGGGGCGGGACCTGACGTCCATGTCCATCTCTATGGGAACAGCCAAGCTCACATTCTGAAGGACAATCTCATAAAAGGAGAGCTGTCTGACAGAAATGGAATGGATGCCACACAGGAAATTTTTACTTTTCTAGTGCCCACATTAAAAAAGAAGAAGGGGAGGGGCGCCTGGGTGGCTTGGTCGGTTAAGCGTCCGACTTTCGCTTAGGTCATGATCTCACGGTTCGTGGGTTCGAGCCCCACGTCGGGCTCTGTGCTGACTGCCAGCTCGGAGCCTGGAGCCTGTTTCAGTCTGTGACTCCCTCTCTCTCTGACCCTCCCCTGCTCACACTCTCTTTCTATCTCTCCTAGAAATTAAAAAAAAAAAAAAAATTAAAAAAAAAAGAGAAGAAGGGGTGCCTGGGGGGCTCAGTCGGTTGAGCATCCAACTTCGGCTCAGGTCATGATCTCACAGTTCGTGAGTTCGAGACCCGCATCAGGCTCTGTGCTGACAGTTCGGAGCCTGGAGCCTGCTTCGGATTCTGTGTCTCCCTCTCTCCTCCCCAGCTCACACTCTGTCTCTCTCTCCTTCAAAATTAAATAAACATTAAACAATTTTCATACAAAAAGTCGAAATAGGCAAAATTTAAGTTTAAGATTATATGTCATCACTAAGATAACTAAGGTAGGAGAATAATGGACCCCAAAGTTGTCCACACTCTAGTTCTCTGGATCCGTGAATGTGCTCCCTTCCCCGGCAAGAGGGTCTGCACATATAACTAACTACCCTGGGAAGTTCCAAGTGGGAAGATTATCCTGGATCAGCAAGGGTCCTAATAAGGGAAAGAGGAAAGCAGAAGAGCCACAGAGAGAGAGAGAGAGAGAGAAAGATGTGATGATAGCAGCAGAGGTAGGAGGCCAAGGGGGTCAAGGGCCAAGGAATATGAGAAGCTTCTAGAAGCTGGAAAAAGCAAGGAAACAGACGCATCCCTAGAGGCTCCAGAAGGAACACAGCTTGATTTTAGCCCAATAAGACTCATTTCAGGCCTCCAGAATTGTAAGATAACACATTTGTCTTCTTTTTTTATAATCTTTTTTATGTTTATTTTTGAGAGACAGAGCTCGAGTGGGGATGGGGCAGAGAGAGAGGGAGACACAGAATCTGAAACAGGCTCCAGGCTCTGAGCTAGCTGTCAGCACAGAGCCTGATGTGGGGCTTGAACCCACGAACTGCGAGATCATGACCTGAGCCAATGTCAGACACTTAACCGACTGAGCCACCCAGGCGCCCTCGCTTCATGTTTCTATACAAACAGTTCTCTATATATTCATATATACATAGTATTTTTCTACATAATAATCCTACCCCCAGTATTCTTTTGTATTCCAATGCACAGTACTTGTATTTAAGTAATATTCATATATATTATGCATATAACCCTTTTTCAATTAAAAATGAACATTCCGGAGCAGCCGGTGGCTCTGTCAGTGTAACAGTTTCAATCTTGATTCTGGCTCAGGTCATGATCTCATGGTTCATGAGACTGAGCCCCGCATCGGGCTCTGTGCTGACAGCACAGAGCCTGCTTGGGATTCTCTCTCAATCTCTCTCTCAAAATAAATAAACATTTTTAAAAAATATGAGCTTCCCATGTGCTTCAAACTATGAGTAGATGAGCTGGAGGAAGAAATCCCCCCCAGCGATTTGGGGCGAGGTGGGAGGAGTCAGTGGGGCAGAGAAAGAGAATGAGAGAAAAGAGAATCACAGGTGAGAGGAAGTGAGCAGGGAAAAGCCTGGAAGGTCTTTGACTCCGCGGAGAGGATAGATCCAGGGTAGGGGGCTCGCCAGAGGGGCCCGGACCTGCCCAGCGCCTCTCTGGACCACCAGGGGCTCCTCCCAGTGACCCGTGGCCAGTAAACTGGGGGCCAGTAACCAGGAGCCAACAGACTGTAGCTTTTACTTCTGGGTGAGGAATCCCTGTGTTCAGTTAACTGAAGAGTTCTCATTTAAACTACCTTTATTTTTACATTTTTAAAAAAGTTTATTTAGGGGCGCCTGGGTGGCTTAGTCGGTTAAGCGTCTGACTTTCGCTTAGGTCATGATCTCTCGGTTTGTGGGTTTGAGCCCCGCGTCGGGCTCTGTGCTGACTGCCAGCTCAGAGCCTGGAGCCTGTTTCAGTCTGTGACTCCCTCTCTCTCTGACCCTCCCCTGCTCACCCTCTGTCTCTCTCTCCTTCAAAAANCCTGATTACTAATAAGGGGAAGCTTATTTTAAGTGTTTATTGGCCATTCAAATTTCTTCAGTGAACTACTTGCTCAAGTCTTTTACTCATTTATCTTTTGGGTTATCTGACTTCCTTCTATCTCAGAATTTCTCTTAAAATTCTGGAAACTAATTTTTATCCATGCTGTATGTGTTGCAAATATTTTTTCCTTATTTGTGCATTTAAAAAATTCTTTGGGGCACTTAGGTGGCTCATTTGGTTAAGCATCTGACTTTGGCTCAGGTCATAATCTCATGGTTTTTGAGTTGGAGTCCTCTGTGTGGCTCTGTGCTGACAGCTCAGAGCCTGGAGCCTGCTTCAAATTCTGTGTCTCTCTCTTTCTGCCCCTCCCCGCTCACACTTTCTCTCTCTCAAAAATAAACATTAAAAAAGTTTTTTTAGGGGCGCCTGGGTGGCTTAGTCGGTTAAGCGTCCGACTTTCGCTTAGGTCATGATCTCACGGTTCGTGGGTTCGAGCCCCGCGTCGGGCTCTGTGCTGACTGCCAGCTCAGAGCCTGGAGCTTGTATCAGTCTGTGACTCCCTCTCTCTCTGACCCTCCCCTGATCACGCTGTCTCTCTCTCTCTCCTAGAAATAAATAAAACATTAAAAAAAAATTTTTTTTTTAAATGGGGGCGCCTGGGTAGCTCAGTCAGTTGAGCATCGGACCTCAGCTCAGGTCATGGTCTCGACATTCACGAGTTCGAGCCCCGTATCAGGCTCACTGCTGTCAGCCCAGAACCCACTTGGATCCTTGTCCCTCCCCCCTCCGCTCGTGCATGTTGCACACGCTCTGTCTCTCAAAAACAAATAAACATTAAAATTTTTGAAGTTTCGGGGGCGCCTGGGTGGCTCAGTTGGTTGAGCTTCCAATTTCAGCTCAGGTCGTGATCTCATCGTTCGCGAATTCAAGCCACAAGTTGGGCCCTCTGCTGTCAGCACGGGGCCTGCTTTGAATCCTCTGTCCCCCAATCCCTCCGCCCCTCCCCTGCTCGCCCTCTCCCGCTCAAAAATAAATAAAACAAAGAATAAAAAATAATAAAATTTTTGAAGTTTCTTTATTTTGAGAGAGAGAGAGAATAGACAGGACACAGAGAGAGGGGGAAGAGGGAATCCCAAGCCTGCTCTGCACCTCCAGTGTGGAGCTAGACGCGGGGCTTAAACCCACAGACCTTGAGACCATGACCTGAGCCGAAGTCAGATGCTTAACCGACTGAACCACCCCAGAGCCCCCAGCGGGCTATTTTTAATCACTGAAATACTGATATTTTTTGGTAACGGGCTCTCAGAATCATTTGGATCTAATGTTTGGAGCTGCCCCCAGAGTTGTGGCTACCCCATTATTTCAGAAGGAACCGGGCTCACTCATTCAGGAAGCTTTCTGACCACAGCCTTCATTGTTGAAAACCTTACAAGTACCTCACTGGTGGAGAGTGGCTCCGCTCCTGGCATGCCAGGGGGACAAGCATTGCTTCCTCTAATTTTTTTTTTTAATTTAACTTTTCATTTTGAGATAATTATAGACTCACATTACAGTTTTAAAAAACAACACAGAGGGGCGCCTGGGTGGCTTAGTCGGTTAAGCGTCCGACTTTCGCTTAGGTCATGATCTCGCGGTTTGTGGGTTCAAGCCCCGCATCGGGCTCTGTGCTGACTGCCAGCTCAGAGCCTGGAGCCTATTTCAGAGTCTGTGTCTCCCTCTCTCTCTGACCCTCCCCTGCTCATGCTGTCTCTCTCTCCCTAGCTCTCCTAAAAATAAATAAAAATATTTAAAAAAAAAAATAAAAATAAAAATAAAAAACAACACAGAGGGGCGCCTCGGGGGGCTCAGTCGGTTAGGTATCAGACTTCGGCTCAGGTTATGATCTCGCGGTCTATGAATTCTAGCTCTGCGTTGGGCTCTGTACTGATGGCTCAGAGCCTGGAGCCTGCTTTGGATTCTGTGTCTCCCTCTCTCTCTGCCCCTCCCCTGCTCAGGATCTCGCGCTCTCTCTCAAAAAATGAATGCACATTTAAAAAAAGTAACTATGGTACAGTTGATTCTCTTCATTTGCGGGCAGTTATGTTTTATAAACTTGCTGCCAATCCTGAGCCAGCGAATCCTGAACTGTTGCTGTTCGTGGAGGGAGGGCGGAGGACAGGGTTAGGCGCCCGCCAGCTTCGGGTTACAACATGTTCACGAAACCATTAATATGTAACTTTGTTTTCTGTGTGTTTCTGTTTGAAAACACCTTACATAATATCCCTTGTTGATTCCTTCACCTTGAACTCAGGCCAGCAGCACCTGAAGGAAGCTTTGTTAACGCATGTAAACATCGCTCACATTTTCTCCTTAAGGCAAATCCCAGCCTTCTTGCGCTGAGGGACTCTGGACAGCACCGCGCTTGGGGGCTGTATTAAACAGGGAAGCCACGAACAGAAAACACAAAAATGCAAAAAATGTGGCACTAAATAGACCGTGAAAAGCACACTTGTTTGCAGCAAGGAGAAGCCAGACCATCGCCCGGTTCAACTTCAGCTGGGAATGCGCGTTCAGCGACTTCAGTTTTGTTTCTTGTTTTGGTTTTTTTGGATTTTTTTGCCACTCTGTGCTTGTCTGGGAACGACCTGGAAAGTGCCGCCAGTATTGACTTTCTCTCGGGGTTTTCCATATTTGCATCCGAAAGTATGGAATCTGCACATCAGGTATCACAAGGTGACACTGACATGGTCAAGATGCGGAACATTCCGTCACAAGGTCGCCCCTACCGGCCCGCGTTGCCCTGGTGCGGCCACCCCATTTTCTCTGCCCTCACCCCTTCCTAAACTCCTGGCAACCACTAATCTGTTCTCAGTGTCTAGAATTTTGTCACATCAAGAATGTTAGGTAAATGCAATCACATGACACATAACTTTGGGGATTGAAGTGTGCAATTCAACGGTCTTTAATATACTCACAAACTGTGCAAGTATCACCGTAATCAATTTTAGAATATTTTCCTCACTCCATAAAGAAACCCCAAAGGGGGTCCTGGGGGTCTCAGTCGGTTAGGCATCCGACTTCGGCCCAGGTCATGATCTCACAGTCTGTGGGTTCGAGCCCCACGTCAGGCTCTGTGCTGACAGCTCGGAGCCTGGAGCCTGCTTTGGATTAGGTGTCTCCCTCTCTCTCTGTCTTTCCCCTGCTCACCCTCTGTCTTTCTCTTTCAAAAATAAGTAAACCTTGGGGCGCCGGGTGGCTCAGTAGGTTGGGCGTCCGACTTCAGCTCAGGTCATGATCTCAGTCCATGGGTTCGGGCCCCATGTTGGGCTCTTTGCTGACAGCTCAGAGCCTGGAACCTGCTTCAGATTCTGTGTCTCCCTCTCTCTCTGCCCCTCCTCTGCTCACACTATCTCTCTCTCTCTTTCAGAAATAAATAAAACATTAAAAATTTTTAAAAATAAACATTTAAAAATTTAAAAGAAAATCACTTCTCGGCCTTTTGGCTAAGATCAAGTGTAGTATCTGTTCTTATCAGTTTAAAAATTAAAAAAAAAAAAGAAACCCCACACCCTTAGCCATCACTCCCCAATCTCCCCAATCTTCCCAGCCCCTGGTAATCACTGATCACCTTTCTGTCTTTATAGATTTGCTTCTTCTGGAAATTTCACATAAATGGAATCATACATTGGTCTTCTGTGTCTGGTTTCTTTCTTTTTTTTTTTTAATTAAAAAAATTTTTAAATGTTTCTTTATTTTTCATTAAAATTTTTTTTAATGTTTTATTTATTTCTGAGATAGAGAGAGAGGGACAGCATGAGCAGGGGAGGGCCAGAGAGAGAGGGAGACACAGAATCTGAAACAGGCTCCAGGCTCTGAGCTGGCTGTCAGCACAGAGCCCAAAATGGGGCCCAAACCCACAAACCGTGAGATCATGACCTGAGCAGAAGTCGGACGCTTAACCGACTGAGTCATCCAGGCGCCCCAAATGTTTCTTTATTTTTGAGAGAGAGAGAGAGAAACAGAGCAGGAGCAGGGGAGGGGCAGAGAGAGAGAGGGAGACAGAGAATCTGAAGCAGCTCCAGGCTCCAAGCTGGCAGCACAGAGCCTGACGTGAGGCTCCATCTCACGAATCATGAGATGGTGACCTGAGTCGAAATCAAGAGTCAGACGCCTATTTGACTGAACCACCCAGACGCCCAAGACCATATTTTATTTATCTGTTCATCTTGATGGATTGCACTCGGCTCTTAAGATCTGAAACAAAGCAGCAAAGGTGGAAATCAAATGCCATCTTTCCTTTTTTATACGAAAAAAATTTTTATGTCTTTATTTTTATTTTGAGAGAGAGAGACAGAGAGTGAGTGGGGGAGGGTCAGAGAGAGAAGGAGACACAGAATCCGAAACAGGCTCCAGGCTCTGAGCTGTCAGCACAGAGCCCAACGTGGGGCTCAAACCCACAGACTGTGAGATCATGACCTGAGCCGAAGTCAGACACCCAACTGACTGAGCCACCCAGGTGCCCCATCTTTTTTATACTAAAATAAAATATTTGTATTGATAATAGCATTTTGGCATTTTTCAAAATAGGCATCAAAATACTGGTTTCGTCCCCTTCCCTGGGAGTGCAGTTACCAGTTGTGTTAAGAGGCAAGGACTTGAAATCACAAATACTCGGGGCGCCGGGGTGGCTCAGTCAGTTAAGGGTCCGACTTGGGCTCAGGTCACGATCTTGGGTTTTGTGAATTTGAGCCCCACGTCAGGCTCTGTGCTGACAGCTCTGAGCCTGGAGCCTGCTTCAAGTCTGTGTCTCCCTCTCTCTCTGACCCTCCCCTGCTCACGCTGTCTCTCTCTCTCTCAGAAATAAATAAAAACATTAAAAAAATTAAAACTAAAAAAAAACATTAAAAAATTAAAAAAAAAGAAATCTGAAGTCCTCACTAATTCACGTTAAGTACAGGCGCTCCCCTAAGCGCTTGACACATATGAACTCACACAACCCTCCCAATAGCTTTCTGAAGTAGGGACTGTCATCGTCGCCCCCATTTGACAGATGAGAACACTGAGACCCTCTCTGGAGACTGCGCAGCCAGGGAGCGGGGAAGCTGGATTTGAACCAGGCTTCATGTTTGGTCCCGACTCTAAGAACTCACACAGAGTGAGTCAGCTGCAGGGAGGTCCCGACATTACCCTGGACGTCAACAAGTCTGGAATTTCATAATTTTTTTTTTTTTTTTTTAGAGAGAGAGAGAGCATGCGCAAGTCAGGGAGAGGGGCAGAAGGGGAGAGAGAGAATCTTAAGCAGGCCCCGTGCTCACCTCCGAGCTCCACGGTGGCAGGAGTGGGGGGGGCTCAATCCCAGGACCCTGGGACCATGACCTGAGCCAAAACCAAGATCGGGCGCCCAACCGACTGAGCCTCCCCCCTCCCCCCCCCTTCGCAGGCGCCCCTGTCATTTCCTGGTTTTAATGTTTGAAGATCGGGGACTCCAAGGCTGCCTGGATACCAAAAAACCTGTGGCTGCAAAATATGACGTCTGGGATTCGCTTCAAAAGAAATGCAGGTGGTGGCCCTGCGTGGGTAGGAGGGCTCGGGGGTGGCCAATACGTTTATAACGAAAAGCCAAAGCTCAGAACAACGAAAGGAATGAGGACGCTGAGTCATTTGGCCCGGCTTCTCCCGCCGGCTCGCCAGCAGCTAGAAGGAAAACGGTGGCCCTGACACCAGGCAGCCCTCAAGCCCAGACCTGCCGCTTCCTGGGTCTGGGTGCCAGCGAAGCGACTTACTTGACCTTTGAGAGTCTCACAGCCCCTCATCTGCCCAGCGGGGGACAATCCGACCCATCAGAGAAGCTTCGAGTCCAGGCTGAGCACCGAGAGGCTGCTCGGAAGCAAGAGTGCAACAGACGAGAACTGGATGGCCTCCAGCAGGTGACTTTGCCTCTCTGTCCCTCCGTCGCGCCATCTGTAAAATGGGACAGTCAGAGCGCCTCCCTTTCAGGGCTGTGGAGAGGGCTCATTTGTCCGTTCATTTATTTACTATTTCTTGAGTGTTTTCTATGCATAATTATTGAGCGACTATTTTTTTTAATTTTTAACTTTTTTAAAAAATTAATTCTGAGAGAGAGAGAGACAGCGAGCGAGCCAGCGTGAGCAGGAGAGGCTCAGAGAGAGAGGGAGACACAGAATCTGAAACAGGCTCCAGGCTCTGAGCTGTCAGCACAGAGCCCGACGTGGGCCTCAAACCCAGGAACCGTGAGATCATAACCTGAGCCGAAGTCAGACGCTTAACCGACTGAGCCACCCAGGAGCCCCGAGCGACTATTTTTTTTTTAAGATTTTATTTTTTTTATATTTTTTTATTTATTTCTAGGAGAGAGAGAGAGACAGCGTGAGCAGGGGAGGATCAGAGAGAGAGGGAGACACAGACTCTGAAATAGGCTCCAGGCTCCGAGCTGGCAGTCAGCACAGAGCCCAACATGGGGCTCGAACCCACAAACCGCGAGATCATGACCTAAGCGAAAGTCGGACGCTTAACCGACTAAGCCACCCAGGCGCCCCTTAAGATTTTATTTTTATGTAATCTCTGCATCCTGTTAGGGGGTCCAACTCATAACTCCAAGATCAAGAGTCGTGTGCTTGGTTGACTGAGCCAGCCAGGCGCCCCAAGGATAACCATTTTCTGTGGTGAGGTCAGGAAGACTTGGTAGCAAAATGACATTAGAGTAGAGACCTGAACGAGGTGAGAGAAGGAGCCACACATGTATCTGGGGAACTGTGTCCCAGGCAGAGAAAATAAGTGCAAAGGCCCTGAGGCAGGACTGTGTCTGATAAGCTCAAGGAACAGCAAAGAGGCAGAGACCAGTGAGCCTGGAACAGAGTGGGCAAGGGGGAGAGAGGATGGGGAATGACGTAAAATAGGGGACAGGGGTGTGCTTAGGTCCTTCTGAGTGAGGCGGGAGCCACAGGAGGGATTCCTATGTGATTTTTTCCCCTTTCCTTTTATTTTTTGCAAGAGAGAGAAGGAGGCAGAGAATCCAAAGCAGGCTCTACTCTGTCAGCACAGAGCCCAACGCAGGGCTCGAACTCATAAACTGTGAGATCATGACCTGAGCCGAAGTCGGAGGCTCCACCACTGAGCCCTTCAAGTGCCCGCCCTCCAAGGAGGGATTCGAAGAGGGAAGTGGCATCATGCACTTACTGTGAAAGCGTTCTGCAGCCGCGTAATGAACCTTCTGCGGGGGGACTAAGACAGCAGCCCCAAGGTCACGGCCATAGCGAGGGTGAGAGATGATGGCTCTGGGCCCAGAGTGGTACTGTGGGGGTCAGACTTCAGAAACATTCTGACGCTCAAGCCAGAGGGATTTCCTGGTGGCCAGGATGTGGGTCGTGAGACGCAGAGATGAGTCACGGCTCCCTTCGAAGTTTCCAGCCTGCGTGTCTGGAACGATGGTGGTTTCTGTGCTGTCCAAGGAAGTAGGCCATTCAAGGCACTGAGCGTGGCGCTGCACACCGGAAGTGGCTGCCATGTGCTACGGCGATTAGAGAGGATGTGGTCGGCCAAGTGCGGGCGTCACGGGGAAGGGCAGGCGAGGCCGACCCTGGCTAACCTTGACAAGATTCATGCAAGTGCTGGGCACAGGGCCAGCCTTACCTTCCACCCCCTATTTCCCTCTGGGCTGGGCTGGCCTTCCTGCCCCCAGGCCACAAAGAAAGTACCTCTCCCACTCTCAGCTGGGTTAATGAAACTTCCACCGCCTTCTGCCAGGCCTGTCTTCACTCAGGTGGCTGATAACTACAGACAGGTTACATCGCAGATGTTTGGTATCTGGTGTGAGGTAGAGATCTCCCATTTCATACTCTGCCTCCTTTCCCCCACCTTCCAGAACTTCTGGAACTGTTCCCCCCCAACCTCCTCCTGCACATTTTTTCCATTCTGTTTTCTTTTTCTTTTTTATTTATTTTTGAGGCAGAGAGCGACAGAGCATGAGCCAGGGAGGGGCAGAGAGAGGGAGACACAGAATCCGAAGCAGGATCCAGGCTCTGAGCTGTCAGTACAGAGCCTAGCGGGGGCTCGAACCCATGAACTGTGAGATCATGACCTGAGCCGAAGTTGGATGCTCAACCAACTGAGCCACCCAGGCGCCTCTTTCTTTTTAATTTTTTTT
>NW_024080641.1:3302552-3488356 GCF_003009895.1 Hyaena hyaena | reverse complement strand
AAAAAAAAAAAAAAAAAGAAAGGCCCACAGACTGGGAGTCCTAAAGAGCAAGAACATATTGTCCCATGGTACAGGAGGTCAGAGGTCCAAGGTCAGGGTGTTCCAGGATTGGCTCCCTCTGAGGGCTGGGAGGCAGGATCCGTTCCAGGCCTTTCTCCTTGGCTTGTGGGTGTCTTTTTCCTGTGTCCTCATTTGTCTTTCTTCTGAGCCTGTCTCTGGGGCCAAATTTCCCCCTTTTTAAAGGATACCAGTCCTGGGGCACCTGGGTAGCTCAATTGGTTAAGCATCTGACTTCAGCTCAGGTCATGATCTCACGGTTCCTGAGTTTGAGCCCCGTGTCGGGCTCTGTGCTGACGGCTCAGAGCCTGGAGCCTGCTTCGGATTCTGTGTCTCCCTTTCTCTACCCCACTCCCCGACAACTTGTGCTCTTTCTCAAAAATAAATAAATAAACATTTAAAGAAATCCCCATCTCCCTGATCTCACATTCCTCTCCAACTACTGTACTGTTTATGGCACCACTTCCTCCCAGGGGTTTCTAGGGGCTTTTGCCCTGTTCCTTACTGGGGGCTCCGGAAGCCACTCTGATTGGCCCGTGGGTAGGGCTCATCTCAACACTCTACTGCCTGCTCTGTTCCCCACTGACCCTGCTTTTCCAAGTCCAGCAGCCAATTCTCTGCCCTTCTCTGATGTGACCACTCAGATGCTTTGCTTTTCTTTAAAAAATTGAGATATATTGACATATCCTAAAATTCACTTTTTAAAAAAAGTTATTTATTTATTCATTCATTCATTCGTTTAGAGAGCCTGCACAGGAGGGGCACAGAGAGAAGGAGAGAGAATCCCAAGCAAGCTCTGCTCAGAGCCCGAGGTGGAGCTCGAACCCACTAACCGTGAGATCATGAGCTGAGCAGAAACTGAGTACTCAGGTTCTGTCCCCTCCTGAGCCGCCTTGTGCCCCTGGTTGGATCACGCCGCCCTGGGTGGCTTTCCTTCCTACACACTGGCCTGTTTCTTCGCTGTTACACTTTGATGTCTCCTCTTCCGCCCACCACCTTGGTGCCCTCTGCGACCTCATGGCGGTCAATATTGTCAGTGTTCTAGCAACTTCCAAATGTCATCTCTCCTGAGCTGCAGACCCACAGAACCACTGCCGGTCAGCGGGCACTCGAGCACTTTTTTCCCCTTGGCTTTGCGCTCCTGGAAAAAGGAGATCTCAGTGGCCCGGGCTGTAAAATCATCGGACTGTCGGCAAATCCTCGGTCCGCCTTCAAAGCGTGTCCAGAATCCGATCACGCCCCCTTACGGCCACCGCGGCGCCCCCACTCTGGCCCTTCCAGCCTCACTGGCCTCATGGCTCTCACCCTTGACTTCCTGAAATCAGGTCTAGCAGTTCGTCCCTCCTCGGCTCAAAATGTTCCCGCGCAGCACGGATGGTATGATTCCATTTCTACGAAACATCCGGAATGGCCAGATTCGCAGTGACAGAAAGAAGATTGGGGTGCTGCTAGGCTCCCTGGGTCTGGGAAAAGGTGATGGAGGGATGGGATGCTAGCTAAGGGTGCGGGTTTCTTTTTGGGGCAACGAGAATGTCCAAAAGTTGACAGTGGCCGGGGCGCCTGGGTGGCTCAGTTGGTTGAGTGTCTTGACCTCGGCTCCGGTCAGGATCTCACAGTTTGTGGGTTAGAGCCCTGCGTGGGGCTCTGTGCTGACAGCTCGGAGCCTGGAGCCTGCTTCGGATCCTGCATCTCCCTCTCTCTGCCCCCTCCCCTGCTCATGCTCTGATTCTCTCTCTCTCAAAAATAAACATTAAAAAAAATTTTTTTAAATTAAAAAAAGCAACCCCAAAACAATTCTGGGCCTAGCTGCCAGGGCTGAAAACAAACCTGGCTTAGCCACACTACTGTGTGACCGTGGGCACGTCTTTCGCCCTCTCTGAGGCTCAGTGATCTCACCTGGAAAATGGGGATACTAACAGTCCCTTCCTCATGACCTTGTGAGGATTAGGGAAGGTGACCCTTGGAAAGCTTGGTGCTGGCAACGTTGGCCACAAGTAGTAGCTTTTAGTAGCAAGTGCTCGGTGTCCACATCCACCACCCCTTCCGGTTTCGGCAGGGGCACATGCCCCCGGGTCCCCCGCCTCCCCCAGGCAGACCAGGGTCTGCTGCACGACCCACCGATGGCAGCCGTCCCGGTGCCCACAGCTCCCCGGGCGGACGGGCAAGGGCTCAGAGACATGGGCCGGGCGGACCACGGTTTATTGGCGGCTCCACACGCGCACTCACGGCGTCACACGACAACAGCACAGTCACTCGGAACACGCGAGGAGGCCTCCGCCCACAGCGGGGCCCAGAGGCAGTGGGGTGCGTCTCCTCCGGGGGCGGGGGGTTCCTCCCGGGCCGCTGAGGGAGGGCACCGCGGTGGCCCCGGCTGGGACAGGGGGCGAGCGGGGCGGGGGGTGGGGGGGCGCCCTCACTCCAGGCTCTGCAGCATCAGCAGCTGCTTCAGCACCTTCGTCTGGCTGGTCTCGCGGATCTCGCCGGCCAGGAACATCTCGTCCACGACCGTGTAAACCTGAGAAGGGGAGGGGGGAGGGGGGAGGGGGGAGGGGGAGAGGTGAGGGAGGCCCTCCCCCTCCTCCCCCATCCCCACCCATGGGGGCCAGTCTAAACCCCTGAGGCCACAGAGCCAGGAAGCGGACAGGGGCTGAGGCACCGGGCGGCCCTCCCCCACTGCCCTCCCTGCCCCCCCCGCCCCCCCCCGCCTCCCCCAGCCCACCTTGTAGAAATTGAACACCAGGTCCAGTTCACAAACGTTGTGGAAATACTCGTTTAAGACCTGGGGGAGGAGGCAGAGATGGTATGAGCCGGGCAGGGAGAGACACGCCGAGAAACTGAGGGAGGGGGAGGGAAAAGGAAGAGAACCAGTAACGAAGACGGTCAGAGAGACAGAAGGGCAAGAACAGGGATGATGGGAGAGCGACAGCAAAAGACAAGACAGACAGACAGACAGGCAGAGGGAGAAAGAGGAAACCGCACGGGCAGAGAGGGGCAGAGGGAGGCCCGCGCACGGACCCGGGGAGGTGGGGAGGGTCTGTGGGTCCTGAGGGGAGATCAGAGGTCCCGGGGAGTCCGGGGGGGGGGGCCCAGGCCACAGCCCCCCCAGCCCGCGCACCTCCACGAAGTTGTGGATGGCCTCCAGGTAGGCCAGGTTGTTGTCATTGACGTCCACGCAGATGCAGAAGTAGAGGCCGGCGTAGCGGCGGTAGATGATCTTGAAGTTCCGGAACTGCGGGGCACAGAGGCCGTCAGCGCCCAGCTGTGCCCAGGACCCCACGCGCCGGGCAGAGCGGAGCCACAAAGCTCAGCCCTTCGACCTGTGATAGGTCCCTGAGGTCCTGCTCTGTGTCTGGCCCTGTGCTGGGGACACGGTGGTGACAGAGACAGGCCCGGCCCTCCCCTGGCGGGGCTGCCAAACCCATGGAGAAAGATTCATCCACTGTCATCCCCAGCATGGGCAGCTAACCCAGCCTGGGGATCCAGGAGGGCTTCCTGGAGGAGGGGGTGTCTGAACTGCGATCTGGAGGATAGCAGGAACGAATGGGCAAGAGCACCCCAGGCAGACTGGACGACATGAGGAAAAAAGCGAAGAGCCGAGAGGGAGGCTGGGGAGTTCCACGATGCCCACCCCACCTTTCCATGGCTCCCTGTTGCCTCTGGAGAAAGTCAAATTCCTTAGCCTGGAACTGATTCGTGCAATTATTCCACAAACGCAGCAGGCCCTGTGCTGGGCAGTGTGGTCACTGCTTGTAACCAGGACAATCCCAGCCTTGCTTTTAGGTGAATCGTAATATAAGCAGGAATTTTTCTATAGTAATGTGTACACCACCCAGGAATAAATACATATGGACCAAGGACGCAGGCTCTAATTTTATATGCGGGGGAAATTAGATAAAGAGATAGATATAGGGGCACCTGGTGGCTTGGTTAAGCATCCGACTTTGGCTCAGGTCATGGTCTCATGGTTCGCTGGTTCGAGCCCCTCGTCGGACTCTGTGCTGACAGCTAACTCAGAGCCTAGAGTCTGTTTCAGATTCTGTGTCTCCCTCTCTCTCTGACCCTCCCCTGCTCACGCTGTCTCTCTCCCTCTCTCAGAAATAAATAAAATAAAAAAGAGAGAGAGAGAGATATAAATAGGCATAAGGGTTTGCTAAGCACAAGGTCTTTGGCCCAAGTCTGAAAAATCCCAGCTCTGGGTCTGGTGTTCGAGTGTTTTGTCGCCACCTAGTGGAAGTTACAGAAGCCAACATTGGTCCCTGATTTTTATGTCCCCCCCATCCTTCTGTTAATTTCTATACTTTGAGTATGTTTCCTTTCCTTTTTTTTTTTTAAAGTTTATTTTGAGAGAGAGAGCAAGCACACGTGAGTGAGTGGGGGAGGGGCAGGGAGAGAGGGAGAATCCCAAGCAGGCGTGGGGCTCGATCTCAGGACCCTGACGTCAGGACCTGCGTGGAAACCAGAAGTCGGATATTCAGCCGCCGGAGCCACCTAGGTGCCCAGCATTCTTTCTTGAAGTCTTCTCTCTCCCGCCATCACCCTTCTGGCTTGTCCCTGTGCCTTGGGTTTAAATTTGAAGGCTTCTTGGGGCACCTCAGCGGCTCAGTCAGTTGAATATCTGACTCTTGATTCCAGCTCAGGTCATGATCTCAGGGTGCTGAGATCGAGCCCAAGTCAGGCTTTACACTGAGTGCCTGCTTGGGATTCTCTCTCTCCCTCTGCCCCTCCCCCCGAACGCACGGTGTGTATTCTCTCTTTCTCGGGGATCCGCCCCACACCTTCACGCCTTCTCCCTTCCCCAATAGCTTGCTATCTACTCTCTCAGATAAGTCTCTTCCGGCAGGCTGGGCAGGTCCCCTCTGCATGGCCCCCACCATCGGGCCCCGCCCCCACCCTGACCACGCCAGGCATCGCTGTCTGGGGGCGGGCCTGTCCACCCACTGGACTGTGGGCCGGGGCTGTCACCACTGAGTCCCCAGCACCAGCCTGCACAGGATGATGTCCAAACCCTAATTCCTGGAATCTGTGAATAGGTGACCTCGCATGGCAGAAGAGCCTGCGCAGGTGTGCGCTAAGGATCTTGAGATGGGGAGTCTGGGAGTGTCCGGAGGGGCCAGAGCAACTCCACAGGGTCCTTATGGGAAAGAGGAAGACAGGGGTGCGGGTCAGAGAGAGAGTTCAAGAGTCTGTGCTGCTGGCTTCGAGGCCGGAGAAGGGGCCACGCGGACTGCCTCTGGAAGTGGGAAGAAGGCAAGGAAACAGACTCCCCGGGGCCTGCAGGGGGAACATGGCCCCTGCGGACACCCGGCCTCAGGACCTGTAAGACAATAAATCTGTGTTGTTTTGAGAGTTCAGTAATTTGTTACCACAGGGGCGCCTGGGGGGCTCAGTCCGTGAAGGGTCCAACTCTTGATCTCGGCTCAGGTCATGATCTCACAGTTAGTGAGTTCGAGCCCCACACAGGGCTCCGCGCTGGTAGGTGGGGCCTGCCCAGGGATTCTGTCTCTCCTCTCTGCCCCTCCTTCACTTGCGTGCGCGCATGCTCTCTCTCTCTCAAAATAAATAAATAGACTTAAAAATAAGGTAACTTGTTACCATAGCAAAAGGGAACTGATATAGGTGCCAAGGAATCTGCATTAATGAACAAACGAGAGGAAGAAAGTTTGGGTGGCCGGGGCCTTCTTGCTGATACTCATCCTTAGAGTCTGCTCTCACAAGTCCCCTCCTCCGGGAAGCCTGCCCTGATCTCAGTCTCCCGAGAGAGACAGTGTTTAAGGTCTCCTACCCCTGATCCTCCCCAGTCTGTTGGGGGAGGGACCAATTCTCTCTCACTCCCTACTGCGTTCCCTCCTCCCAGAAACACTCCCTGACCTTCAGGCTGAGTTGGGGGGCCTCTTCCCACCCAGCTGCCCGGTCCCAGCCCTGCCCCGGGAAAGAGGGGGAAATAAACGCAGGAGGGATCGCATGAATGAATGAAAGGCCTGAGTCGGGAGGAACAGAAGATCTGGGCGTCAGGGCCGCTTGTGACCTGCTCGCCTGCCCAGCTGGGCTCACTGACCCCTGGTCCCTCAGCACCCCGAGCAGGAGGTCCGCTATGCTGGCGGCAGGGGGGCAGGTGTCCGCCCCCTCCTTCCATCCCGCACCTGCTCTGCACGCTCTCGCCCAGCGCCCCGCTCCCCACACGGCCCCTATCCTGCCCTCCTCCTAGAAACCCTTTTCTCTAGGCTGCGGGGACCCCGAATCTCCTGGCTTTACCTCTACCTCCTCACCTCCCACCTCTAGAGATGGCCTCTCTTCTCTCCTTTGTTCCCCTCTGCCGAGGGGCCTCCTCCCTGGCTTTCAGCACTTCAGACCCGCTAGCCTTCTCTGCCTCGGTAGTTTCCTGCCTCAGGGCCTTTGCACTTGCTATTCCCAGGTGTGGAGTGCTCTCTCTCAGATATCATCTCCTGCCACTTCTTCAACTCCTTCACGTCTTGGCTCCAATGTCACCGCTTCCAGGCCTCCTACTGAAATCACTGAGCCCTGCGTTCCAACCCCTGGCGTACACACGCCAGCACTTCCGCCCCGCACGGATGATGCTTTTGCTCCCCAGCACCCGGCGCCACCCGCTATGCTCTGCCTCTGTTACCAGTCTCCCTCTGACCAGAACATCAGCGCTCTCGGGGCAGGGACTCCGGTCTTTCTGTCCCTGCACCTAGGACAGTGTCTGGCAGGGGCGCCTGGGTGGCTTGGTCGGTTGAGTGTCCGACTTCAGGTCAGGTCATGATCTCACGGTTCGTGAATTCAAGCCCCGCGTCAGGCTCTGTGATGTCAGCGCAGAGCCTGCTTCAGATCCTCTGTCCCCACCCCCCTCTCAGCCTCTCCTCCTCTCTATCTCAAAAATAATAAACATAAACATAATAACAATAATAGTAAGGAACAGTGCCTGGCATACAGTAGGCCCCCAATAAATGTGATGAATTTACAGGACAATTAGTCTGGGTGATGCCATGGGAATTAAAGACACAGCCTTCCTGATTTAAGAAACCAAAGAGGGACGCCTGGCTGGTTCAGGCAGTACAGCCTGAGACTCTTGATCTCAGGGCCGTGAGTTCAAGCCCCAGTTAGGCATGCAGATTCCTTAGAATGAATGAATGAATGAATGAATGAATGAATGAATGAATGAAAAGCCATATAAGATCCTTGACTGGCTCTGAATAATCAGGTTTGACAATCTGGGGGCATGTAACTACTGATTGGGTATTAGGGTAATTAAGGGAGTATGATTAATTTCATCAGGTTGGCTAACGATATGGCGCTAACATAAGGAAATGTCTTTATTTTCTGGGATATGTAAGAGTAAAAAGTCATGATCTCTGTAACTTCATCTCAAACAACGCAGCAAGGGATAGTTCCTTATCCTAGTCTCTCTACTTTTGTGTGCTTGAACATTTTTGTAGGAAATTTTATTTTATTTTTAAGATTTTATTTTTAAGCAATCTCTACACCCAACGCGGGGCTAAACTCACAACCCTGAGATCAAGGGTCACGTGCTCCTCTGACTGAGCCAGCAAGCTGCCCCCATTTTTTTTTCCTTAAGATTTTTATTTTTAGGTAATCTCTACACCCAACGTGGGGCTCGAATCCACAACCCCAAGATCAAGAGTTGCATGCTTCACTGACTGAGCCAGCCTGGCACCTTGGCGCCCTCATATTTTTGTGTGTGTGTGTTTTCTTAAATAAATTTCTTTTCAATGTTTATTCATCTTTGAGAAAAAGAGAGAGAGAGACAGAACAAGAGGCAGAGAGAGGGAGACACAGAATCCGAAGCAGGTTTCAGGCTCTGAGCTGTCAGTACAGAGACCGACTCAGGACTCGAACCCATGAACCGTGCGATCATGACCTGAGCCGAAGTTGGACGCTTAACCATCTGAGCCACCCCAGGCGCCCCTTTATAAGAAGTTTTAAAAAGGCACCAGAAAAACGATAAATCCTTCAGCCAAAAGAAAATGGTAGAGCAAAAGGGTGAAATATTAATACAGATGAAATTTGGATAGTGGGTGTATGAATCCGCAGTCAACTTCCCTCTCACTGTATTAATCTGTACGTTTGAAAATCTTCACAACGTGGGGAGTCTGGGCCTGGCGCCTGGTAAAGTGTGTGACTCTTGGTCTCGGGGTTGTGGGTTTAAGGGCCACACTGGGTATAGGGACGAGCTAAAACTAAAATCGAAAAGAAGGAAGGAAGGAAGGAGGGAGGGAGGGAGGGAGGGAAGGAAGGAAGGAAGGAAGGAAAGAAAAAATTTTCACAAGGAAAAGTTCTTTGCAGAGAAGGAAGATCTCAAGCTCAAAGCCTGTGGAGGGAATGACCTTGGGAAGGAAAAGGGGGCCTGAGCGGTTCCTACGGGCAGAGGTTGGGCGGGAGGCTGGGAAAAACTGGTGAGAGGAGGCAGGTGAGTGTGGGAGGCGTGGGGGGGGGGCGGGGAGCATCACCTCCACAAAGTTGGTGTGTTTGGCGTCTCGGACGGTGACCACGGCGTGCACCTCCTCGATCAGCTTCTGTTTCTCATCGTCGTCGAACTGCATGTACCACTTGGCCAGGCGCGTCTTGCCCGCCCGGTTCTGGATGAGGATGAAGCGGATCTGGGGACAGCGGGGACAGCAGGAGGAAGAGGAAGTGAGGGTGGCAGGGAGGGCTGGCCGGGGCGGGATGTCCCGCCCCAGGGCCCCACCCATCCCCACCGGGGCCCACGCCCCCTGCTGCCTGCCCTCTGGGGGTCTCAAGTGCTCCTCAGACCCAGGTCAGGCCGGCCTGGCCACCTGCTCCCGCTCCAGGTCACAACACCCCAAGGGAATGGCTTTTCCCACTGGCCACCTCCTCTAGTCAGCTCCAGGGCCCTGCGGCCCAGCCAGGCTCCTCTATCCCTCCTCTGCTTGACCTTGGACAAAGGATCGGTCCCCTGGGCCTCAGATTCCCACCAGCAAAGTAAGTTTCCTAAGACCCATCTTGTCAGAGTCTTCTGCAGGAGAAAGGTTTACAAACTTAGTTCAGTAACCGGCACAAAGCAGGCACTCAATAAATGTTCGAGTTTCAGGCTTCTGCGGTCTGAATCCTGGAGACTCCACTCTTTTTTCCTTTTATTTACCCATTCCTTAAATTTCACTCACTTAAAAAAATATTGATGGATTTTGAGAGAGAGCGCACATGTTCAGAGAGAGGGAGAGAGAGAATCTCAAGCAGTTTCCGCGCTGTCAGCACACAGCCCGACGCAGGGCTCGAACCCACGAACTGTGAGATCATGACCCGAGCCAAAGTCGGACGCTTAACCGACTGAGCCATGCGGGTGCCCCTAAAACTCACCCACTTAAGAAGTGTACAGTTCAGTGGTTTTTAGTGCCTTCATACAATTGGGCAACAATCACTATTCTCTAATTCCAGAATATTTTCATCACCCCAGACAGAAAGCCCCACCCATTTGGCAGCCACTTCCCCTCCCTCCATCCCCTGGCAAACAATAATCTTTCTGTCTCTATAGATTTTCCTGTTCTGGACATTTCATGTAAATAGAATCAGACCATATGTGGCCCTTGGTTTGGCTTCTGCCCCTCGGCCATGTTTTCAAAGTGCATCCACATGGAGGCACGTGTCCAGGCTTCATTTCTTTTCTTTTAAACATTTTTATAAATGTTTATTTATTTCTGAGACTGAGAGAGAGAGAGAAACAGAGCACAAGCGGGGGAGGGGGAGACACGGAATCTGAAGCAGGCTCCAGGCTGTGAGCTGTCAGCACAGAGCCCAACGCGGGGCTCGAACCCACAAACCGTGAGATCATGACCTGAGTCAAAGTCGGACGCTTAACCGACTGAGCCACCCAGGCGCCACCAGGCTTCATTTCTTTTTATGGCTGAATCACATTCCACCGTAAGGATATACCTCGTCTTGTTGGCCTGCCCATCAGTTGATGGATATTTGGGTCATTTCCACTTTTTGGCGATTATGAATAAGGCCGCCATGACCATTTGCATGCAAGCATTTATGTGCACGCATGTTTTCATCTCTCTTGGGTATATACTTGGCAGGGGGGACCTCCGGGTCATATGGTAACACTACTGTCTCACTTTTTCAGGAACTGCTGAACTGTGTTCCAGAGCATTTGCCCCTTCTCGAGTCATGGAAGTGCTTGGTGCCTCAGTTTACCCACCTGGAAAATAGGGCCTCATAAAAGTGCGATGGGAAGTATGAAAAGAATCTAGACTAGCACAGTGTCTGGCTCGGATTATGTGCCGTGTCAGCTCTGTCATCAGTGAGGGCTAGGAAACTTGTTCTTGTGATTCTGAGAAGCCAGGTCAACCCTCAGAAGACTACTGTGAAAAAGTGAAAAGTTCATTCCAGAAGGGCTTAGCATAGTGCTCATTATATGTATGGCACTCAGTACAATTAGTGATCATGGCTAGGGACATTTGTCCAAGTGGCTAAGGACACAGACTCTAGAGTCTGAATGAATCCTGGGACTCCTAGCTGGGTGTCCGTGGGCAATAACTTAGCCTCTCTGGGCCTCAGTTTCTCCTTCTGTATAATGGACATGATGGGAGCACCTGCCTCATGAGATAGTTGCAAGGGTTAAGAAATGTAAGGGGCGCAGCACCGTGGCTAGCACATACTAGAGGTTATACGAGTATTAGTTCTGAGGGGTATTATAATTCACCATCATTTGACATTAAGAAAACCAAGGCCCGGAGTGCCTGGGTGGCTCAGTCGGTATGCGTCCGACTCTTGATTTCGGCTCAGGTCATGATCCCACGGTCACGGAACAGAGCCCCACTCAGGCTCTGTGCTGAGCGTGGAGGCTGCTTGGGATTCTCTCTCTCTCCCTCTCTCTCTCTGCCCCTCCCCTGCTCGCTCTCTCTCTCTCAAAATAAATTAATTAAAAAATTTTTTTGGGGGCGCCTGGGTGGCTTAGTCGGTTAAGCGTCCGACTTTCGCTTGGGTCATGATCTCGCGGTTCGTGGGTTCGAGCCCCGCGTCGGGCTCTGTGCTGACTGCCAGCTCGGAGCCTGGAGCCTATTTCAGAGTCTGTGTCTCCCTCTCTCTCTGACCCTCCCCTGCTCACGCTGTCTCTCTCTCTCTCTCTCCTAGAAATAAATAAAAAAATATATTTAAAAAAAAATTTTTTTTTAACGTTTCTTTATTTTTGAGAGAGACACACAGAATGAGAGTGGGGGGGGGGGGGAGAGAGAGAGAGAGAGAGAGAGAAATACAGAATCTGATGCAGGCTCCAGGCTCCAAGCTGTCAGCACAGAGCCTGATGCAGGGCTTGAACCCACAAACTTTTGAGATCATGACCTGAGCCGAAGTCAGATGCTTAACCGACAGCCAAGGCACCCCAAATAAATAAATACTCAGAGAAAGGAAGTGTCCCAGCCACAAAGCACACCTGGGAGTCGAAAGGCTTTGCTCTGGACCCCTTTACCCTGGCTGACTCTCTGGGACCCTCTCACCATCCATGGGAGTCCACTCTCTTTCCTAAGCCTCACTCTCCAGTATGCGATTCCCCCTTCCCCCAACCCAGCCAGCCAGACACCGACAGGATATTACACTCCCCTTCCAAGAACCCCATCTGCTGAGCCAGGGAAAGCTACTTCCTAGCAGGCCAGGGGTCCTGGGTACAAAGGGAAAGGTCCGGGCCTGGGTGGGGAGAGGCTCACTAGGTAGCCACAACCTGGGGGCGGAGCCAGAGATATATAGAGCATAAGGGGAAGAGAGCTAAGAGTTGAGGGGGAGACCTGCTTCTTACCCCCAAATTCCCTTACATGCCTCTTCTACATCAGAATTTTTCCACCTCCGGAAATCTAGCCTCAGAGGACTCTTCCCTCCTGCATCCTCAACCTCTGACGTTCTCTCTGGATGCCCCCCAACCTTCCCTGTCTCCGAGGCCCCAATGGGGCCATCCCATTTCGACTTCCAATTTCCGGGTTTCAATCAACCCCCTCTTTGGGGCTTCAGAAGGCCTTTTACTGGGGACATCCCTTCTTGGTCGCCAAGGCCTCCTCCCCTGTTGGCGGGGGAGACGCCCTCGTTCTGACACCCACCCCCATTCATCTCGTTTTTCCAGCTCCCTGCCCCAAGAATCCTTTCTTATGGTCCAAAGACCCGTCCTGGGGGAGGGGAGCCAAGTTCAAAGCCCAGCCCTTGCTGCAAACGCTCCATTCTCATCTCTCACACTTCCAGGTCTACTCCGACCCCAAGACCCCTCTTCTTGGAAGGACCCGTTCCATTGCCCCCCATCCGTTTCTAATATGCGCTCCCTACCTCCAAGCCTTCTCCTGCTTTGCAGCACGCTTCCCCTGATCCTAAAGCTCCGTTCCCTATAGCAGCCTGCTTCCCGTCTCCCGGGCCCAGTCTCTTCCCCTTGAGATTCTCTCTCTCCCTCGTCAGCAGTACCCCTCCCGTTTCAACAGCCCCTCTCTTCCTTCAGTGTCAGCTTCCTCCTTCTAAAGACCCCTTCTCTCCAATCCCCGAGGTTTCCATTCTTCTCCAATTATCGTGCCACACTCCCAGGGAGCCCTTCTCTGGGGACGCCCCCCCCCCCCCCCCCCTCCCCCCCCCCCACCTCCGAGGTCCCGCTTCGCGAGTTGCCTCCTCATTCCAACCCCCCGCCCCCGCGCCAGTCATCTCCAAGGTCTCCCGCACAGCCCTCTCCCGTTGGCGCTAGGTCTCTGATGTCCCCCAGCTTCGGGACCCCCCGGTGCGCTCCCGCGCCGAAAATCGCCGCCCAGGTGCCCCCTTCCCGGGCCTCCGATCGGCCCCAATCCCGAGAGCCCGCGCCCGGCCCAAACCATCGCACCGCGGCAGGGGAGGCTTGTCAGTACCCAACCGAGCCTCAAGCACCTGCACGTGGACCCACCCTGCGCCCGTCCCCAGGGTGGGAGCGCCCCCGTTACCATGGCGACCCCCGTCCGGACCCCAGCGGCCCAGGTCCCGCGGCTACTTGGCAGCTCCGGCTCCCACAGCAGTTCGGGGACCCGGGACGAGAGCGGACTTCCGGCAGAAGAACTCGCCCGCCTTCTCGCGCACAGCCCACTGGGAACTGTAGTCTGGAGACCGCGTTCTCCCGGCCGGGCTGCAAGTCTGGGAAAAGGGCTGGGCCCCCTTCCCAACATGCTGCGCGACCGTCCTTTTCCCACCGCACGGTACAGACCCCCAGTGCATGCTGGGAGTTGCGGGTGAAAGTCCCTGGCGAGGACTACAATTGCGCGACAGCCCCAAAGGGAGTTGCATTCTGGGAAATGTAGTTCCAGTAGGCTTCCCTCCATGCATATCCTCCCCAGGCGAGAAGGGCAGGCTGGAAATAGTAGTTTTAAGTAAAAAATTGATCTGTGGGCCGGGGGGGAGGGAAGAAAAGAAGAAGGAGAAGAAACTGCGTTGTGGGAACTCGAAATGTAACTCTGATCGCGATCACCCAGTGTTTTGTTTGAAATATACTGTTTCCCTGTGGGAGATCGAGAGTGGTTTGAGAGAATGACTTTTGCGAGTCAGAGCTGTGTGCAAATTCTGCCATTGCATTTCCTAGCTGTGTGACTTTGGGACAACAACTTCACCTCTTAGTTCAATTTCTTCATCTGTAAACAGGACTAATCTAGAGGTCACCTTGAGTAGGGTTGTTTTAAAACTTCGGTAAGTTTCCAAAGCACTTCTCACGGTGTCTGACATGTAGTACTTGCTCAATAAATACTAGTTAACATCACGAATGCTCATTGTTAACATACACCAGATAGTAGGAGTCTTTTTACCTCCCATCCAGAGCTACAGTTGTCTCCTTTCAGTTATTAAAATAGCCCAAATATTTTCCTAACTCAGCAACTTTTCCTTTGTGCTTTGCTATTCTCTAGAAGGCCTTTCTGCATTCATCCTGTGGCTGACTCCTTTTCTTCCTTTACCTTAAACACCACTTCCACAGACCTGTATAGAAGACCTTGCCTGAGTACAAAAGTGCTCTTCTCCCACCACCAAAATTCTCTAGGTTTGATTTTTTTTAAGTTTATTTATTTTGAGAGAAAGAGAGAGAGGTAACGGGGAAGCAGCAGAGAGAGAGAAAGAGAGAATCCCAAGCAGGTTCCACGCTGTCAGCACAGGGCCTGATGTGGGGCTGGAATTCACCAACTCTGAGATCATGAACCAGTGATCAGTGAAACCAAGTTTCATTTTTTTATAGTATCCATGGGGAGACCCTCTGATGCCCTGAACTCAGGACTGACCTCCTGAGCTCAGAAAGCTCCAAGAAGCATCCACCTAAGTATCAAATTCATCTTTTGGAAACTGACTAATGAATTGTTGGACTGGGAAAAGAAACATTTGTGGGTGAGGTGCCTGTGCAGATGAATCAGAAAGTGCCCAACAGTTACCTGGGCTTCATTTTGATGTTAAAATTCCCCCTCTGAATATTCATCAGAAGCCATCATTAAAGGAGCCTGTTTACCCTGGTCTTGGGGGTCACTGCTTTGGAAATTATTCCCTGTGATTTTCTTATTTGTATAAATAATGATGACCTGTGAGGCAACTCCACTTGGGGTAGTCTTTGTCTATATAACTCACCAAGGAGTTATATAGGGGACAGGTTGTGGAGGGCAGGGAGCCTGTCTATTAATGTATCTACATCCTCTAGAACATGGTGGCACTTGGTAAGCACTCGACAAAGTATTACTATTGATACTGAGGAAAGACTTACCCTCATAAAAACAAAGCACATCATAGAACAACGTAAACGCAAAATGTAGAATTAGCAGAAGCATCACACATTGGCATGAAAAGGTTAGGGATTATTTCTATCTGGTGCACTGCTCTATCTCTAGCAAGGTTGGGACCGAGGTAAGGTAAGCAAGGTGCCCAGGATATAAAATTGAAAATGGCACTCACTCTTGAGCGTGCCTGGGCAGCTCAGTCAATTAAGTGTCCAACTCTCGATTTTGGCAGAGGTAATGGTCTCTTGGGTTCTTGAGTTCGACCCCCACGTGGGGCTCTGCACTGGCAGCACAGAGCCTGCTTAGGATTCTCTGTCTCCCTCTCTCTCTCTGCCCCTTCCCTGTTCTCACTCTCTCTCAAAAATTAAAAAAATAAAGAGTCTTAGGTGATGACCCTGCCCTTGCATGAGCCTGAAAGTGAGCACCTACTTGAAGTTTGTTCCCTGGACACCTCGCTTGACTCACCTTAGCCCTCACCTCCCAGCGCTGATTTCTATGCCAGTGCCCGGCATAAGTTTGGTGTTCAAAAAACATTTGCTGAATGAATGAATGAATGAATGAATGAAGGAGTTAGTGAACAGATGTCAAGAAAACAGACCCTGTCCCCACCATGACAACATTCATGGTTGAGCAAGGGGAAAAGGACATTGTATAAATAAATTTTAAAATTACCTAGGAAACAATAATTTTTTTAAATCTCACACAGTTTCTGTGGGTCAGGAATTTGGGAGTTCAGCTGGGTGATCCTGGCATAGAGTCTCTCACATGGTTGCAAAGGAACAGATTCTTGTCTCTGCCTTCGGGAATCTCATGGCTTTGGAAGCTAAGGTGATATTCCACCTATAGGGACAGAAAGAGCAATCTTTCTTGCACTCTAGTATGGATTCTGAAAGGATCCTTCCGTTTGCAATATCACGATGGTATGCTTGTCACGGGGAAAAACTGGGAAGAGTCAAACTATGCATTGTGAAGGAGAAAAGTCAGTTCATGTGCAGCTACCTGACAAAATATTATGCGTAGTTAAGATGGGGAGGGTCGCCTGGGTGGCTCAGTTGATTATCAGACTCAACTTCAGCGAAAATCAAGAGTCAGAAGCTTGACTGACTGAGCCATCCAGGTGCCCCAAGACATTAACAGTTTGAAGAGTCTGCATCAGTTATATTGCAAAACTTAATTACCCTTACTTTGGGTTTGTCTGATGTTTCCTCATGATTAGACCCAGGTTCGACATTTTTGGGCAGGAATATGACAGAAATGATCCTGTTTCTTCTTAGAGTATCCCATGAGGGGCATGTGATGCTAGTTTGTTTCATTTGAGTTTGATCATTTGGTGAGTTTGATCATTGGACAAAGGTAATGTCTGCACTCTTTTTTTTTTTAATTTTTTTAAAATTTATTTCTAGGAGAGAGAGAGAGAGACAGCGTGAGCAGGGGAGGGTCAGAGAGAGAGGGAGTCACAGACTGAAACAGGCTTCAGGCTCTGAGCTGGCAGCACAGAGCCCGACGTGGGGCTCGAACCCACGAACCGTGAGATCATGACCTAAGCGAAAGTCGGACGCTTAACCGACTAAGCCACCCAGGTGCCCCTCTTTTTTCTTTTTTAAAGCAGGCTCCACACTCAATGTGGGGCTTAAACTCATGACCCTGAGATCAAGACCTGAGATCAAGAGTCAGACGCTTAACCCACTGAACCACCCAGGCACCGCCACATTTTTCTTCTTAAAAGTTATGTGGTTGGCAATAAGAAAGAATGAAATCTGGCCATGTGTAGCAACATGGATGGAACTTGAGGGTGTTACGCTGAGCGAAATTAGGCAGAGAAGGACAAATACCATATGTTTGCACGTATAGGAGGATTAGGAGGAACTTAATGGAGGACCCTGGGGGAGAAGAAGGGGAATAAATAGTTGGGGAGAGGGAGGGAGGCAAACCATGAGAGACTCTTGAATGCTGAGGACAAACTGAGGACTCATGGGTGTGGGGGGGAGGGGGGAGATGGGCATGGAGGAGGGCACTTGGGATGAGCACTGGGTGTTATATGGAAACCAACTTGACAATAAACTATTTGTAAAAAATTAAAAAAAAAGTTATGTGGTATATCTGATACTAAACCCATAAGCAGCACAAGGAAAAAATGCTGAGCATCAAAATTAAAAACTTTTGTGAATCAAAAGACACTATCAAGACAATGAAAAGACAACCCACAGAATGGAAGAAAATATTTGCAAAGCACATATCTGACAAGAGATTGGTATCCAGAGTAATGAAGAACTCCCACAACTTGACAACAAACCTCAATTTAAAAATGGGCAAAGGACTTAAATAGACATTTCTCCAAAGAAGATACACAAATGGCGAAAAAGCATAGGAAAATATGCTCAACATATTTTCAGGGAAATGCAAATGAAAACCACAATGAGATACAACTTCGCAAGCATTAGGATGGCTATGTCAAAAACAAAAGAAAACAACCACCACAAAAAACAATAATAACGAGTGTTGGCAAGGATGTGGGAAAATTAGAACCCTCGCACATTGCCAGTGAGAATGTAAAATGGTTCAGGCACTGTGGGAAACAGTTTGGCGGTTCCACAAAAAAGTTAAATGTGGAATTACCACGTGATACAGCAATTTTATGTCTAAGTATATATTCAAATAACTGAAGGGATTCAAATACCTGTACATCAATGGTTCTGCAGCACAATTCACAATAGCTAAAGACCCAAATGTCCATTAACAGATGAATGGATAAACAAGATGTGATATACACAATGGAACATTATTCAGCTTTTAAAAGGAATGAAATCCTGATACACGCTCCAACATGGATGAAACTTGAAACCATCATGCCAGGTGAAATAAACCAGACACAAACGGACAAATATATGATTTCACTGAAATAAGGTACTTAGGGCACCTGGGTGGCTCAGTCGGTTGGGGGTCCGACTTTGGCTCAGGTTACGATCTCACAGTTCTGTTCGTGGGTTTGAGCCCTGCGTCAGGCTCTGTGCTGACAGCTCAGAGCCTGAAGCCTGCTTCAGATTCTGTGTCTCCCTCTCTCTCTGACCTCCCCTGCTTGGACTGTCTCTCTCTCTCTCTCAGAAATAAATATAAACATTAAAAAATTTTTGAAATAAGCTACCTAGAACAGGCAAATTTATTTAGAGATAGAAAGTAGAATGCAGGTTACCAGGGGCTGGGGCGTGGGAGGGAGGCAGAAAGGGGAGCTATCGTTGGGATACAGAGTTTCAGTTTGGTATAATCAAAAATTTCTCAAAATGGATAGTGGTAATAAACAACATTGTGAATGTACTTAACACCACTGAAATGTACATCTAAAAATGGTGAAGTGGTAAATTTTATGTTATTTATATTTTACCACAATAAAAATGTTACATGATTCATATTTAAAAAAACACCAAAACTTCGCAACTTAGTAGTAGCTGTCACCAATATAGTACTATGTTCCAGGCATTTTCTTTCTTTTCTTTTTTCTCCTCTCCTCCCTCCTTTCTTTCTTTCTTTCTTTCTTTCTTTCTTTCCTTCCTTCCTTCCTTCCTTCCTTCCTTCCTTCCTTCCTTCCTTCCTTCCTTCCTTTCTTTCAGCGTACTTCATGCCCAGCACAGAGCCAGCCCTTGATCTCATGACCCTGAGTTCAAGACCTGACCTGAGATTAAGAGTTGGACGCTTAGCTGACAGAGCCACCCAAGTACTCCTGTTTCGGGTATTTTTCCTAAGCAATTCACTTAATGAAACCTCAAAACAATCCCGTGCAGTAGGTATTGCTATTATCAACTCCATTTTAAAGAGGAGGAAACTGAGGTACAGAGAAGTTTAGTAACTTGCCCAATGTCACACAGCTATTGTAAATGGTGGGGTTGAGATTCTACTCCAGGCATTCAGGCTCAGAGTCAAAACCTCAAGCCACCAGACTGTACTCCGTTCATGTAAGTGTACAGAGAGATCTTGGGGAAACAAAACAAAACAAACAAAACAAAACAAAACAAAACAAAACAAACACGTTTCTGGAGAGGCAAGTGGGATGGGGTTAGATTCTCCATGGAAACAGAATTTTATCTGAGCGTTTTTTAAAAAATGTCTATTTATTTTTGAGAGAGAGAGAGAAAGAGAGAGAGAGAGATGGAGTGTGGGCGAGGGAGGGCAGAGAGAGGGAGACACAGAATCCAAAGCAGGCTCCGGACTCTGAGTTGTCCACAGGAGCCTGGCGGTCCCTGTGGGAAGGATTGACTGGAAGGGGTCACCAGGGGGCTTCCGAGAGATTGGCCACATTCTAATTATCTGGGTGAGCGTTACAGGGATGTGTTTTAATTTTTTTTAACGTTCATTTATTTTTGATAAAGAGAGCAAGCGGGAGCGGGAGGGAGACAGAGGATCCAAAGCAGGTTCCGCAATGTGAACGGAGATGCGGGGCTCTGACCCACCTTGAATCCGGTCCTGAGCCGAAATCAAGAGTTGGCCTCTCAACTGTCTGAGCCACCTGTACGCCCCACAGGGGGGTGTGTTCCTTGTGAATTACTCATGGAGCGGGACGCTTGTGATTTGTGTCCTTCTCCGTATCCATGTTATGTTTCCACTTTTAAAGTCTGTAGAAATGGAGAGGTTCTTTCATTATCCATCCTTCCAGGAGCTATTAAGTGGGTGCCCGCTGCGTTTCAACCGCCGGCCTGGCCACGGGATCCAGCCGGGAATCCGAGCATCCCCGCCTCCCCTTCCTTCCTCGTGATTGGCTGCGCTGCCGACCAATGGCGGAAGAGTTCACCGCTCCCCGCGATCCCGGCTGCATCAGCCAGCCGCAGCTTCCTCTGTTCGGATTGTAGGAGGCGCTGTGGGCTCACTGACTTCTTGGTCAAGCGCAGACCTGGTCCCCACCCTCTCTGATTCTTTGAGACTCTGAGGAATGTCGAGAGAATATACGCCAGCACATCCAGTTCTTTGCAAAACTGTTCAGTGGATTTTTTTCTGGCTCTGCATCTCTCCGATCAGGGCCCAGAACCCCAGACCCCTCCTGCCTCGTACCGACTCCGGCTCTCTGGCTGGTGGGAGTTCCAGTCCTCGGAGCCCTTATGGGAGACACTCGGGAAATCTCGACAGCGGCCCAAGCCAGCAGTCGGCACTTCTCTCTCTGTCAGCTAATTGTTTACTCGGTTGTTTATTTATCCTGGAGTGGAGGCTAGCCGGGCAGTGAGGGGGCGGCTGCCCCCAGGGAAGCCTGCTTCCTGTGGTTGGCTTGCTCAGCGACACCGGCCCTCCAGCAAACTGGGAAGAATTGCAGAGCTGGGAAGGCCTTCCTTGATAGTTCAATCGTTTATTCAAGGAAAACACTGCCTGAGACCCTGCCTTGTGCTTGGACCTGTGCTGGAGACACCGACAGTGACCGAGATAGCCCTGGCCCTGCCCTCATGGCAGGTTAACAGTGTGGTGGGAGAGAAAGACCTGTCACCAGGCAGGGACAACCCAAGGTGGCCTGGGATTGGATGGACAGCCCAGCGGGGCTGTGGGAGCCTAGAGGGAGCACCAGACCAAGCCTGTGTGTTAGGAAGGGCCTCCTGGAAGAGGGGTCATATAAGCTAGCGTCTGAAAGAGAGGTAGGAGTTAGTCATTAGACAGGACTGTTCTTTTTGGCCATCCCCTTTGTTTAGCATGAGATTCATTCATTTAGTCATTAACAAGTTTTATTGTGGGCCATTTGCCATACTGAAGAACTAGCCAGAGTCCCTGCCTTCAAAGGGCTCACACATAAAATGGTGATGCCAGTACAGAACTTCAAGGCATGGTGAAGTGCTATGAAGAAGTAATAAGTTGTAGTTATCTCACCCCCATCATCTGGGTTTGAACCTCAAATCTACCACTTACTAGCTGTGTAACTTTCTCATGTCTTGGTTTAGTAGAACAATAACAACCACGTAAAACCTTGGATTGCGAGTAACTCGTTCTGCGGGTATTCCCCAAGACGAGCAAACATTTCTAGTAAAGTTTAACTTGATAAATGAGCAATGTCTTGCAATATGAATAGTACACGATACCGAATGTTACATGATCACAACTGAGCCAATGGCGCTTGACATTTGCTTTGATACATGCTTTGGATTAGAAACATGTTTCCTGAACAAATTATGTTCGCAAACCAAGGTTTTATTGTATAACCTACTTGTAAAACATTGAGAATTAAGTGGGTTAATATGTTTAACGTGCTTTAGAATATCACCTAGTCTAGAGTGCCTGGGTGGCTCAGTCGGTTAAGCGTCCGACTTCGGCTCAGGTCATGATCTCACGGTTCATGGGTTTGGGCCCCGTGTCGGGCTCTGTGCTGACAGCTAGCTCAGAGCCTGGAGCCTGTTTCAGATTCTGTGTCTACCTCTCTCTCTTACCCTCCCTTGTTCAGGCTGTCTCTCTCTCTCTCAGAAATAAATAAAACATTAAAAAAAGATGCATTTAAAGAAACTTTAAGAAATGGTTAAAGAATATCATAGCATAAAGTAGCCGTTTTCATCAAAGAATGTACCAGACCAAATCTGGGAGGCCACTTTGAGGAAGTGAGTTTAAGCTGAGAGTCGAAGGACAATGTAGAATTGACAGGCTCCAAAAGACAGGGAGAGAGGGACATCTAGGTCCAGAGTGAGCCCAGTCTTCTCTGTTCTGGGTGCTGTCAGTTCCCAGTCTTTCCAAGAATTGAACGACCTGGAACACTGCATTGGAATTGAAAAGACATTACTTTGAGGCAGGGGATTCCGGTGTTCCCTCAAGTGATCTCAAAATAATTTACAAAACAAAGTTTGTGGTGACAGCCTAAAGAAACCTTGGGCCACGCACTTGACTGGTTAAACAAACTCAGAAAAACCAAATGAAACGCAACAGTTACGCACATCTAAAAATCAGATTATATGCATAAAAATGCTAAGTTTAAAAAGTCAAGGGAAACGACTCTGACTGGTAGTCAAAAAACCTTTATTTAAAGGGATGTTTTTAAAACTTGAGTGCCTGTAATTTTATCAACGTTTGAAAAGTAATAATGTTTAGTACTTAACAGCTACAGATCATTTTAATTCTCTCAGCAACCATATGAGAGGTACGATTATTTTTCCATTTTGTGGATGGAGAGACTGAGAAAAGAGACGCAAAATGCAATAGGAAACAGCCTTTCTTCACGCATTCCGTCAATATTGACTGGATGCCCAGAACGCTCATCTTCCACGACGCGCACTTCCGGAGGGATCCCAGAGGAACCTCTCCTCTCTTTCGGAAGAACTCAAGGGTGACCACAGTGCTCCTGCCCATCACTACGGTTGACCCTCCACGGGCCGGGACCGACATTTGATTTGCAGTCATTTGCACAACGCTGACTCGGAGGTCAGGGCTGCGCGCAGAGGCGTACCTCGTCCCTCTCCCGGGCTTCGGGGGAACACAGAACCCAGAGCAACTCGCATCAACCTGCTCGTTGCCTGCAGATCTTCGCTGCCTAGGGAAAGAGCACGCGCTCCCCAGCCCTGCCCCTTCTTCCGGAACGACAAATTGCCCGGCACGGATTGGGGTGAGGCGGGCCACGCCTCCTCGGGTTCCCCAATCAACTCCCTCGCTGGGTGTCCCCTCTACTCCTCAGCCCCTCCCCGCCGCCCCACGTTACGTCGCTCCCTCTCTCCTCCTCCGTTATTCCAGGGGCAGAGGCTCGCGCGGCAAACCCACCTCCCCTTGCCTCCCATTGGCTGGTCAGGTCCCGCGCGAGCGGGATCGCGCCCTTCGCCCCCGCCCCCAAAGCCGGGCCATACCTCTCCCCTCCTGCTTTCTCCACGAGCCCCCGCAAGGAGGGGATGGGCTGCTTCTGGCGCGCGCAAGGGCGCGCGCGCCTCCCGCGGGCCACTCCCTCCGTCTCGCGCCTGGCAGCCCCTCCCGCGCACGCGCACTTGCCCACCCGAGTCCCTCAGCCGGGCCGCAGGCTGCCTGGTGCGGTCTCGCGGCGCAGCCACCGCAGTAGCGGCATTTCTTTGGGGCGCACGCGCATTATGGCCTCCGCGCCCGGTCCCAGCCGGAGGCCGCGGTAGTGGCACTGAGCCCCTCGGGTGCGTAGACGCCCTCGCTTCATCTCCTGCCTGGCGCCGGTTATCCCCTTGCGACGCGCGCCCACAGGCCGTTATCCTCCTCCAACGGTCCGCGTGCCACGCACGCGCAGTGGCGAGGGGCGCGCGCGCGCGGGAGCGGCGGCCGCAGGAAGGAGGCGCCGCCGCCGCCGCCATTGCGAAGGAGGGAGGAGGCGAGCGAGCGAGGCTGGTCCGCCCTCCCCCTGGTTCCCGCCCCTCCCCCCTTCCCCTCCCCGCCCCCCCGCCCCGAGGGAGAGCCGCGGCGCGGCGGGAGGAGGAGGTGGAGGAGGCGGAGGAGGGAGCCCGCGAGGGAGGGTCCGCCCGGCCCCCCGCCGCCGGAGCCGCCGCCGCCGCCGCCTCAGCCGCCGCTGGACGAGGAGCAGCAGAACATGGCGCCGGGGCCGCCGTCGCCTCTGCTGGGATCCTGGAGGCCAGAGCCGCGCTGAGGGCGCCCAGCTGGTGAGTGCGCGAGCTCGCGGGCCCCGGCGGCGAGGCCGGGCGCCGCCCCGCTGCGGGGTCCAAGGGGAGGCGGGGACGGCGGGGCCCGGAGCCCGCGAACAATGGAGGAGCCGGAGGGGGAGGGGAGGGAGCGGCCCCCCAGCCCCCCGGGCCCCGCCGGCCCTGCTGCTTCGCGCTGCGGCCCGGCCCACGGGGCCCGCTTGCCCTTCGGACCTGTCCCTGCTCGCCCCAGCCCTGCCGTCCCCGCGTCTGCCCCCCCCCCCGACCCATTTGGGATCTCGGTGCCTGCCTCCGCCACCCCCTCCTCACTTCAGCCACTCTGCTCCCGATTCTGCGCCTCCCCCTACCCTCTTCCGCCCCTCAGTAGTGCCCTTCGCCCCTCCTGGACTCTGCGGTGCTCTGGGGACCCACCTCCTCAGTGACCTTTCTGCGTTTCTGCATCCCTCAATTCTGCACCCACACTTGGAGATTCGTGTCCCTCCTGCCCCCCGCTTCGATTTCACTCACGGCACCCTCGGTCTGGTCCCTTCTTTGACCCATCTGCTGTTACCCGTCCTCTATTGCACCCCCAGGAACTGCTCCCTCTAGGATCTGCAGTACCACCTCCTCGGAGAGCCATCCGAGATCTTGTTCGGCTTGGCACTGCTGCCCCTAGGTCTTCTCCTTGGACTTAATTCCGCCTCCTTGGGCCCTACTGCCCACTCGCGGAGCCTGCTGCACCCCCGGAATGCCCCTTTCCTCCCCGACCCTTCCATGCCTCACTTCGGTCCCCTGCCCCCTCTCGGGCTAGGATGCACCATGCTTGCCTCTTTCCCTTCTCAGATCTGCCTCCCGTTTGCCCTTCAGACCCCCCCTTTTTTTCCCCTCCTCTCCCAGACCCTTCTACCCTCCCGATCTGCCCTTTGCCCAATCTCCGATCTTGCTGTGCCCTCTTACCTGCTTGCTTTCCCGACCCTACCTTCCACGAGGAGCCTCCTCCCCCTCGTATGACCCTGCAGCTCTCGTCGCTGCCATTCATTTCTCCGACCTCTCTAACAGCCTGGCCGCAGCCTCAGTGCTGCCCTGCGGACCCAGTTCTGCCCAGCGTGCTTGCGGCTTCCTGTGCACCCCCCCTCCCCGTTGGCATTGCTGAGCTGTCTCATTCATTTGCTCCCCCTTTCTTTGACCTGTTTCCCCTTCACTCTTCTCGGCTGGAGACCTGCTTCCAGCCTCCTCTTTGCTCGAAGCCTTCTCCTCTCCATTTTGGCCCTTCTTAGACTTGCGTTTTACCTCCCTGAGTCTTTGATAACTTCTCCGATCCGTCACCCCCTTCCCTTCCCATTCTGCGCGGCGCAGACCTGCCCCAAATCCTTTCTGCACCTGCTCTTTCCTGTGCTCGGTTCTGCCCCATCTGCAGTAACATTTTCCTCACAGCTCTGCCCCTTTTGGAGCTGTCCACCTGCCCACCTTTTTTTTTTTTTTTCTCTCCCCTGGATCCATTTTAACTTTCCTAGTGGTTTCCCCTTAGAGTGATTCTCTTTAATCCTGGTCTGTCTGTAACTGCACCCACCTGTGTTATCTCTCCGTCCTTAAGTTTCCCACCTGACCTCCTCGTCCCCCCACCATTTTGATTCAGCCCTCAGCCTCCACTCTCTCCTTTCTTGTATCTTCTAGGCTCCCTCCTTTGTCTTGCCTTTTACCTCCTTCGTGAGTTCGGCTTCTCCCAGTTCTGCCCTTTAGCAGAGATGTCTTCTCAACCATTCTTTCCCATCACCGGCTGCCTCCCCACCCCCCAGCTCCCTCGTGGAGCCGCCCCAGTTGTTGGATAGATTCTCCCTCCCTTTTTGATACACGTTTCCCGATTCTGTTCTACGTTGACTCTCCTCACCTTTCTTTCCCCTTGTGTCCTGCCAAGCGCCTTCTTTTCTCATTTGGGTCCTGTCAGGCTTGCTCCTCCCAGCCCCCCACCCGTGACCCACCTGTTCCCACCGAGTGCTCCCCCTTTTCAGGCTTGTCTTGCTCTAGTCTCCAGTCCTCAGCTAACGAGGGGAAGGGGCTGGGTTGAGCCTAGGGTTCTCTAGCCTGTGGTTTAGACCGAAGATTCCCTCAGCAGTCTGACCCTCAGGGTTTTATCCCCAGGGATCCTGTGAGATCTGGGTAAATAGATGGGGGGTGTTTGGCTGGTTATTGCTCTCTGGAGCCTGAGAATGTCTGCCCCATTTCCCCTACTTCTACCAAGGTTAGTGCTGGTGAGGGGGTGGGTCTCTTTCCATTAACCGCCCCCCCCCCCTTATTTTTCTCACTCCTGTCTCACTCCCCAGCGCCTTCAGATCCCTGGGCTTTGCAGCTTTGTATCCTGCGGAACAGGAGAGTGCAGCTGCTCACAGGTCTCTTCTCTTTCTTATTTTCCCTTCCTCCTCCTCCTCTGAGCTATTGTAAAGGGACAGTTGTACCTGTTCCCCACTTCCACCTCCAAGCCAGCACCCCTTGGGAGAACTTACAAGTGTGCTTTTTTGCCCCCCCCGCCCCCCGCCCCCCATGACAGTCTAATTTTCGTTTTACCTCTGGCTAGGGAAATGCTGGCTCTCAAGTTCTCCCCAGTCCCACCAGGGGTTATGGCCACATTTGGTGTTTACTGCTTTGGGGCTTCAGAAGCTGCAGTCTTGCCTTCCGTAATGGCTTCGAGTTTGCTGTGTGACCTTTGGGAGGGTGGGCTTCTTTCTTTTCACCTCTGCCCCAGGAAGGCTCTGGCTTCCTGGTCTTCAAAATAATTAAGGCCCGAGTTTGGAAAGCCCGTTGCGGTTGTTTGTTGAAAGAGAGAGTGCAAAGTGTCACTCAGATTTCTGCCCTCTGGTGTTGCAGGCACTCCCAGCCACCAGAGCTGAATGCCTCTGGGCAGAGCCTTGCTGGGGGTGGGGTGGGGGGGTGGTGGTGAACTCAGTGGTGTACAAGAAGTATGTGGGTGGGCCCTGACATTCCCCAAGCCTTGTGAGTGACCTGATTTGGTAGAGTGAGGAAAGAGTGCCAGGAACTGGCTGATACGATTGGATTTTTGGTCTTGTTACCTGAGAAATGTACCTCAGCTACCTTTTCTTGAGCTTTTTCTTTAGTGATCTTATGTTGGGAGTGGGGTTCCGGAAATCCATCCCGAGAAAGAGGTATGTTTTACAGGGAAGCCATCTAACCATTTTCCATCCGTAACTTGGGAGAGGGAACCTTTGCATGTTCTAGGTTTATTTATTTTATTTCTTAAGTAAATCAAAAGCCTGATTCCCCCCCCCCCATGGCCTAGGGCAATTGCATATTAAAGCAGCCATCCAGCTGTGAAGGAGCATTTACTGGAAGGGCTTTCTTTCTTAACTGAGCTATGATCAAACTTTGTTTACTTCAGCACTTATTTAGAAATAGTTCTGCGAGAACACTTGAAATAAAAAAGCATTCACTGTATCTACATAATTGGACCATTGACTCATCAAAAGTTAGGACACTTGTATATGATACAGTGAGGGGAGCTAGATAGAACCATCCATATGGTTCTTTAGCTTCTGACTTCTTAGGTCTTAAATTTTCTGACAAGCAGAGTCTGGTAATTTTAATAATCTGTAGCATGTATCTTCACCATTATTGACTTAAAGAATTTTGGTTCATCTTCCTATTGGTTTCCATTCATTTTTTAATTTTGGCCTTGTGAATTATGATTCATTCTCTGGATTTATTTTAGAGCTTGTTTCCCGTGTTGGTATAAATAGTTGTTTTTTTATTCTTAATGGGGAAGTGATAGCTAATTAAGAATAAAACAACTGTGTGTGCTGCATTGCTTAAATTTGTGTTTCAGAGTTTTAACATCTCTGGCAGCATAGAAAGTTTCTCTGTGCCCAAACCCTAGTTTACATAATAGGAAGAGGAGAGGCAGAAGAACAAAGCTGATTTTTCTTCCTAAACTGGTATCTGATGTTACAGAGATTGTCAGATTTGTCTGATGGCAGCAGAGGCTCTAACCTTAGTGTCAGCATTTGCTTTCGTGTTGGAATTGGGTGCTGCGGAAATCTGAGGTGGTAGCCTTGGCCTTCTGGAACAGTTAATATGCCAATTGAGGGTGGGATGGGGAGCAGGAGATGGCAGTAGATGACTGTTTTCAGCCTACTAACATGTCTTCAAGGGCTCCTGCAGTGCCTAGAAAATCTGTGTAATACTAGTCTGATCAGAGTTCCTCTCTTGCTTTTATTCTTTTTGAACTGTCCTTCTGATCATTTCCCCCTTCCTTTACCCATCTCTCTCTCTCTCTCTCTCTCTCTCTCTCTCTCTCTCTCTCGGCATGATAAAGGCCAAAGCATTTAGGACAATTTAAAAAAAAATCAGAGAATAGTCATTCTTTGTGATACAGGTTACATGGAAAAAGTTGTCCACGTGCAGATCCTTTGGCCTAATGGCAACTTTCAGTGAAGGACAGTCTGGGAGGAGTGAAGGCTTCACAGATGGCTGTAAACTATAGTCTCATAGGTGTTTCTGCAGTCTCTTGTGTGATGAGGAAACACATTGGGTCAATACCCTTGGAGATTGATGAGGTGAGAGTGTATGTCCATTTCCCTCTAGTCTCTGCCTTCACATCTTCAGTCTGAGGGGGCCTTCCGAGAGGTGTTAAGCCACCTGCAGGGCCTTCCTGTGAGCTGCTTTGACTATTGTCATTCACCACCTGGGTGTCTTAATTTACTGAGTCAGTGTGACATTTAATTGATCATCTAGTCTAGTTTAAAAAATTTTCACACTATATGAAATACATAAACTTGGAGATTCTTTGCTTGAAGAGGGAAAGCAGAAATCCCTTGGATTTGGAGCAACACAGTGTGAAAACCCGTGCCTGGTCTAGCCTCCTCGTTTACAAATGGGAAAATGAACTTGCATAGGGCATGGTGACAGGCTTCCTGTCGTAACTGAAGGACTCTTGGAAATACAGGCAGCAGACCTTCTGGTCTAGGGCTTAACCTAATTAGTGGGAACCGTGGACAAATCACTTCACCTCTCTGGGCTTCACACTCCTAGTTTGAAGTCTAGTGTGCTGTCCAGCTCTGATTTTAGATTCTTACTGTCCTGGACCACATACCAAGTTAGAGCTGGGATTGGGACTGGACTCTTGGTGCTATTCTTAATCCCACCCCCACCTCTTTCCCTCCCCTACATCAGGTCCTGTAGCCTGGAATTGGGGGGTAAGGGCCCTTTTTCTGGGAGGTGCAGTAAAACCAATTGGATTGCCTTTGCCGTATACTTTCTCAAACATAATCACTGTCTCTTTTTCAGCCACTCATGTGAAAATTAGAGCTTATAATTTTGGGGGAAGCGGCATCCAGATTGTATTAACTGCATAGCTAAAACCATACACCTCTTTTAAAAGCAATATGGAATCTTTTGAGCTGAGTCATTGTTGACCTAGGCTCTCAAATAGCAATGTCTGAATAGCACTTGAATTGCTGGTATTAAGAAGTGCAAACAAATCATTCATGTTCATCTTCCTGAAAGTTTATTTTTATTTAATTTTTGATATAGTGCTTTATTGAGGTTTCATCTATGAAGAATTCTTGAAAATAACTTTTGGCATTGGTCAGTCTAATTTTCATTTATTTGCTTCTTTGGGCTTAAGAGACACCATTAAGTTGATATATTAGCAGAAAACCAGGTACTTTTCAGTCATGAGCCATCATCATAGGAAAGTAGTATTTACTTTAGTTGAAAGTAGCCAGACTCACCTATCTCCTTCATCTTCCTTTATTGAAATGAGTGTTTTCACTTTATGAAATTTGTGGCAGTTGTGAGTGTTACATGGCGTATCTGTGGTATTTCATACCTATTTTGCTCTCCTAGTGTCTCTGCATTTTTATTGGAAAATGTTCTTTTGCTGGTCATTATGGTAATATTTGCACTTGGCAGTCGAATTTGAACAGTTGAGAAGCAGCTTTCTATGGTGTAAAAGAATGTTGAGTTTATAATGAAGACACTCAGGTCCTAGCCCTGGCTCTGCTGCTTACTAGCTGTGTGACTTGTGTATCTTTTATTTCCCATCGCACCCAGCAAAATGACCTTGTACAGAGTAGGCCTCCTGCTACATATAGGTTGATTGAACCCAAACAGGTGCCAAAGCCTTTTTGTTTTTATTTGGGCGGTAGGTGGGTGGAGAGATGTGCACCAAATATAATGGCCAATTTTGGGCTTTGAACTCTCAGAGAGCATGCGCTCTCGGTCAGCATTAATCCTCATATATACATACAGTATCATACGTGTCTTGACCAGAGTTACACAGCTAATAAGTCGAGAGCTGTGTCTGTCTGATTTTAAAATTCGTTTTTATTTTATTAATCTGCCTTGTCTCTCTGGGATATAAGAATTAGCTATAGTTCATCCCCCAAAGGAATTTATAGTCAGTTGTGAACAGTTATAACTCTCTATAATGTAAAGTGGGTTGAGGGAAGTTAAGTGTTGAATAGACTATTTGGATAAATTTCTGCATTCTTGAGAGGCAGCCCCATATTAACAGCCTTAAAGGCTTCCATATCCAGATACTACTGAGCACACAGGTTCTGTGTCACACTATTTTGAAAAAGAATCTATAGCCCCAAGTCCCAGCTTGTCATTCTAGCCAGCATGTTGAGAAAGTTGAGTGTTTGATTTCTGACCTGGATTCAAACCTGGGTATAACAAAACTATATATAAGTAAAGTTCTCCAAAAGAAAGAAAAAAGACATGTTTGGTAATGTGATGAGTGCTTAAAGCTATATTTTCCTTGGTAAGTAGGAAAGTATCTGGGTGACTCCTAATTGACAATTTTCAGTGGAGAGAACACTCTAAGCAACTAGAAACTTACAGATAAAACTACACCTTGTGCCTTATTTGTGTGGAACTCACTACAATGCTTTTTAAAAACACGATTCAAAAATTTGTTAAATAATGTTGAGGTAAAAGTATGTTGGCTAGCTGCAGCTAATAGCTTCCCGAAGTGTAAAAAAAAAAAAAAAAAAAATCGGTTGCATTGTACTTCTCCCCATCTCCATTTAAAAGAAAGGTCAAAACCACAGCTCCATCTATTGTAGCCTGTAGTACTTAGGAATAAGACAAAAGAAAATGATTACCGTTAATTGCCATGGGCAATTAAAAAGGATTCTTTGTTCAGTAACAAATTGATTGTGTACAAATGAAAGCCAGTACTGCATTAATACGAGATTATTAGATTCTTGAAATCTGCATCTTTAACTAGAATGGCTTTCACTTCAAGGGAATTATTTCACTGGGATTAGTGTATTTAAAAGGTTGGTGGTAAAAGTATCACTAGGTCTTTATTTTTCACAAATGTTAAGTTTGTAGGTAGAAGGCTGGTGGATGCTGCTTTTGTGATACCATTTCTAATGGCCTGAAATAATTGAATACTTTTTGAACGTAGCTGACTTCTAGGAGATTTCTTCCTTTGATTGGTCAGTCACCAAAGGAATGCAGATAAAACTTTTGGTAAATGAGGTAAAGGGAAAAAGTCCTCTCAGTGCTCGGGCAGTGAGTCTCTACTCTTGGCACATGCCCAGCATTAGCCAACAGGCATAAAGGCTTAAAAGTGACAGCAGTAGCTAAAATAGTGAGGATTTCATGTTCTGTGGGAATACATGGAGTACATGTTTACTTGTGTACAGATCCTGTAACATTTTTTTATTAAAAAAATTAAGGTGCAACTTCCATGTAGACAAGCATGTAAATCTTAAAGTTTACATTTCTGAATTTTTTACATATTGTCTAGACAGCTTTTTCATATGATGATGGGGCATCATTTCCTTACCCATATGCTTCTTAATAAGTTGAAAATTGTTTAGAGGCATTTAAGTCCTGACTTTATAGAAAGTGAATTGTATAGAGTGATATTTTGTAACTTTCCCAAGTTTGTTAGGTCTCCAACTCTTCATTTAGGCTCAGGTCATGATCTCAGTTTTCATGAGACTGAGCCCCACTTCGGGCTCTGCCTCTGTGCACGGCTTGGAGCCTCCTTGGGATTCTCTCCCCACTTCTCTGTTGGCCCCTCCCCCAATAAATAAATAAACATTTAAAAAAAAAAAGAATGGAATAATAGTGACCTGGTACAAATTACCACAAGTGACGAAAGCATTCTTTTAATAACAGATCTTCCCCATATGTGTTGTAATTCCAGAGTTTTTGGGTCTCTGTTTGCTGGAATTAAAAGGAAATAGGTAGTAGTCATTGCGATCAGGACTATCAGACACAAAACTATTGTGAACTTTCTGAAAAGCATTTTGGCAATGTTTTAAGTGACATAAAATCCTTGATCAGCTTGTAGAAATCTATATGGACCAAGAAATAGAGATGAGGACCAAAATTGTATGCAAAGATATTGACTCTAGTGTTGTGTATAAAAAATAAACAGTAAATAAATGTTTTAACCTTAGGGAAATGGTCCCTTTATGGAAAGACATGGAGTCATTTAAAAAGGATGTTTTTTGGAGAATTCTTGACATGGGAAAGCACACATAGAATAAAATTAAGTATGAGAAAAAATGGGATATAGAACTATAAACAGTATGATTCCAGTTATTTTAAAATATATATGGGAAAAGTAGAAGAAACATGCCAGAGTGCTGTTTGTATTTATCTCTGTGTTGTAGAATTTTCAGTAAACATTTTTCCTACTATTTTTTATTTATTTAACAAAAGGATAAAGGTTTTTTGTTTTTTTCCTTTTTGTTTTTGTTTTTTGCTGTATGGTTGTATTATTGTATTATAAATACATGAAGGAAAAATTGAACTAAAAACCAAGAAATTAGTCATAGTAAGATCTGCTGGACTCTAGTACCTTTGAAGGTTAAGGCAGTCGCCCTTTCTTAGAATACTAATTGAATTAATTATTAGCCGCATTAGCAGTTGATAACAACAGTGTGTTTATTGTGTACCAGGAGACTGCAGAGTGTTACCCTCCTATCCCCACAACAATTCTCTGAGGTATGTGGTATTTCATTTTGTAGCCCGGGAACGGAGGCTTTTAGAAGGGACTTGCCCAGGGTCATGCAGCTAGTAGGTTCCAGAGGTAGCGTGGTTCAGAGCCCTGGCTCTCACTTTATAGAATTGAGTGTACCCCAGAGAAGAGAACTGAAGTCTGCTTTGTGTCTGATCGTATAGCTAACCTATCAGTTGTCTTTTCATCAGGGTGTCCCCTCATGGTTGTTTTAAGAGAGAGAAGGGGCGCTGGGGTGGCTCAATCGGTTGAGCCTATGACTTTGGCTCAGGTCATGATCTCGTGGTCCATGAGTTTGATCCCCATGTCGGGCTCTATGCTGACAGCTCAGAGCCTGGAGCCTGCTTTGGATTCTGTGTCTTCCTCTTTCTCTGCCCCTCCCCTGCTCGTGCTCTCCCTCTTTCTCATAAATAAATAAACATTAAAAAAAATTTTTTTTAAAGAGAGAAGCCATTCATATATTTTCCCTTTTTCTTGGCCAAAATCAAGAATGGATATTAGTTATATCTTCCCTTCCATGAACCAAAATTCTTTGAGATTAAAATAATTTAGGGCTGGGGCACCTGGGTGGCTCAGTCGGTTGAGTGTCCAACTTCGGCTCAGGTCATGTTCTCACGGTTTGTGAGTTCGAGCCCCGCATTGGGCTCTGTGCTGACGGCTCGGAGCCTGGAGCCTGTTTCGGATTCTGTGTCTCCCTTTCTTTCCATCCTTCCCCCACTCAAGTTGTATCTCTGACTCTCTCTCAAAAATAAATACACTAAATTTTTTAAAAAAAATAATAACAATTTAGGGCTGTTAAGCAGAAGAGGAACACACCTACAGGTTTGTATCCCCAGAGGATAGAGATATAGAGAAACAAGTTTTATTTTTCCTTTTTCCTTCTCATTCAACCAATATTTGGGTGTCCATGCTGTTGAGAGTAACGGTTATACAAAACATGTCTCTTCCTCCTTCAGAGACTTTATATGCCATTTATTAAAACAAAAGCAATTCTTCCCTTACAGGTGACACAAGGAACATCCTGTTTCTGTACCAGAAAGTAAAAAATTTAGAAGGCCAATGGCCTGATTTTTTTCCCTGATCTTTTTTCCTTATCTTATCTTAGAGCTAAGTGTGACCAAACATTTCAACACAAGAATAGGTAGACTAGGAAGATAGATTTCATCTTATTATAAGAAAGAACTTCTTAAGAATATGGTCCAAGTTCATTTTTAACTTGAATAAGGAATAATTTGGAGATTTAAATTTTTACCTTGTTTGTTTTTATTGTTGTTAATAAGATGTTTGCACACACACACTTATTTACTGGTCATTCTTTCATGAGGGAGAATACTGGAAGACCTGAGACTCAATTGAAATGTGAGGGGGTTTACATTCAGACATCAGGAAGAAATTGCAAAATAGCTTTGGAAGCACCACAGGAGGTTTTTTGTTCTCCCATTTAGTCTGTGAACTCTAGAATTTGTCAGTAGGAATACAGTATTTGTTGAATTAAAGATATATGTTTTATTTTATTTTTTATTTTACTTTTTTTTTAAGTTTATTTTTGAGAGAGGGAGAGCAGGGGGAGGGGCTGGAGGCAGAGCAGGGGGAGGGGTGGGAGGCGGGGGGGGGAGGGGGTAGGCAGAGAGAGAGAGGGAATCCCAAGCAGGTTACAGGCTGTCAGTGCAGAGCCCCATGAGGGGCTCAGGCTTATGAACCATGAGATCAGGACCAGAGTCAAAATCAAGAGTCAGTCGCTTAATCGATTGAGCCACCCAGGTACCCCTAAAGGTATATGTGTTAGATAGAAACCAGGAAAAAATAGTCTCTGCGGTCTTTCAGTCCTTTCATTCTTAGGATTCCTCAAGCCACGTATAGAACCTTTTCTGCCATCAATTTTCATTTTGCTTCTCACCAACTTTGTTACCTTGGACAAGTCATTAATTTTCATTAAAATTTTTGTCTATAAAATGAGCCTACGTACCTACTCTACCTACCTACCTACCACAAAGGCTTCTGTATTATAATTCTAGATTTCTTTTGAGAACGGAATGCCAAGAGTGAACGTGCAAGCTCTGTAAGGTCAGAAGGCCTTTCAGTTTTCTGGGAGAATGAAAGAGGACAGTTTGGTTAATTAAACTGCTTAGGCGACCACCATGTCCGCAGCCTGCTGGCACTGGGACTCTGCAGAGCGGCAGGTGCTATTGATGTGTTATCTTGTAACTTGCCCCCAGGTAGCAGTCAGTTTTTGGGTCTTATCAGTAAGTGTCTCACACATCTGAATGTTACAGGTCAGAGGCCAAATAGCAGTGGTTGAGGTCTGTTTGCTTTCATAGTGTTAGGACTGAGGCCTCAGGTCAGGTACTCTCACTGCCACACATAGGACTCCCTTCAAGTCCCAGTCCTCCCTCTAGCCAGCTCTGCACCCTCAGACAAGACACTCCAACTTTAGTGCCTTGGGCACCACCTCATCTGTAAAAAGGAGAATATAGTAGTGTTTACTCCCCGAGTCACTGTGCGGTTAAAAGGGTTGTTATATTTAAGAAGCTTAAAATAATGCCTGGGTCATGGTGAGTGCTATGTAAATGCCATTATTACTATAGTGGTTCCTGGACTTGGCTTTTATAGACCAGCTGAAAATGATAGTGGGAGGGGCGCCGGGGTGGCTCAGTCGGTTAAGTGACTGATTCTTGATCTCATCTCAGGTCATGATCTCACAGTTTGTGAGTTCGAGCCACATATTGAGCTCTGTGGTTACAGCAGAGCCTGCTTGGGATTCTCTCTCCCTCTTTCTTCCCCTACCCTACTGGTGCGCACAGGCTCTTGCTCTCTCACTCTCTCAAAGCAAATAAATTTAAAAAAAAATGGTAGAGGGAAGAGACCAACAAATTTTGTAATTTGTAGTTTTGCCAAGGAGGGCATTAAAAAAAAAAAAAAAGGAATGAGAAACCTTCCTCACTGTTATTTTATAAAAAATTGAATCTAGTATCAAAATAAAAGGTAGCCCTTCTCAACGAAGTTGGCAACCTTATGGACATATGTAGGTATATGTTTCTAAATCTCATTTTTATGTAGACTGGGGAAAGCTTTGCTCCAGGCCAGCATCAATAATGTGTGGATAGGTATTTAGACATAAATTCATACCCCTCTCCTCCATTTATTTTGTCACCTTAAACAAGCTGCCTAACTTTCCTGAGCCTTCTCTGAGTTTTCTCATGTGTAGAATAAAGATACTGATACCTGCTTCATGGGGTTGTTGTGAGAAACCGAGGTAAAGAATAAAGTGTTTGTCATATAGTAAATGCTAAGTTGGTAGGGGTTGTTCTCACAAGGGAAGTTAAGTATTCATTGGGAGCCAGTCAGGTGAAATCCACAGTGTGTGCCATCGGGAAATCCAAAAAGTAAGGTGATGTGCTTGGTTGCAGAAGTCTCTTGCAAGGTACCCTTGTCTACATCATTTCCTGTCTCGTTTATTCTCCCTGCAAGTCACTAAACAAAAACCTGACTTGCATTCCCTTGCTTAAAATCCCTTAGTGCTTTCCTTTTGCCTTGTAAAATGCCTGACCTGTCATGGGTGCCTAATTAATGCCCGAAAGAGGGATAGAGTAGTCTGGCCGGGCGGACCAGAGCGATTTTTGAAAAACAATTGAACACTGATAATACTAAGTCAGTATATCAGGGACCCATGGCGAAATCCTAAAGCTGAATCCCGAGGTCTAGCAGCTGTCCCCTCCTTGGCTTTGGGCATTGTGATAGGCAACAGGACGTGGTTCGAAGGTGCCTACAAAGCTTGCTCAACCTGGAATGGATTGGACTTTCTTTTCTTTTCTTTTCTTTTTTTAAGTTTATTTTTGAGAGAGAGAGAGAGAGAGAGAGAGAGAGAGAGAGAGAGTCCCAAGCAGTCTCCACGCTCCATGTGGAGCCCAGTACAGGGCTCAATCTCATGACCGTGAGATCATGACCTCAGTTCATATCAAGAGTTGGATGCTTAACTGACTGAACCGGCCAGGTGCCCCTGGATTGGACTTTTCAAACTGCCCCTCCTGATACAATAGTCAGCACACCGTCCCTCTTCCCTCTGAGCTCAGCCCTGGGGAAATCCTCTTCCTTGCCACCACTGAAGCTAGGTCCTCAGACACTCTTGTAGTAATAGTAGCCAGTGCTTCCTTAGTTCTTTCTGTGTACCAGGCATTGTTCTATGCTCTTGATATGTTTTAACTCAAGGAATCCTCATAATAGCCCTCAGAAATAGGTACTCTCCTGGTATCCATTTTATGTATGAGGAAATTGAGGCAGCACCTGCTTGGTAATGTAGGAAGATTCAGAGAAAAGAGGATTACACCTCCCACCTCCCAAAGTACCAAATTGTTATACAGCTGTTTGCTGGGCTGGTTGTATGTGTGTGCTCTTCTCTCTTTCTCTCTCTCTCTCTCTCTCTCTGTGGGGTCAGTCGCCTTCGATTCACATATTGACCTCGATTATTGGGAAATATTTCTCCCACTGAAAGGTATTTGGATGAGCATAGCGCATTCTTTGGTTTGTCCCCTTGATCCTTAGTTTGGCTTACCTGTTAAAGATTTCCAGAATGATCTGGCAGTTAATTCCAGTTCTGTTTTCCTTCCTCCTTTTTACTGAGGTCCTTATTGGAGTTTATCATCTGGTTTTCTCATTTTTGGGTATTTTCATCTAAGTTTATCTCAGCAAAATATAAATCAAAGCCTGTCACCCAATTTGTTTTAATAATGCCTCCTTGAAGTATTTTGCTTTTGGTTTTTGGGGAATTGCTCTGGAAATTTTGGTATTGCATGATGCAGGGAAGGGCCGGTGGCATGTGCTGTCTGTCATCAGCCAGCCTGGAATGCTCATTTTAATACCCATTTCAAATATATATTTGTCTTTCCAGAAACCTTCCCCATTCTTCCCTATTTCCAAGGTCTGAATTAGCATCAGGGCTTCTTTGTAGATCAGCCCTAATAGAACTTTCTGCACTGTTCTTTACGTTTCTACTTGAAATGTAGCTAGTGGGACCATGAAACTGAATTTTAAATTTTATTTAATTTTGACAAAACTTTCAATGGCCAAGGTATTGGGGAGTACAGGTCTATATGCTCCACAAGAGAGAGGGTTTTTCCTTCCTTTGTTTTGTTTCTCCTAATTCTGGCATAGGAGTGTGCTCCTTGATGTATTTGATGAGTGACAAATAGCCCTCAGTGGCGGAAATGATAAGGAAAGTTTAAAATAGTCCTTAAATTCTACCTTCCAGGGATAATCACTGGTAACAATTGTGTTTTAATTGTAGGAAAAAATGCCAGTTTTCATTGACATTTCAGTGTTTTCTACATAGGATTCATTTTATTAATTTCTTAAAAATTTTTTTTAAGTTTATTTATTTTGAGAGAGAGAGAGAACGAACAAGAGGGGTTGGAACAGGGAGAGAGGGAGAATCCTAAGCAGGTCTGCACTGTCAGCACGGAGCCCGATGCTGGGCCGTGAGATCATCACCTGAGCTGAAATCAAGAGTCAGTCACTCCACAAACTGAGCCACCAGGCACCCCTATTTACTTTTTTTTTTGGTAATTTCTACATTCAACGTGGGGCTCAAAGCCATGACCCTGTGATCAAGAGTTCGCATGCTCTTCTGACTAAGCCAGCCAGGCATCCTTCTAGAAATCCACATTTGTCAAGGTTGTTGCAGATTTGGGAATTTTAGGAGATGGAGGCTTAGAATGCAGGTCATAAATGTAACAGAAGCAAGTTATGACTAATTTTGGTCAAGTGCCTTTGTAAAGATTGTTGTGACATAATGGAATTCTGTCCTAACGCTTAGAGTTCTTAGCGAAAATCTAGGAAAGAGGATGAATCATCTTTCTTTCCTCTTCCATAGCCCAGATAATTTTGCCAGCATTTTGTTTTGAGGATGAGTTGGGCATTCAGGGGATTTTGGCTTGGCTCCTTGGAGTGGTTGGGGTATTTGGAGAAGAGAAATGAAAGGGATTTATCCCTTGCTGGCAAGATTGAAGAAGCAGAAATGGGTCTGCTTGAATTTCTTTTCTCTTCCATAGTGGAAGCAACACCTTAAGCCAAGTTGTTTTTCTGAACTTTGTGTGTGCCTGTGAGTGTGCATGCATCTGTCCTGTGTAAAGATGTCATTGATTTCATTTTTTGTTAAATTTCCTTTAGTCCCTAACAGTTTTCCCTATTTCAGATCATCTGTGTTGGTAACTTCCATTCTGTTCTGAAATGATGAGTTTATCTTCGGAGCGGGCTATTGAAGTTGGGGCATGGATGGGAAGTGGAGAGAGACAGAGTGCAAGCAGGGGAGGCCCAGAGAGAGAGGCGATACAGAATCTGTCAGCACAGAGTCTGATATAGGGCTCCAACTTAAGAACTGCAAGGTCATGACCTGAGCTGAAGTTGGATGCTTAACCGACTGAGCCACTAAGGCACCCAGTGAAGGAATTTTTAAAAGTCTTCGAATTAAGTGGAATATGGGAATCTTGGATTGGGTCCTGGAACAGAAAAGAGAATTAATGGAAGAATGGTAAAATCCAAATAAAATCTATGGTTTAGCTTTTTTTTTTTTTTTTTTTTTACCATAGGTAATTCCTTTGTTTTGACACATCTGCAGTTGTTATGTTAATATTAGGGGAAGCTAGGTGAATAGGATATGGGAACTCTGTAATATCTGCATCTTTTCTGTAAATCTAAAATCATTCCAAAATAAGTTATTTATTTTTTGAGAGGGAGAGTGAAATCCCAAGCAGGCTCAGCATGGTCAGTGCAGAGCCTGACACAGGGCTTGAACTCACGAACCATGAGATCATGACCTGAGGCGAAACTTGAGAGTCTGGAGGCTTAACTGAGCCATCCAGGTGCCCCCCCCTTTTTTTTTTTAAAGCCAAGAGCCAGAGCATTTCAGAGTTGTGACTTCAGCAAGGGGGAAGCATACATAAATTTGGTTTATATAAGGGCCCCCCAGGAGCTGTGTCTGCCTCTGTCTACTTCCCTCCCTCAACCCAGTGTTCCAGCCATGGTGAATGACAGTAGCTCTCCCTGAGATCCTTGCTTCTGGGCCTTTTTCCTATACTGTTTCATTTTATCTGGGATGTTCTTCCGCTACCCCTATTCCCAACCCAATCCAATCAAACAAACAAAAACTTAACTAATTTCTTTTAATTCTTTAGATCTGGCTTAGATTTATTTTTATTTTTTATTATTTTTTTTAAGTTTTAGAGCACCTGTGTGATTAGGGGAGAGGGTCGGCGGGGTGGGGGGGAGAGAAGGAGAGAGAGAGAGAGAGAGAGAGAGAGAGAGAGAGAATCTTAAGAGAATCCATGCTGAGCATGGAGCCCAACTAGGGGTTTGATCCCATGACCCTGGGATCATGACCTGAGCTGAAATCAAGAGTCAGACGCTCAACTGACTGAACTACGCAGGGGCCCCAGATCTGGCTTAGATTTTATTTCTCTCAGAAAGCCTTTCCTAATTGACCACCAGTGGTCAGGCCTTGTCACAGTTTGCCCCTGAAGTGCTGCTTACTACTGTGTGTTTAAACTGCCTGTTTTCTTTTCCTTTCTCTTTCTCCAACTACATCTTAAGCTCCTTGAAGATAGGGGCTATGCTTTTCATTGTTTTATCTCCCAGGCATATAACCCGGGAATCTAAGCATCCTTGATATTTGGGAAATGTTTCTTGAATAAGTTGCTCCACGACAGGAAGCAGCACATTGCACATGCTCTCAGGTTCCACTGGCAGTTTCACTGAGGCCTGTAAGGAATGGTGGCTGTAGGGGCGCCTGGGTGGCTCAGTCGGTTAGGCTTCTGGCTTTGGCTCAGGTCATGTTCTCATGGTTTGTGAGTTCAAGCACCGTGTTGGGTTCTGTGCTGACAGCTCAGAGCCTGGAGCCTGCTTCGGATTCTGTGTCTCCCCCTCTCTCTGCCCCTCCCCTGCTCGCACTCTGTCTCTTTCTCTCTCCGTCAAAATAAACATTAAGAAAAAAAATTAAAAAAAAAAAAGGAATGGTGGCTGTAGTTTGCTTTAAACCCTCATATGTGCCATAGATGGCCAAATCCCTGGTTTCAGAGATGAGAGTGCACATTTTTAAACAGGCTATTCTTGTATATCAAGCTCCAGGGGTCCAATTTAGGTAGATATTTTAAAATCTGCTAGTTCTGTAGCATTATCTTTTCCTGTACTATGTGAATTTATCTCATTTTACCATAAGAGATAATGTGTGGATTGTTGTAAATCCGTTCTTCAGTAAACCAAGTCAACAGTTAATTATCTGGAATGTGTACAGCCCTAGGTGGAATACATAACGCTATCAGATATGGTCTCTGCTTTTGAATTTCTTACATTCTAGTGGGAGAGATCGAACATCCTCACCCTACAGTTTGTTACTGTGGCTTAATAACATGAATCAGGCAGCAGAAGGACTAGGGGCCCTTGTAGCGTAGCAGGTGCTAAAGCCATCGCCTCTGTCTTCAGTTTCCCTTGATGTTGGTAGGACCTCTGAAAACAAAATGGTCAGTGAGTTTGGATTGCCTCTAGTTAATGTGGCTAGAAATTCGAATTCTAAGCAAAGGCTATAAACTGAGGGTCTCTGGATCCTTAAGGAATATGATTGGGGGAGTGTCTGTAATGCTCTTAAAGAGTATGTGCTGCATTTTGGTTCTGTTTATTTTTTTATGGGGAGAGGATCTGTAGCTTTCATTAAATTCTCAAAGGAATCCATGAACCCAAAAAGATTAGAACCACTGGTTTAGAGTAACACTGAGACCCATGGCCTCATTTTGTCTTTCTTTTATTTCACCGTTTTAGATTGGGCACTGCGTTTTGTTTTCCTGTGATTCTTGGAGGAGTCCTTGTTGCAAAAATTGTACTGTTGAATATCTAAGGGAGAATTGTGTGAAGTGCTCTCTTTTTTGGAAGCTCGGTATTATGGCTCTTAAGCTTTCATCTATTCTCTCATTGTTTAGTAAGAACATCTTTATATTTGAAATAATAATCCCTGCTTTCCTAGGTCTAAGTAGCGGAGTAGTGGTCGCATAAAGATGAGGATGACTAGGTCCTGGCCCTAAATAGGCTTTTGGTGGTACACAGTGTAAGTACTCAGAAATGGTAGCTCTTAGTCTCATGAGAACAGCTGTCATGTTGAATCCTAGCTGTAGTCTTGGAGGATGCACAGGGTAGGATATACTGGACAGGAACACAGGGGAAAGATGATTTAAATTTTATGTTTCAGCGAAATTTTACTGTTGACTTATCTCATTATGTCATTGATAACGTTGCAAAACTTTGCATGTGAGGGTGTAACCGATAGGTGCTTAGGGCCATTGCCAAGCTGAGATCCAGTTGGAAACATGACAGTGACACATGTATTCACATGGAACTCTTTTAAAGACTGTTGGCACCCTTATCCCCTGCTCTGGTCAAGGACAAAAGTATTCTCTTTGCCCTTAGGTCACTTAGCAAGCGGACACGGAGAGGATGTGTAATTCTGGGCTGGACCCTTGGACTTCATTGTTTACTTACTAGGAGATGGCATTATCTTTTGATTTCTCTCAGTAATCAATATAGTGTCAAGGTCACCTCTCCTGAGAGGCAGTATAGATGGGTTTTGAAAGTCAAAATGCCAGAGTTACAAACCCAGCCGTGCTGTTTTCCGGCAGGATAGCCTTGACTCAGGTCACAGTTGACCCCTCTGAGCTTCAGTTTCCTATGTGTAAATTAGGGTTGCAACTATTAGCTGCCATATAGGACTGTCATATTATATACTACATGTCCACTGCTTCGCAAAGGGCTGGTCACATAATAGGGCCCAATAAGTGGAAGCTATGTTGTTATTAGTAGGTGAGGATTACAAATCATGGAGAAATTCCCTCATTTTATCACTAATGATAATTACAGTGTCACTCAGAAGAAAGATAATTCTACTTGTGTGAACGGGGGCATTGGGTACTCCTAATTAGTATTAGAAGGAGTGGCTATGTTTCTCTCTCTCTCTCTCTCTTTTTTTTTTTTTTTTTTTGGCCTGTTCATAATTTTTGCTGGGGCAAAAGCTCTTAATCTGGGGTAAGTGTATTTTCTGATGGAGAAGGTCCAAATTTTTCATCAGGTTGTCAAAGTGATTCTTAACTGGTAAAAGATTACTTGGGCTAATTGATCCATTGGGTAGGTGTAGAGCCACAGTTGGTACTTGATTCTGAAATCGTCCATCATATTAAGATACTGTTGAGAAAACTTTTCCAAATAGATTTCCAAATAGAAAGAACATAATGAAGATAGAGAGTTGAATACTCAAAAAATCTTTTGTGTGCTTTTTCCCTCTATTTGGCAAAGAGAAAGTGGGGAAGAAAGAGATGTCAGGAATGAGTGAAACACTTCCTGCAGAATGACATGGCAGTTTCTTGTCCTCAGAGGTTGAGTCCAGATCATCACTTGGCCTCCTCACCCTGCACCACGGCTTCTGGTCACATGTACCACCTGCTTCTCCTGGACACATGTTCAGGTTCCGTCAACTCCTGCTGTCTCGCTGCTGAGATTGTCCCTTCTCCCATAATTTGCAGTGCAGGTGTCCTTCCTCATACTGCCTGTCTTCATTATGATCGGCTTGTGAGTCCCTCAGAGCACCGACCTTCATCTTTATTCTCTACGCCCACCCACTGTCCTTGTACAGAGGAGCACCGCCTGTGTGCGCAATGTAGGGGCATGTTGTTACACGTGACAAAGAGTTACGGAACTGAAGTGAATACTGATGCATAAGAAGGAACTGAATGTCTGCTTAAGGGGGAAAAAGAATACTGGTTAAAATTATTGAAAACATGAAAAATGGTCAAATGCCATTGGGAGTTTTGAGTTCTGAGAGAGTTTGGGAACCCTTTGGTAGCCTCAGTGACAGCCTTGTTAGGGGGGAGAGCCCCCCCCGCCTTAGGAACTAGGAGTGTGGGAAACAGGCAGCCAGCACTGTGGTCCTGGCTGAGTCGTAGTACTTCTGGACTGGGGTTATCTTCTCTGCAAAGTGGATTGGACTATTTATTTATTTATTATTACTATTTTTTAAATCATATATTTATTTATATCTAAGTTAGTTAACATGTAGTGTGTTGGTTTCAGGAGTAGAATTTACTGATTCATCACTTACATACAGCACCCAGTGCTCATCCCAACAAGTGCCCTCCTTAATGCCTGTCACGCACTTAGCCCATCTGCCCCACCTCCCCACAGCCACCCTCGGTTTGTTCTCTGTATTTAAGAGTCTCTCATGTTTTGCCTTCCTCTGTTTTTTGCTGTTACTTGTTTTGTTTTAAATGTTTTTTTTTTTTTATTTTTGAGAGCACGTGCAGAAGCAGGGGAGGGGCAGAGAGAGAGGGGGACAGAGGATCTGAAGCAGGCTCCATACTGACAGCAGAGAGCCCGTTGCAGGCCTCAAACTCATGAACTGTGAGATTATGATCTGAGGTAAAGTTAGAAAGTCAGATGCTTAACTGCCTGAGCCACCCAGGTGCCCCTCCCTCTCTGTTTTTATCTTCTTTTTCCTTCCCTTCCCCTGTGTTCATCTTTTGTTGCTTAAATTCCACATATGAGTAAAATCCTATATTTGTCTTTTTTTAAAAAAATTTTTAATGCTTTATTTATTTCCCCTGAAGAGGGGAGGGTCAGAGAGAGAGACACACACAGAATCCGAAACAGGCTCCAGGCTTTGAGCTAGCTGTCAGCACAGAGCCTGACACGGGGCTCGAACCCACAAACCGTGAGATCATGACCTGAGCCAACATTGGATGTTTAACTGACTGAGCCACCCAGGCACCCCAATCCTATATTTGTCTTACTCTGACTTATTTCACTTAGCGTAATATGCTCTAGTATTGTTGCAGAAGGAAGATCTCTTTTTTAATGTTTATTTTTTTATTTTTGAGAGAGAGAGCGAGCAAGTTGGGAGGGGCAGAGAGAGGGAGAGAAAATCCCAAGCAGGCTCTGGCACAGAGCCTGATGCAAGACTCAGTCGCAAGACTCAGTCCCACGAACTGTGAGATCATGATCTGAGGTGAAATCAAGAGTTGGATGCTTAGCTGACTGAACTACCCAGGTGCCCTAAGATATCATTCTTTTTGATGGCTGAGTAATATTCCATTGTGGGTGTATGTATATATATGTAAACATATATGTATGTATACACATACATATACCTACACACACGTATATATACACCATATCTTTTTTATGCATTCATCAAATGATGGACATTTGGGCTCTTTCCATGATTTGGCTATTGTTGATAGTGCTGCTATAAACACTGGGGTGCAAGTGCCCCTTTGAATCAGCATTTTTGTATCCTTTGGATAAATACCTAGTAGTGTAATTTCAATAGTAATTCTGCTGAAAAATTTTATTTTTAAGTAACTGCTACACCCAACGTGATGCTCTGAACTCACAACCCCGAGGTCAAGAGTAACATGCTCTAGCCCCTGAGCCAGCCATGCCCCTGGATTAGCCTTTCTGAGCTTGTGATAGGGAGCTGATAGGGGGCATTGATGAGCGTCTGCCCTGTACCAGGTACTAGTCTGGGTCCTGAGAATATAATCAGGACCAACCAGACAGGACCCTGGCTTTTACTCTGGTAGAATGGATCGGGTGGGGCGTTAGTTCTCTCACCAGCATTAAAATTCCGTGATCTGGGAGTGCCTGGGTGGCTCAGTCAGTTGAGTGTCCGACTTCAGCTCAGGTCATGATCTCATGGTTTGTGGATTCGAGCCCCGCATTGGGCTCTGTGCTGACAGCTCAGAGCCCGGAACCTGATTTGGATTTTGTGTCTCCCTCTCTCTCTGCTCCTCCCCTGCTCACGCTCTGTCTCTCTGTCTCTCTCTCTCTCTCTATGTCTCTCTCTCTCAAAAATGAATAAGCATTTAAAAAAATTAAAAAAAAATTCCATGACCTAGACAGTGGGTACCAGCTTCTGCTCTGGGGTGGTTGTGAGGATTAAATGAGAAAGCATTTTGAAGATTACAAGATACTCTTCTCTTATTTATTATGAGTACTGTCCCTACCCTGCCTTTGACCTATAATTTAAGCAAGATTAAAAATGTTTAAAGTGGGGGCGCCTGGGTGGCTTAGTCAGTTAAGCGTCTGACTTTCGCTTAGGTCATGATCTCGCGGTTCGTGGGTTCGAGCCCCGCATTGGGCTCTGTGCTAACTGCCAGCTCAGAGCCTGGAGCCTGTTTCAGAGTCTGTGACTCTCTCTGACCCTCCCCTGCTCACGCTGTCTATCTCTCTCTCTCTCTCTCCTAGAAATAAATAAAACATTAAAAAAATAATTGTAAAAATTTTAAAAAAATGTTTAAAGTGTATGCCAAGGTCACTGCCAGCATTTTTACATTATCTAGTCCCCAGTGAGGTTTTCATATCATATTGTAAGTAAATTAGCCTAGGAAGATTGGGTGGAAGCTTTTTGCACCAATAGGAGTATGATCCCAGGGTTTAGGTAGATTTAGGGACTTAATTCCGTTGATTATAAATGAATCCCTTAAACAGGATTGGGATATAGATTTGTAATACTGTCTTCACCGAGAGTGTGTTTGAGAAGAGCACATTTGCTTACAAGTATTTTTGAAGTGTTTCTGTATTGGGTTTATTTCTGCTGAGTTCTTTCTATTTTTAAAAAAGATTTTAGTCTGGGGTGCCTGAGTGACTCAGTCGGTTCAGCATTGAACTCTCGATTTCTGCTCAGGTCATGATCTCATGATTTGTGAGTTCGAGCCTCATTGGCTCTGCACTGATGGTGTGGAGCCTGCTTATAATTCTCTCTCCTTCTCCCTCTTTCTTTGCTCCTTCAGCACACTTTCTCTCTCTCAAAATAAATAAACTTGAAAGAAGATTCCAGACTGACTGGCTCTTAAATTCTTATATACAGTTTCACATTGGTGAAGACTACATGTTCAGAAAAACCAACTTCTTTCCTTATTTGGGCTTTTTTTTTTTTTTTTTTAACCATAAATTCAGGATGCATTTGTTTTCCAGATGCTTCCATTTTGTGATTAGGCTGAGTATTTTTATTTTTTTACAGGTTTTAATTTTATTTATTCATTCATTTATCCATTTATTTATTTATTTAAAATTTTATTTTTTAAGTAAGCTCAACATGGGGTTTGAACTCATGACCCCAAGATCAAGAGTCACATGTTCTACTGTCTGAGCCACCCAGGCATCCGAAGGTGAGTATTTTTAGATACAACTCCCTTGCTCTTAAGTTTGTCCCCAGCAGTCTCAAAACAAAGAGTATATGATGCAATTAGGATGCAATCCATTGCCTGTGGATTTCATGGGAAATTATTTCCACGCAACGCAGAAGCTTATGGACAAAGTCAAGCTTCCTTTTATTATTTATTTATTTAAAATATTTTTTAAAATATTTTTATTTATTTTTGAGAGAGAGAGGTTGAGAATGAGCAGGGGAGGGGCAGAGAGAGAGGGAGGGAGACAGAATCAGAAGCAGATTCCAGGCTCTGAGCTGTCAGCACAGAGCCCGACGCCGGGCTCGAACTCGTGAACTGCAAGTTCATGACTTGAGCTGAAGTCTGACACTTAACCACCTGAGCCACCCAGGCACCCCTCAACCTTCCTTTTAGATTTGGCGAATTTATAAAAAATGACCTGATGAAGTAAGATTCTTACCTTGAGATTAGAGATTTTAAGTGTGAAACAGTGATGTGAAATTTCTAAGGCAGCTTTGATCTATGAATAAAATGTTACTTCTGATTCAGTCTTTGAGCTGTTTTAAGTTTTTCTTTGAAACTTTAAATGGAATTGACATTATTTACACTATGTCCTCGTGTTTTTCACTTTTAGTAAAAAGAGACACGAGTCTTTTCCCATTGTCTGCTGTGTTGCAGTTTTACTCTGCTGTTTTGTGAGTTCTTGAGATGGAGATAAAAGAGATGGATTCTCTCTTCCCCACGGAATTTTAGTATACGCATTTTCTTTTCTTTTTTTTTTAAATTTTTTATTGTTTTATTTATTTCTGAGAGAGAGAGACAGCATGAGCAGGGAAAAGTCATAGAGAGAGGGAGACACAGAATCTGAAACAGGCTCCAGGCCCTGAGCTGTCAGCACTGAGCCCAACATGGGGCTCGAACCCACGAACCCTAAGATCATGAGCCGAAGTCGGACGCTTAACCAACTGAGCCACCCAGGCACCCCAGTATAGGCATTTTCATTCCCTTACATTTGAGGTTGATTTTCTTCCCATAGTGTTTACTTATGATGGTCCTTATGGAGGCCACCCCTCACAGCATGTATAGAACATTGCTGTCTGATCAGTATGAAAGAGGTCACTTTTCTGGAGTCTTGGAAGAGGATCTCCAGGATAACAAAGTCACGTAGTTACTTCTATGGTGATTTTTCAGGTATGCTTTCTGTGTGAGTACAAATGGGTTTTTGCAGTGGGATGAGAAAAAAAATGAAATCTAAGGGCAGAAGCTTAGAACGTCTTCTCCCTTCCATGGTTTGAGAAACAAAGAAAGGCACAAGCTAGTGTTTTCTCACAATTTAAGGCTCTGACAACTGAAGTGATTCTGATTCTCAGTAGCAAATTACACTAAAGTTTAAAGACAGCCATTTTCCATTAAGTGGCATTTTGGAAATGGTCTGTGTTTAAAACTATGGCTGACATTCTGTTTCTCTTGTGAGTCTTGGGTGACATCATTGTTCCCGTTGAGGGGACAGCATGTGGCATCCTTCCCACCTGGGGCGTGGCGTGTAACCTCCCTATCTGGCAGTCCTATCGGGAAGGAAGGAGATGCCTGGCATTCCCAGGCGGGTTTAAGCAATTGTAAGGCAAGGTATGTAACAGCACTTGGAGCGAAGTGAGGCGCTCGCACACACGACAGTGGGGAGTACGGTACTCAGGGTTTGCGTCTAGGAAGAGCAGAGCCTGGTGCCCTCGCAGTGGGTGGTGGGCCGTGAGGACAGTGCACGTAGGGTCTGGCCGTGGTGGCTTCCGTCGTCCCTCCCGAGGCCCCGCCCGCACAGCCGGCTCTGGCGTGTCTGCTAGGCCTGTCTGCCTTAGCAGCCGTGCAGCGTCAGGGCAGCCGTGTGTGCCGGCCTCGGGGCCGGGTGTCCTGGGAAGCTGGGCGATCTAGAACGAGTCACCTCCCCTCTCTGAGCCTGTTTTCTCATCTGTGCAATGGGGGTTTAACAGTACCTGCCTCGTTGGGTTATTGTGAAAAACGAAATGAAACCACATGCATATAGGTTATTTGGTGCTGTGCCTGGCTTGAGAGTATTTGATGGTAGTTTTTTTAACAGGTTTGTTGTTTTTTTTTTTTTTATGTTTCATTTATTTCTGAGAGGGAGGGAGAGAGAGGCAACGTGAGCAGGGGAGGGTCAGAGAGAGAGGGAGATACAAAATCTGAAACAGGCTCCAGGCTCTGAGCTGGCTGTCAGCACAGAGCCCGACGCCAGGCTCGAACTCAAGAACCACGAGATCATGACCTGAGCCAAAGTCGGATGCTTAACCGACTGAGCCACCCAGGCGCCCCTTTAATATATATATTTTTAAGTTTATTTATTTTGAGACACAGAGAAAGAGCATGAGTGGGGGAGGGGCAGAGAGAGAAGGAGAGAGATCATTCCCAAGCAGGCTCCATGCTGACAGCATGGAGCCCATCTGGGGATTCCATCTCACGAACCGCAAGACCGTGACCTGAGCCAGAAACCAAGAGTTGGACTTCTAACCGACTGAGCTCCCCAGAGGTCACGTATTTGCTAGTATTGTACAAAACGGAAATGACAAGGCGCCTGGGTGGCTCAGTCGGGTAAGCCCAGCGCAGGTCAGGATCTTGCAGTTCATGAGTTCGAGCCCCATGTCAGGTTCTGTGCTGACAGCTCAGAGCCTTGTGCTGCTTTGGATTCTGTGTCTCCCTGTCTCTGCCCCTCCCCTACTCATGCTCTGTCTCTCTCTCTCTCTCTCTCTCTCTCTCAAATATAAAAAAACATTAAAACATTAAAAAATTCTTTTTAATGTTGTATTTATTTCTGAGAGAGAGAGAGAGAGAGACAGTGTGAGCAGGGGAGGGTCAGAGAGAGAGGGAGACAACAGAATATGAAGCAGGCTCCAGGCTCTGAGCTAGTTGTCAGCACAGAGCCTGACACAGGGCTCAAACCCACAAACTGTGAGATCGTGACCTGAGCTGAAGTCAGATGCTTAACTGATTGAGGCACCCAGGCGCCCCTAAAACATTTAAAAAAGAGAGAAGACTAATGAGAAAACTGGTAGCGTGCGTGCGTGCGTGCATGTGTGTGTTTAAAGCCAGTTCTAGGGCATCTTCTGTTCGTCCCCTTACCCCGCTTATGGCGTGAGAAGGCTTCCCGGTGGCATATCGTAGCGCTCCTGCTCTGACGGGCCTGTTTCTCACTTGCACCAAGGAGGCTCTCAGTAGATGTTGAATAAGGGATGGACCTGCAGCCCCTCATTGTGAAACACTGGCTTAAGTATCAAGTAATAGGATTGTCTATGGTATTTGATAGATTTGTTTTCATGTATTTCAATTGGTTGAGAGTTGATTATCTATGAAGTATCCCATTTTAATCCAGAACTTTTCATTTGCCAGTCTCTGAAAGGAATTTATTATGTCTAATATTTACAAAATGCTTCTATAGCATTGTAGGATATGGTTTCCTGTGGTAAGGTTGATAGAAGTAATAACGAACTGGCTAAAAGGGTTTGAGTATTTATCTACTAGGCATGTTGGTAAATAAAGTATGAAAATGACAACAGCTGATGGCTCAGTTCTGGGAACCTGGGAGAGTTAGGATGTTTTGTGCTCTTGTTGGGGTGTACATCTTTTCTAAGGCTTCCATTTCATGAAATATTTTCTGTTCATAGAAAAGTGGATCAGCAGATGATGTGACGATGGGCTGTATGTATGGTTTTAATAGTTGTTAACCTCTGGAGTTAGTAGTTTTTACCTAACCTTTTAAAGAAGTTATACCCTCCAACACTTCTTACCCCTTATCTTCATTTAATGTAATATCTGAAAATGAATTTAAGATAAGACTTAGAAATGTCTACATGATCTCTGAGCAGGTTGGAAACACAGATACTTCTAGGTTTGAATCAGCCCTAGATTGACAGCTGTTTATTCTAAGAAAGGTAAACCACATGTGTTCTGGGCAGTGTGATGTGATGAGGTTTTCAGGGTAACTGAAAAATAGAAACCCTCACCAGAGGTTTAGTGATAGCCTTTATAAGTCCTGGGGTGACTTTGTCAAGGAAGATGTTAAAATCTTTGCCCCATGTGCCAGTTGAACTCCTCTGTCTCCCATCCTTGGTGGCTGCATTTCAGGACTGATAGAGCTTTGGAATTTTTTGTTCAGGGCTTTGGATGAGATTTTTTGTTGTTGTTTTTAATGTTTATTTTTTGAGAGAGCGAGACAGAGTGTGAGCAGCGGAGGGAGATGCAGAAGAGGAGAGAGAGAGGGAGACACAGAATCTGAAGCAGGCCCCCAAGCTCTGGGCTGTCAGCACAGAACCTGACACATGGCTCGAACTCAGCGATCTGTGAGATCATGGCCTGAGCCGCAGTTGGACGCTTAACCGAGCTTAACTGACTGAGTCACTCAGGTGCCCTGAGATTTGTTTTCAGGTTGCTTCTTAGAACTGGACTGTCTGCTTAGCCTTCACCTCCCCACCTCCGTGAATTCCGAAGCTTTGTACAGCCATCAGTCAGGTACCACATACCTAAGAAGTACTTCTGTGTATGAGGTTCTGGGGAAACAGAAGGAAACACTTGGAAGGATTCTCTGTGTTCCATAGAAACTTGGTGAATCAAAGAGAGATGCGGTATTGACTTCCTTTTAAAAACACAACTAAACTATACTATAAATGTTTGGCTAAACACACAGCTAAGCTAGCATCTTAATCTTTAGAACTCAAAAAGTACATTGTAATATACCCAGGGAAACATTTTCTAAGATTTTGTTCTATGGGATTTTTAAAAATCGGTAGTCATCTTTTGCCATTTTGTATTTCATTTTCCATCTTTGTTGATGCTGCTATTTTTATTTCCTCCTCATCTGCTGCTTTATCATTTACTGCCTAGTCAGGAAAGTGGAAACTCCACTCAAGATCTGTCAGGCAGAGAGGGATCTAAATGCAGGGGATCTGTTCCAGAGGTGTTGGAAGGGCTGGAGGAGCAAATGAGGAAAAGATGGTGTGTGTAGAGAAGCAAAAGGGAGAAAGGGGGGGTCGTTACCCAAAGATTAGGAAACTAGCTGCCTTTGGGCCAGAACCTCGGACTCTAGAGCTGCTGACTTGCCGCTGCCGTTGGAGCTCTTTTGCCGCAGTTCGGCGGAAACCCAAGAGCCAGCGCTCCGCCGACGATGCTGGAGCCTGTGCTGTGTGCAGTTGTCTGCCATCCTCCATGGTGGCTTGCTGCTGCACACAGACCAGAAGCAGGAAGAGTGTTGTAACCCTCTTTCTGACATCCAGTTTCCAGCCTTTGGCAGAACCTGACTGCAGGCCAGCTGGCAAAGGGGTCTGGGAAATGTAGTTTGCGGGCTTTCAGTTCTGGTGATGCAGAGAAGAGTGTAGAAGTGCAAGTGTGGCCAAATGAATGCTGTAACTGATTGGGGATGATGAATATGTCATAGTGGAGATGGAAAGAGAAGGCAGTGTTTTAAACTGAGAGCACTCAGAAAGGGAAGAAGTGTAATGGAGTTCCAGACAAGGGCTGTAGCCTTTGTGGAGGTTTGCGAGCAGGGATGTACAAGGCACGTTCAGGGAACAGTTTATCTGGAGCATGGAGTTCTTGTTGAAGGATCGTTGGAAATAAGGTTGGAAAGGTAGACTGGAGTCAGATTGCCTAGTTCAGGCTTTGTGAAGCAAAGGGCACGACCAGGGCCTTAGTAGTGGAGTTGGAGGGAACAATCCATTCGAGGTCAGCTTTTAACTGGCATAGCTGTCTGTGGGCTGGGGCAAGCCATTGGAGTAAATAACGAATTCTGGTTTTCTATGTAATTTGAATGCCTTGATTACTTAATATCTTTGAAGGTTCTTGCTCTTTCTTTTTATGCTTTTATCCCTTTTGGGATGATGCCTTGTTATTGTTAGGATAAGTGGCACTAAAACCTTTAAGTGGCACTAAATTCACTTTATTCTTAAACTGTATAAGTTTATTTGAAATTTATGAAACTTCTGCAAGCACTTTGATAATTTGAGGTAACAGGACACCTTTTTTACTTTTTCTGGTTTGTTAATTGTTTTGGTTTCGTTTGTGGGTTTTGTGGGTTTTTTTTTTCTTTAGAAACTGATTCACTTATCCCATTTGTTTAGCAGATAATTATTGAGTCAGGCACTACCTGCAGTGCTGAGGTTGGGTGGACAGCAGAATAGGTAAGACAGTAGAGGGACACCTGGGTGGCTCAGTTGGTTATACGTCCAATTTCAGCTCAGGTCATGATTTCATGGTTGGTGAGTTCGAGCCGTGCATCAGGTTCTGCATTGACAGTGCAGAGCCTGCTTCCGATCCTCTGTCTTCCTCTCTCTGTGCCCCTCCTCAGCTTGTGCGCTCTCTCTCTCTCTCAAAAATAAACATAAAAAAAAAAAAGATAAGAGACATGAGATCCCCATCATCTTGGAGTTAACAATTTAACAAGAAGCATGTGCAAAGAAAACTATTTCTCAACCCTAGAGCCTCTGCAGTTACGTTGACTCTGCCTGGAACGGTACTTCCAAGTCACACATTATTAACTCTCTCACTTTTTTGTTTTCTTATTGTTTGTTTCCCCTTGCTAGAGTGTGAGCAAGGATCTTTGTCTCTTTTGTTCATTGCTGTATCCCCAGTGTGTAGGGCAGTGCCTGGCACAGTTGTAGGTGTAATTTATAAAAAAACTTCAGTCATTTTTTTCTTGAATGGTTGAATGAGAATAAATAAATGGGGCATCCAGGGAACTGAAGGAAGGCCACAGTAGCTAGAGTATAGTGAGAAAAAGGTACAGTAGTGGAGATGAGATCACATTTGAGGATGTATAAGAATTTGGGGTTGGGGCGCCTGGATGGCTCGGTTGTTTAAGCTTCCAACTTTCAGCTCAGGTCATGATCTCACAGTTCGTGGGTTTGAATCCCACATCGGGCTCTGTGCTGACAGCTCAGAGCCTGGAGCCTGCTTTGGATTCTGTATCTCCTTCTCTCTCTGCCCCTCCCTCCCTCACAGTCTGTGTCTGTCTCTCAAAAAAATGAATAAACGTTAAAAATTTTAAGAATTTGGGGTTTTAGTAGAAAGGCAGAGAGAGACTCTGAGGGGTTGTAAGCAAGGAATTGACAAGATCAGATCTGTACTTTAAAAAGATAATTTGCTGCTCTACAGAGTATGGTTTGCAGAAAGCAAGAGTAGATGTGGGAAGGAACACTTGAGGCTGTGGGGATCCAGGTGATCTAGCTTCCCTGGCAGCAGGTATATTCTCTTGCAGCTTTTGAGTTTGAGTGTACGTTCCATCGCTAGGGATTGATTATATCAGTCTGATTATAATTGTACGCACTTAGGTTATCATTAGCCCCAAGAGACCTACCTGTCTCCATGAAGAGCGTCATTGTCCAGGGATCCTACTGATGGGTGAAAGCTCTCCAGATGCCATTTAACTAGTTTGTATCTCCTGCGCCACCCCCCCCCCCAAAAAAAAAAAGATTTAATACCTCGTTAGGGAGAAAGTCCAGGCCTCTTGACTACTCTCCAAATGTTCTACCCCTAAAATGCTAATATTACCTTTCTCAGAATTCTTCTGAATCATTTGCTGGCACTGTAAGTGGGTTTTTAAACTTTGATTTTGCCACTTTTCAGACTGTTTGTACTAGTACTTTTCACTGTAGGCACTTGAGTTGCTTTGGTAACTTGAAGAAGGCCTTTTCACATGCCTTTCTTGCTTTTTAAAATGGGAGTAGCCTTTGATAGGAATGTTTCTGCCTCTTGACATGTTAGTTGGCAAAGTTGGAGAGGCAGCCTTTAATAAAGGTCACTTTGGAAGAATATTAGTTGGTTACTTACCATTCTTGGCATTCTTGTAGAATGATACAGGTTTATGGCCTTTTTATTAAGTTCTTAAAATCGAATGGTCTTTAATTAGAAGCAAGCTCATATAAAACTTAGTGACTCCAGACAACACTGGGCTTACTGTATTGGATTATAGAGTGAGATTTGCACTCATAGGAATATGGGTTTTGGAGGGGGGATGGAGAAGGGGCGTGAGAAGGTGATATTGAACACAGTCCAGCTCTGTCCATGCCATCTGCTCATTGCAACCTTAACAGTGTGGAATGTGGACATACAACTTTCAAGCTCAGTTGCCTTTTGATTGCTCCTGACAAGGCATTTAGCTCTCATGATTTAACTGGTTGAATAGGGCTTTCTGTTACATAGTCAATATGGAAAATGGAGTCAGTAGCCCAATTTTTGAGCTCCTGTAATTATAAGACTTGACAAGCCATGATACATAGATTGTAATCGCTGTCTTTGAAATGGCCCACTCCAATATATTAAACAAGATAGTGGAGGAATATATAAATTCAAGGACTGACAAGTTACCATGAAACAACCCCCACCTTTTTAAAAAAAAAAAAAAAAAAGGAGAAGAAACAGAGAAAACCTATCTTACTGTTATGCTTCACTGGGTAAAAGGGCTCAGGCAGGTGTGTATCATAGCTTTGTCCAGGTGTACGCTGGATGTCCTTGCTGGAGAAGACTGAAAGAGGACTTGGTGTTTTGGATAGGGCACTTTGGTGCAGAGAAGTTCTATGTTTACACGCTGGCACCTGCACTCTTTTTTTTTTTAACGTTGTATTTATTTCTGAGAGAGAGAGAGAGACAGCGTGAGCAGGGGAGGGTCAGAGAGAGAGGGAGATACAGAATCCGAAGACAGGCTCCAGGCTCTGGGCTAGCTGTCAGCACACAGCCTGACGCGGGGCTCGAACCCACGAACTGTGAGATCATGACCAGAGCTGAAGTCGGATGCCCAACCGACCGAGCCACCCAGGCACCCCGACACCTGCACTCTTGAGGGGGTTTGATTGGCAGAGGGAATGTCCTTTTAGGGACAGCAAGATTAAGCCCGTTTATGGGCTCTCTCACACAGTGGTTTCTCTGAACAGAAAGTCAAAATAACAGATGCAGGAACAGGGGAGTGACCCAAGGAGTTGGGGAGATGTACGCAGAAGTGAAGGAGCTGAGTTGAGTCACATTTGTTCATCACCAAGTCTCTTCTTCCTCCTGCAGACCGTAGTAGTCACATTAGCCATGTGATAACAGTTTTCATTTAAGATTTTAACACAGTTGATGCTGTGGGTAGTTAAAACCAGTCTGCTGATAAGGTTTTATAATGGTGGTGTGCTTTTCTAGTCCATTCTAATGGGAGTTAGAAATCAGTAGTAACTATTTGTTCTTTGATTTTAAGATTTTTCAAAGAGCTCACCTGCAATATGTTCTCAGAACCATGTGTAACCTGGGGAAACTGAGGTAGTCACTGAGGGAGACCCTCAGTGCGTTTCTGTTGGGAAGAAATGGGACAGGCATTCTGGGCATATGTAACTGAGAAGGGTATGCTGTTACCTCATGGGAGTGTATTTTTGAGAATTTTGACTCAGAGACATGGTTTCCTGAACAGCGGCCAAACACATGAGGTCAAGGTGATTTCCTCTAGTAGGACAGCTGTCATGGAAGAGTAGGCTGGACCTGTTTTCCTTCTTAAGTCTGAGGGCTGAAGTAGTGATAAGAGATGACTCATTGATCTTATGAAAATTACTGGCTGAGGACTTTCAAGGAATGGTAGTTGATAAGGAGGAACTAGTTACTATTCTGGTCTGCTATCTAAGGGAAAATCATGAAACTAGCATTTTCTAGAAAATGCCATTTATTAAACTACATATATGATCACGAGTGTTTTCTTAGTTATTTTTGGACTCCCAGCAGGACGTGTTACTTTTATAGTTTGAAATTTATCTTAAAAAAAAAAAAAAAAAAAGAGGGGCACCTAGGTGGCTTGATCGGTTAAGTGTCCCACTTTGGCTCAAGTCACAATCTCACGGTTCATGGGTTCGAGCCCCACATTGGGCTCTGTGCTGACAGCCAGCTCAGAGCCTGGAGCCTGCTTCAGATTCTGTATCTCCCTCTCTCTCTGCCCCTCCCCTGCTCATGCTGTCTCTCTCTCTCTCTCAGAAATAAATAAAAACGTTAAAAAAAAAAGAAATTTATCTTGAACATTAGTTCAAGATAATGGGTGGTAGATAGGTACTATACAGAACATGTAGCAGAAGCTCTTGGAAATATACACATGGTGAAGGGGGGAGATTGTAGCTGTGATACATGGTAACTGGCTGAATGTTACTCCTTTTTGTCCCCTTCCCATTCTGATTTTATGATCTTGATTCATCTTATTATCTCACAGCAGAGATCAGTGTGTGGAAACCACTCTGGGGTGGGGGCTGGAGGTGGGAGGGAGGCCTCGCTTAGAGCACAGGTCTGACAGCGGCTTCTGTGACTGACTTCCTTTCTCCTCCTCAGCTTCCGCATCTGTTACCTGAAGGAAAGAGTTGGCTGCCAGCTTTCCCCCGCTCTGCCTTCCCGGGGCTTTCATTTGGAGAAACCGATCAGTTCATCTAGAAGTCCCTTTTAAATTTGTTAATCCCAAGAAGAATCCTAGGAATTTTTTGCAAAGTGGCCAGTTTTTTTCAGATTTTGCTTCTTATTTATCTGCCCTCTTCCTTTGGCAGACTCCCTTGACAGTGAGACACAGGGTCATTGGTTTAAGTATGGGAAGGAAATTATGGCCTTGAGCACAGTCAGAATCTGGCTCTCAGGCGCTTCCTGTGAGCCACCACTAAATCACAAAGACTGGGCCCGACAAGGCTTCTCAGAGGGGCATCTTACACCACCACTGTGTCAGCGTTTCCACCGTAAGCAGTTGTTTCTCACAGTGCTTATTATGACTAGGTTTCAAGCGGCCTTTACACGGGAAGCATTTACGCGCTGGGTGAGGGTGAAGTAGCAGACAGACCTGGTGGAGGATGAGAGTGTACGGACTGCATTCAGAATTCCCCTTTTCAGCCCAGGCCTGACCGTGCCGTTCCCGCCCAAAGTCCTGGGGCTTCCTCGGGGTCAAGGCCAGACTCTCCTTAGTGTAACTGTGTCCTCACCAGATTTGCCCCGACCTCTCCTGCCAGGCATGTCTCCTGCCCTCCGCTCTGTTCTCTGGCCAGGACAGCACGACACAGTAGGAAGACCGGACCTGGAGGGCGAAGGAGTGGGGGGCAGCGCCAGGGGAGACCTGGCTTCCAGACCTGGTTCCAGCTCTCACCAAATGCTTCCTTTTTTCTTGGTCTCAGTAGTCACGAATGTGGATGAGTTTCCTGAATGAGAGGAAGGGAAGAAAGGGTTGGGGGGGGGGGAACATTAGGAGGCTCTTTTTGACTCTTGTCTCTTGGCAAAATCTTGGGAATCAGACCACCAAATATCTGATCATTAAATGGCTTGTCAAACCATGAAGTTATTTGAGCTTTAAAAAAAAAAAAAACTCATAGAGAGGGACATCTGGGTGCCCCATTTGGATAAGCATCTGGCTTTGGCTCAGGTCATGATCTTATGGTCTGTGAGTTGGAGCTCTGCTCTGTTCATGCTCTGTGCTGACAGTCCGGAGCGTGCTTGGGATTCTCTTCCCCCTGCCCCAGCTGTCCCTCACTTGTGCTTTCTCTCTCTGTCAAATAAATTAAAACTTTTTAAATTATTCTTTAAAAAACCCATAGAACTTTTAAACATTTGTTTTATGGGGGCGCTTGGATGGCTCAGTCGGTTAAGCATCTTACTTCAGCTCAGGTCATCATCTCACAGTTCGTGAGTTTGAACCCCGCTCTGGGCTCTGTGCTGACAGCTCAAAGCCTGGAGCCTGTTTCAGATTCTGTGTCTACTCTCTCTCTGCTCCTCCCTCACTCGCACCTCTGTCTCTGTCTCTGTCTCTGTCTCTGTCTCAAAAGTAAATATTTAAAAAAATTTTAAAAATTTGTTTTATGTGGGATCCCAACATATAAAACAGATCAAATTGAGTTGTTCTGTTTTAAGGCTAGAAGGTCTGATGTGCCCCCTGTTTTTAGCCTTCTCCACAGCCCTGAAGAATTGCCGGTTACATCCAGGCCTCTCAGGGCACTGCTTCTCAACACTTATCGCTCACTCCCGTGAGGATTATTAGAGTCACCCGTTTTGACATGACCCCAGGCAGAGGCCTGGTGTAGAAGGCGGAGAGTGTGTTGCAGTGGGTGCTCCTATTGGTAGAGGGAGTGCCGGCTCTTTGCTGTCTGCTGTGTTTCTCTGATTCCGTGCTTTTATAGAGGAAAGTGTATAAAGTGTGCACAGTGTGAACAATTACGAAATGACTTCCCATGTAAGCAACCCAAGTCAAGGAATAAAACAGAAGCTTCACTTGTACCCTTTCCCGCCATAGCCCCTTTCCTAGCCTCGAAAGTAGGGACCTAAAATACGTTTTCAAATGCCGAGGTGATAAATATTTGAATAGGAAGTCATGTCTTCCTTAATAACGTTTTGTTCATAGTGTCTACATGTAACTTCTTTTCATTCAGAAAATCCAGCTTGCTTTACACATGTTAACTCAAATATTGATCTCTTCTAGAAGACAGGGACACATACCTCAACGAGCAGATCTTCGAATCTGATTGTTAATTGCGCTTAGGACACAATTTTGTGCTGATTCCAGGCCCTTTGGCCCTTTTGCATGTTCTCTCTCGTATCTGTTAACTTTTTCATGTCTCTCAGACATCTGTTTTTAACTTCATATGAAATAAGGCAAATGTGTAAGTAAATGTGGAGACCAGAAAGTAGAAAAGATGGGTCTGAGTATAGATTTTGCTAGCGTGATCCTAAATTAATTCTTTAATCTATGGAACAATTTAGATTTAGAAGTTGGTTCTGTTTCTTTGTGACCATTGTCCTTATCTTCAATACAGGTGCTTTAGGTAAAATAAAATCATTCCTTTTTTAAAAGTTTATGCATGCGGCATGACTTTTATTACTTATAGTAGCCTGTTTTATGACTGCCAATTTATAGATTAGTGTAAATAAGTAGTGAGGAATAATTAGGAATAATGGGCTGAAATCCTCATGTCATCTTAGAGTGCCATCAGGGAATAGAATAGTAAGGCTTACTGTTGGACTTGAAAATAAGCTGACCTATTTTCCCCAATTTGATAGAAATGCCTGTTTCTTTAGCACTGTCCTCTGTTTGCAAGGCACATTTGGCTGGATGGTGCCTCTACTCTTGCATATTCAGAGAAATGTTTATGAAGAATATCATTTACAAAATTTTCTACTTAAAGTAGAAACAAAACAAAAACATTGGAATAGATTAGGTCATAAGTGCTCAGAAGCAACTATTGAAGTGATTTTACAGGTTTTCTTTACTGTTTCAAAAACAGTTTAAAATTGATCTGAATACTCAGGAAATTCAAAGGTAAGACTTGGCTGTGTTTTTGTCTCTCAGTTTGCCGAGAATTTCATCTTCCTGCATCTCATGGTAAGTGGGCTGTGGGCCTGAGACCTACTGGCCTGCACTGGCCTTGGTTTTGAGTTTCCTGCGGCTCGGGGTATTCTCACGGCCTACCAAGAAATCCTGCTTTGTCGTCGTTGCTGTTGTTTTTCTTAGCACAGGTAACCCAGAGAAATCTCGCTGCTTCAGTGACAAAGATTTCTCAGCCTTTGGTTTTTGTTTTTGTTTTTGTTTATAGTTGTTTTGATCAGATAGCTTGATTAGAACTCCAGAGTTACCTGGTAGAAACCTGCTGAGGATAAAGTTTAAGGAAGTGCTTTTGCTGAAAGCAGCCCCCTTTATTCATCAGGGGAATTTGATTTCATCCTGTGAATCACTTGCCTTAGAAATTTTATTTCCTTGGGACCTACTCATAGAGTTCTGCACACCTCAAAGCATGAGAACTGTGTCAGGATGAAAAATGGGCTCGTTGCTTTATTTAGTGTGGGCTGGTTAGGATGGTAAGATAGTTCTGTTTTTTTACCCTGGAATTCAGGTTTGATTTGATGTGTTTTTTTTTTTTTTTTTTTGAAGTAATATCTACACCCATCGTGGGGCTCAAACTCACAACCCTGAGATCAAGAGTCCTGTGCTCTACCGACTAAGTCAGTTCAGGTGCCCCTCCCCAGGAGTTCAGAGGCACCCTTCTTTACCAGGGCTTGGGGAGAAAATGAATCAAGAGGAGCAGGAAGAGGTATTTGCCAAAATTACAGATGGACGGAAGAGAATCTTTCATAGCTGCTCTTTTAAACATTAACTTTAGACCAGATTGTTTTAAAAACAGACATCTAAGATATCAGTCTTTTAAAATTGCTTTTGGTTTTTCTCGCTGGACTCTCTGGAGAGTGCTGTCCATTGAATCTGCATAGGGTGTAGTGAGAGCTGAATACCCCTACATACCCAGTGTCCAGGAATAGCCCGTCTGTTGCATGAGATTACATGTTTCAAGACCAGATGGTTAAGCACTTAAATCAGTCTTTCCAGAGATCTAGATGACCCATTTCAGAGGTTTCCTGTACCCAGAGCCCTGGGGATGTAGTGAGATTCTGTGGCTATGAGGAAATCCTCCCTCCTACATTAAACAGAAGTAGGTGTGTGCAGCCTGTACTAGTGGAAGCAACCTCCAGTACTATTCTGGGCAAATATTTGCTCTTTGCTTCCTTTTTAAATCTATAGTTTTTTGCCCCCCTTTCCCATTTTATTATTTTAAATTGCATTATTTTATTTTATTATTGTTTTTTAATGTTTATTTTCTTTTTGAGAGAGAGACAGAACGTGAGTCGGGGAGGGGCAGAGAGAAGGGACACAGGATCAGAAGTAGGGTCCAGGCTCTGGGCTGTCAGCAAAGAGCCCGACGTGAGGCTTGAACTCAGAACTGTGAGATCAGGACCTGAAATGAAGTCAGCACCTAACCAGCTGAGCCACCCAGGTGCCCTGCATTTTGTTATTTGAATTTGCCATATTTAAACGGAGTTTTCCCTTCTAGCCCTGCGTCGGGCTCTGTGCTGACTGCCAGCTCAGAGCCTGGAGCCTATTTCAGAGTCTGTATCTCCCTCTCTCTCTGACCCTCCCCTGCTCACGCTGTCTCTCTCTCTCCTAGAAATAAAAAAAAAAAGAAAAAAGAGAAAAACAAACGGAGTTTTCTTTTACGTTAAGAGATCAACTCTTTAGACTGATCATCTCCTTAGATGGTGTTAGTTTGTTGGATGAGGAATTAAAGTAGTAGTGTTACCAACAGTAAATAACGTTGGTGGGATCAAAGATCGTCCTATTAGATTCTCACAGGTAAAAACAGTCTGTTCATAGTCTGAGCCCTGGCTGGCCTTCTCGCTTTCTACCTCCCGTGCACAAACATTGTTCCAGTCAGTCTGTCCCAAAACGTGTCTGGTGCTTTTCCATTTTGGTCACCATTATTCTTGCCCTTTCACATCTTTACAACACCTGGGTCATCTTTCAAGCCCTGCCAGTCTTTTGTGTACCAATTCAAACTTCACTTCTACTATACCCCCCCCCCCCCGCCCCCAATCTGAATGATCTCCTCTTCCTCTGGATCCCAAGAAATGGTCTATGCCCTTATAGTCTTATGGCTTAGTTTTTGTTTTTGTTTTACTAAGTAAAAGTATTATATATGGGGCGCCTGAGTGGCTCAGTCGGTTAAGCATCCGACTTCGACTCAGGTCATGATCTCATGGTTCGTGGGTTCAAGCCGCGCATCAGGCTCTGTGCTGACAGCTCAAAGCCTGGAGCCTGTTTCAGATTCTGTGTCTCCCTCTCTCTCTGACCCTCCCCTGCTCATTCTGTCTCTCTCTTTCTCTCTCTCTCAAAAATAAAAATAAAACTCTAAAAATAATTGTATGTGAAGATTCTCATCAGCAAGGACAGAGCCCCATTTCTTCTTTGTTTCTTCACCTTGTCTTAGCTTTCTAAACAAGTGATTTGATTGATGGATAATTTAGTTTTCAGGTCTAAAGATTAGATACTAGAGTAATAGAAAACTGGTTAACCCATCCGAAATATTATGAAGGAAGGAGACAATTTAGCTGCTCTGTCGCTGGGGTCAGCAAGTGGCTGTCTTTCTCTTTTATTCAGTATCAGAGGCTGTGTTGTGCTTGTTGGGTTTGATGTAGTCATTTCAGAAGACACTCTTCATGTGGTAAAGAAATGAGCAGAATTAAGGATACTGCTTCACATTCAACAAAAATCCCAGAGGAAACAAAGGCTCCTTCTGTCAGTCACGTTCATAAAGGTTACAATTCCTATGTATAGCTGAATAACCCTGATACGTCATTTGTGCACATCTCTATCTTTAAGGTTCTGTAAGTTTATCTGGATTTCGCAGATAAATGAATTGGTTGAGTAAGGACCTTGGACTTCACTTTTAACTTTTCTTCTCTGATTTGTCTAAAGTTTTTAAAGAAAAAATGAAAACCTTCAGAAAATTCACTCTAACATTTATTAATATAAAAATGGAAACATTTGGGTTTTTAAAGACTATCTTGTGTTTAAATCATTTTTATTTTTTTCATCATGATACATATGTACTCTTTTTAAAAAAATAAACTTTATTTTTTAATTTTTTTTTTGAGAGAGAGACAGAGCGTGAGTGGGGGAGGGGCAGAGAGAGAGAGACACACACACACACACACACACACACACACATCCCAAAAGCAGGCTCCAGGCTCTCTGTCAGCACAGAGCCTGACACGGGGCTCAAACTCACCAACCCTAAGATCCTGACCCAGGCTGAAGTTGGGCAATTAACCAATTGAGCCACCCAGACACCCCTGTATGTACTTTTAATCCCTATCCTTTATTTCCCCTATCCCCCTCCCCCACTTCCTTTCTGGTAATAATCTGGTAATTAATTTGTTCTCTAGTTAAGAGTATGTTTCTTGGTTTCTCTCTCTCTCTCTTTTCCTTTGCTCTTTTGTTTCTTAAATTCCACATATGAGTGAGATCATGTGATGTTTGTCTTTCTCTGACTGACTTATTTCGCTTAGCATTATACTCTATGGCTCTATCCATGTTGTAGCAAATGGCAAAATTTCATTCCTTTTTTATGGCTGAATAATATTCCGTTATATACTTATACCGCATCTTCTTTAGCCGTTCATCTATTGATGGACACTTGGGCTCTTTCCATAATTTGGCTATTGTTAATAATGCTGTGATTAACATGGGGGTGCACGTATCCCTTGAATTAGTGTTTTTGTGTTTTTCGGTAAATATCCAGTAGTGTGACTCCTAGATTATAGGGTAGTTTTATTTTTAATTTATTTTTAATTTTTTTTAATGTTTATTTCTCAGAGAGAGAGACAGCGTGAGCAGGGGAGGGTCAGAGAGAGAGGGAGACACAGAATCTGAAGCAGGCTCCAGGCTCTGAGCTGTCAACACAGAGCCCGATGCGGGGCTCGAACCCACAAACCGTGAGATCATGACCTGAGCCGAAGTTGGACGCTTAACTGACTGAGCCACCCAGGTGCCCCATTATTTTTAATTTTTGAGGAACCTCCGTACTGGTTTCCACAATGGCTGTACCAGTTTGCATTCCCACCAACTGTACAAAAGTTCCTTTTTCTCCGTATCCTTGCTAACATTTGTTTCTTGTGTTGTCGATTTTAGTCATACTGACAGTTGTGAGGTGATACTCTCACTGAAAGACCATCTTATTTAAGTTCGGTGGGTCAATAGACCATAGAGTTATGTTTTCTTCGTATTGGAGCTTTTATATTCCATTCTTTCTGGTTCATTTGGAAAATCTATTCCTCTAGAAGATTCTCCTTTTGGAATCCCTCTTACAGGAAAAAAATGTTTCCCAGTTGGATCCCCCTCTTTTGCATTTCTCTCTCTTGTAAAATGCATACATTTTAACCAGCTGCTGATGGTATTCATAGCTTTGAAAGCTCATTCAGAAACTTAAGGTGTTGAGAAGTATGAGGTATTAAGGAGGTTTAGAAAATGCTCTTTGCTTTGTTAGTTACAATGCATATTTCCATTCCCTTCCTCTATTGGGATTAAGAAAATTTACGGTACCTAGTATTTTACTTCCTTTTTGCTAGCAACTCCCTGTAAAATTATTTCCTTACTTTATTATTATGTAATATTATATAATTACCATATAATATTATAGTATTGTTAGTTTGGTGGTATTCTATACGTCGTGGTTTGAAACCAAATGCGTCTTCAGAATTTGTTAACTATTTTCAGAGATAGAGACCAGTAGTTTTGGTTATGGATAATAGTGGTGGATCTGTGTCTTAGGGGACATTCCAGATCACAGAGCCCAGAAACATTTCCTCTTGGGGGTGGTGCAGGGGGAAGGAGGGTGAGACCCATGCTGGTGAAGCTGTTGACAGTATGAACTTGAGCAGTCATAGTAAATGCTGGATCTCAGTGGCATTTCTGTGTCCTTTGAAATGTGTACTATCTTGGGAATGTTGCTACTTCTTGCCCTGGATTTCGTAGAGGTGTTAAAAAAGAAAACACCCTCCTACCTTCCAGTTGAGGCACTCTTTGGGGAGCTGGTATAGTGGTTAAACAACTCCGGAAGCCTGGTGACTGGTTCTGAAAAAGCTCTCCGTTGTTTGCATTATGTTGTAGTACTGCGTATGTTTGTAACAAAAACTGAATATATTCCTGAAGTATTTTCCTTTTCGAAGAAGTTGACTTGTGGTGTAAAACTACTCAACATTGGGGTTAATTTTTCTAATACATCTAGCTCTCCAAAGCTTGAAGATAAAAGTAGTTACAGTTTAAGAATACTTTTTCCCCCCTCTGCTGTAACTCTTCAGTTTTAAAAGGACTAATATTGGCAAATTACCAGAATGGACCTTTGGATTTTGCTGTTTGAGGAGTTTGGTTACCGACTGAGAACACCGGTTCCTATCAGATGTAAACTAAAGATATTGCAAGGTCTTGGACGTGCCGCATCTTCCACTTTCTCTTTCTTTGTGGCTTTAAGATCATTAAATTTAGTGACTCAGCTAATTTTTTTTTTAAATCCACCTCTTAGAAAGGTTGAACGTGTTTGTGACCAAGCACTTAGAGTTATTTCCTTTAAATCAAGTGTTTGCAGCGGTTTTAGATTTATAACAGTCTTTGTTTACTGTGTAATTCAGTCCAATTGAGGAACTAGTAAAACTGCATTATCCAGACATCAAAGACAGGCATGAAAGAAGAGTGTACGTATACCGGGGAACCTATTAGGTTTCTAACGAGTGGAAAGTTACCAGGTGTCCCCAAATTAACCATATCTTTGCCAGCTGATTCTCATTTTTTTGTAGATTTTTTTTTTAAGGTTAGTCAGCAGTGTTCTGGGTTTAAAATATGAGTTGCTGTGTTCTTGAGAGTTGAGAGTGTTGCTTTCTCGTCTTCAGTGTCCTTCAGATAGCTGAGACGTTGACTTTCATGGGCTGCCCAGAATATCACGCACTGAAAAAACTGACCAAAGTTTGGAGAATACATTTTAGCTTAGTTCACAGTTGAGCTGCTGTCTTTATTTCTTGAGGTTTAAGAGCAGGTTAGTGTTTTGTTTTCCTGGGATTTCTGTGAAGAGAGAGATTACTCAACCCACTTTACAGAGAGTAAGTGGGGTGATTGGCCAGCTGCGTGCAGCAGTCACTTGAATTGGGACCCCTGTCACCACGTTGCATTTCAGGATTGTCAGGTAGGTGGTCTTGAGTCCTGCCAGACTCTGGGATGGGGAGTTGATGGAGAAGGGCTCTGGGATGGGAGCACCCCTGACTTAAAGGCTCATCAGCATTCCCATCTGAGGCTCTGTTAAACCTGAGTCTCCCGAGGGGTGGAAACAGAATTGTGTATGTGTGTACTACAAGTAATATGCAAAAGCACTGTGATGTCGTACAAATCTTTGCTATTTGGGTATTTTAGAGGATGTGTGTAAACATCTTATAATTTTACCTAAGTAAGCAATTACCTAGGGAAGTGTAGGAAATGGGTAAGGTTTGGTTTTTTTCTCTTTCACATGGATGTCTGTCTGTTTCTGCTGAAATCTGGGACTTGGCTTCTTTAGGAGCATGCCATTAGGTCGTCTGGAGGCGATTGCTTTCATTGAGTTTTCTGTTTTGAAAACGGTCAAACCATTTTTACATACCACATGTAGGCACATTTTGTTTCCATAGAGGGCTTGGCTTTCTCAGTTATCAAAGGAAGATATGGATGTTTGGGAAAGGCCTGTGACCTTGTGAGGTTGTCATCATAAGGGACAACTTTCCTCTCCTATTCATCACCCCTCTTCCTAGAATAATGTATGGTGGTGTAACTTCCCACTGCATTTCTTAGGAGACGGGCCCACAAAAATATATTAAGGTGGTAGAAATGCTGGGTTCCTACCAGCCATGACTGAGATTCAAAAGAAAATTGTTCTCTTTATTTTAAATTGAGTTATCTCAGGAGACCATTCATTTGGTTCGGCAGTTGTGTGGTCATGTTTGCACGTGTGAGTAGACGGCAGTGCAGTGTGAGCAGTGGTAGCCAGAAGGCCATTTATGTGGAGACAGCCAAGGCCTGCGTATTCTATTTCTGTCAACCAGGAAGTTGCCAAAGACATTGTAAGGTATTATCATAACATTTTATTACTTCACCTCTTCAGACTTTAGATCCTTTAAGGTACATCTTTTCAGCCACATTCTGTGGTTCTCCATAGCCTTCGGGGAAGAACCCGAACTCTTTGAAAGAGGTTTAGTCTGATTTCTGCTTTACTGGCCAATACGTCTCACCCATCTCCTCCCCACACACACACACTCGAGGGGCCTTTCCTTTTTCTGCAGAGAGGAGTCTCTGTATTTCTTTCCCCTACTTGTTTCTCCGGAGGTGGAGCTTCTTCCAGAAAGGCTTTCCTTAATCAAAACACTAGGTTTGGGGACTCTTTAATATGCCCTCATAGTCATTCCCTTACTCGTTCCTTCAGTAAATATTTGTTCCAAGCACAATGCCATAGTGCCATAGGCTGAGGATACAGAAGTGAACAAGAAGGGGTGGGCTTTGTCCTCACAGAGCTTATGATGTTCTCATCAGGGAAACCACCCAATAGTCAAACCTTTTTAAAAACGCTTTTTAGGGGGCGCCCGGGTGGCTTAGTCGGTTAAGCGTCCGACTTTCGCTCAGGTCATGATCTCGCGGTTTGTGGGTTCGAGCCCCACGTCGGGCTGTGTGCTGACTGCCAGCTCAGAGCCTGGAGCCTGTTTTAGAGTCTGTGACTCTCTCTCTGACCCTCCCCTGCTCACGCTGTCTCTCTCTCTCTCTCTCTCTCTCCTAGAAATAAATAAAACATTAAAAAAAAATTTAAAAAAAAATAAAAAAATAAAAACGCTTTTTAGTGGCTCCTGGGTGGCTCAGTCAGTTAAGTGTCCAACTTCGGCTCAGGTCATGATCTCAGGGTTTGTGGGTTTGAGCCCCGCGTCGGGCTCTGTGTTGACAGCTCAAAGCCTGGAGCCTGTTTCAGATTCTGTTGTCTCCCTCTTTCTCAGACCCTCCCCTGCTCACACTGTCTCTCTCTCTCTCTCTCTCTCTCTCTCAGAAGTAAAAACATTAAATTTTTTTTAATTATAAAAAAATTTAAAAAAAAAGGTTTTTATTTGGAAATAATCACAAATTTATGGAAAGTTGCAAAAAAATTAAAGTAGCTCAAAGAAATACCCAGATTTATCTGTTGTTAACATTTTACCTCATTTGCATTCTTTTTCTCAGTATATATACATATTTCTTTCTGGACCAATCACGTACATTATGGCCTTTTCCCCCCAAATACTTCAGTGTGTATTTTATAAGAGTAGGCTATTCGCTCACATGGTAGTTATCATGTTCCTAAATTTACATTGATCAAATGCTTCTATCTAATGTTCGGTTCATAGGCCAGTATTACTAAATGACTTAATAATGTCGTGTGTTTCCCATCCTGGTGCAGAATTCATTCTAGGTTAGAATAATTGCATTTAGTTATGATGTCTCTTTAACTTCTCTTGATCTGGAATGTTTACATAGCCATTCTTTGTCTTTTGTGACATTGCTATTTTTTGAAAAGTATAGATTGTGCACTACCTCCCCATGATAGAATCTTGCTCATTTTTAGTTTATATCATGTTTTCTCATGACTAGGTTGAAGTAGTACCTTCTAGGTCATTCACACCGCTTAGTAGTGTATCCTCTTGGAGGTACCGTATCTGGAGGCCCATGATGTCCTTCTGTCCCTCTTTTGTGATGATAATTTTCATTATCCAGGTGGTAACCCAGTTTCTTTATGATATAATTAGTGCTTTTCATACCTCTTTCCTTTGCAACAATAAGTAGCATATCAGGAGGCCCCTCAATTCTGTGCAGATATCCTGATTCTCATCAAAATCTTCTGCCTAGAAAGGGTATCAGGTGATGACTTTTGTCTTATCCAGTCGTATGAACTCAAGTTCCTATTTTGGGCAGTGGGTTATAATTCACTACTGTATTTAATTATTTTGGTGCTCAAATTGTTTCAGATTTGACCAGTGGGATCCCCGTTCAAGCTGGCTCCTGTGTCTTTGTGAGGTGCCCTATCATTTTTTCAAGCACTTCCTTTCCTGCACAGCAGGATGTTCTAGGCTCCTCTCGTACCAACTCTGCTCTAACCCTGGTATCAGCCATTTCTCTAAGAAGCCCTCAAACTCTTTGTTTTAACACCCAGTACAACTGCTTGCTTGCATGTCTTCCTCTGTTAGATGTATGGAGGGCACATAAATGTCCTACTCATATCTTCACTCAGCGTAAGGCCTGGCACATTTCATGTTTAAGTATCTGTTGACTAAGAAAATTGATTTTTGCGATAGTTCAGCGACTAAGATCAGGTTCCAAAATTATGATGCTGATGGGTTTTCTTTTCTTCCCCCTGTCTAGGAAGACATGTTTACTATCTGGCGATGAGAAGTGGTGAAAAGTGACCTCGTACTGGTGTACAAACACTATGAGACCTGACACTTGCACTGCGTGGGCAGCTGGCCCCCACTGATAATGTGGGGAAGCCATCAGGTCCACTGGAAAACACTAATCTGATCTTGGAAGTGGCCGATTGTGGCAGGATGTGTCGACGATGATGATGGCAAGAAAGCAAGATGTCCGCATTCCCACCTACAACATCAGTGTGGTGGGATTGTCTGGGACGGAGAAGGAGAAGGGCCAGTGTGGCATTGGCAAGTCTTGTCTGTGCAACCGCTTCGTGCGCCCCAGCGCTGATGAGTTTCACTTGGACCATACCTCGGTCCTCAGCACCAGTGACTTTGGCGGGCGAGTGGTCAATAATGACCACTTTCTCTATTGGGGAGAAGTTAGCCGTTCCCTGGAGGATTGTGTGGAATGTAAGATGCACATTGTGGAGCAGACTGAGTTCATCGATGATCAGACTTTTCAACCTCATCGAAGCACTGCCCTGCAGCCCTATATCAAGAGAGCTGCCGCAACCAAGCTCGCATCAGCTGAAAAACTCATGTACTTTTGCACTGACCAGCTGGGGCTGGAGCAGGACTTTGAGCAGAAACAAATGCCAGATGGAAAGCTGCTGATTGATGGTTTTCTTCTTGGCATTGACGTTAGCAGGGGCATGAATAGGAACTTTGATGACCAGCTTAAGTTTGTGTCCAATCTCTACAATCAGCTTGCAAAAACAAAAAAGCCCATAGTGGTGGTCCTGACTAAGTGTGATGAGGGCGTTGAGCGGTACATTAGAGATGCACATACTTTTGCCTTAAGCAAAAAGAACCTCCAGGTTGTGGAGACCTCAGCAAGATCCAACGTAAACGTGGACTTGGCTTTCAGCACCTTAGTGCAGCTCATTGATAAAAGTCGAGGAAAGACAAAAATCATTCCTTATTTTGAAGCTCTCAAGCAGCAGAGTCAGCAGATAGCTACGGCAAAAGACAAGTATGAGTGGCTGGTGAGTCGCATCGTGAAAAACCACAACGAGAACTGGCCGAGTGTCAGTCGCAAGATGCAGGCCTCTCCCGAGTACCAGGACTATGTCTACCTGGAAGGTACTCAGAAAGCCAAGAAGCTCTTTCTCCAGCACATCCACCGCCTCAAGCACGAGCACATTGAGCGCAGGAGAAAGCTGTACCTGGCAGCCCTGCCGTTAGCTTTTGAAGCGCTTATCCCCAATCTAGATGAAATAGACCACCTAAGCTGCATAAAAACCAAAAAGCTCTTGGAGACCAAGCCAGAATTCCTGAAGTGGTTTGTTGTGCTTGAAGAGACGCCGTGGGATGCCACCAGCCACATTGACAACATGGAGAATGAGCGGATTCCCTTCGACTTGATGGATACTGTCCCTGCCGAGCAGCTGTACGAGGCCCACTTAGAGAAGCTGCGGAACGAGAGGAAAAGAGCTGAGATGAGAAGGGCATTTAAAGAAAACCTGGAGACCTCTCCCTTCATAACTCCCGGAAAGCCTTGGGAAGAGGCCCGTAGTTTTATTATGAATGAAGATTTCTACCAGTGGCTGGAAGAATCCGTATACATGGATATTTATGGCAAACACCAAAAGCAAATTATAGACAGAGCAAAGGAAGAGTTTCAGGAGCTGCTTTTGGAATATTCAGAATTGTTTTATGAGCTGGAGCTGGATGCGAAGCCCAGCAAGGAGAAGATGGGCGTCATTCAGGATGTTCTGGGGGAGGAGCAGCGATTTAAAGCACTACAGAAGCTCCAAGCGGAGCGAGATGCCCTTATCCTGAAGCACATTCATTTTGTGTATCACCCAACCAAGGAAACATGCCCCAGCTGCCCCGCGTGTGTGGATGCTAAGATTGAGCACTTGATTAGTTCTCGGTTTATCCGACCATCTGACCGGAATCAGAAAAATTCACTCTCTGACCCCAACATTGATAGGATCAACTTGGTTATCTTAGGCAAAGATGGCCTCGCACGGGAGTTGGCCAATGAGATTCGAGCTCTCTGTACAAACGATGACAAGTATGTGATAGATGGTAAGATGTATGAGCTTTCCCTGAGGCCAATAGAAGGGAATGTCAGGCTTCCTGTGAACTCTTTCCAAACGCCGACATTTCAGCCCCATGGCTGCCTCTGCCTTTACAATTCAAAGGAGTCTCTATCGTATGTGGTGGAGAGTATAGAGAAGAGTAGAGAGTCCACGCTTGGCAGGCGAGATAATCATTTAGCCCATCTCCCCCTGACATTAATCTTGGTTAACAAGAGAGGAGACACCAGTGGAGAGACCCTGCATAGCCTAATACAGCAAGGTCAGCAGATTGCCAGCAAACTTCAGTGTGTCTTCCTCGACCCTGCTTCTGCTGGGATCGGTTATGGACGCAACATTAATGAAAAGCAAATCAGTCAAGTTTTGAAGGGACTCCTGGACTCCAAGCGTAACTTAAACCTGGTCAGTTCCACTGCTAGCATCAAAGATCTGGCTGACGTTGACCTGAGAATTGTCATGTGTCTGATGTGTGGAGATCCTTTCAGTGCAGATGACATACTCTTTCCTGTCCTTCAGTCCCAAACCTGTAAGTCTTCCCATTGTGGAAGCAACAACTCTGTTTTACTTGAACTACCAATCGGACTCCACAAGAAGCGCATTGAACTGTCTGTTCTTTCGTACCATTCCTCATTTAGCATCAGAAAAAGCCGGTTGGTCCATGGGTACATTGTTTTCTATTCAGCCAAACGTAAGGCCTCCTTGGCTATGTTACGTGCCTTTCTTTGTGAAGTGCAGGATATTATCCCCATTCAGTTGGTCGCACTCACTGATGGCGCTATAGATGTCCTGGACAATGACTTAAGTCGGGAACAGCTGACTGAAGGGGAGGAGATTGCTCAAGAGATCGATGGAAGGTTCACAAGCATCCCCTGTAGCCAGCCCCAGCATAAGCTTGAGATCTTCCACCCATTTTTTAAAGATGTGGTGGATAAAAAGAACATAATCGAGGCTACTCATATGTACGATAACGCAGCCGAGGCCTGTAGCACCACGGAAGAAGTGTTTAACTCTCCCCGAGCGGGCTCTCCCCTCTGCAACTCAAACCTGCAGGATTCGGAAGAGGATATCGAGCCCCCTTCTTACAGCTTGTTTCGAGAAGACACATCACTGCCCTCTCTGTCCAAAGACCATTCTAAGCTCTCTATGGAACTGGAGGGAAATGATGGGCTGTCTTTCATCATGAGCAATTTTGAGAGTAAACTGAACAACAAAGTACCTCCACCAGTCAAACCAAAGCCTCCTGTCCATTTTGAAATTACAAAGGGGGATCTGTCTTACTTAGACCAAGGCCATAGAGATGGACAGAGGAAGTCTGTGTCTTCTAGCACCTGGCTACCTCCAGATGGGTTTGATCCTTCTGATTATGCCGAGCCCATGGATGCTGTGGTCAAGCCAAGGAACGAAGAAGAAAACATATATTCAGTGCCCCATGACAGCACTCAAGGCAAAATCATCACCATTCGGAATATCAACAAAGCCCAGTCCAACGGCAGTGGCAATGGTTCCGACAGTGAAATGGACACCAGCTCTCTAGAGCGAGGCCGCAAGGTGTCCATCGTGAGCAAGCCAGTGCTGTACAGGACGAGATGCAGCCGGCTAGGGAGGTTTGCTAGTTACCGAACCAGCTTCAGTGTGGGAAGTGATGATGAGTTAGGGCCCATCCGGAAAAAAGAGGAGGATCAGGCTTCTCAAGGTTATAAAGGGGACAATGCCGTCATTCCATATGAAACAGACGAAGACCCGAGGAGGAGGAATATTCTTCGTAGCCTACGGAGGAACACTAAGGTAAGATGTAGGTCAGGAATGAGTCCTGGGAGTGGCTTGCACAGTGTCTGTGTGAGCGCTGACTGATGATGATGGTGATGATGATGGTAGTGATGATTTTTCAAGGACAGCTTATTCTGGTTTAAAAAAAATTGGTCTGTGTGTCTCTTTACTCTCTGACAGTGTAAAAAGCAAGCAGTGTCTCAGATCGCTACCACTGGCAGCTCTGGAGCAGTAGGGACCTTGGGTAGGCAGCCTGAGTTTGAGTTGTCTTTGTCCAGAACAACAGTTAGGTGATTCCAGAAGGAGCAGGTCGTGTGGAACTTACCGGTATCCTGACTGGTAGCCAGGCCGGTGACAAGATGCTTGCACTTGCTTTACGTAAACAGCAGAATCTAAAATTGCATGCTTCTGTCTCTGACTGCTAAACAGACATTTCATCCATATGCCTCTTAAAAGCTCCTTTTTTCCCTCATTAACCCATACAGGTTGCTGCATTTTAGCATAGGAAAAATTGGATGATTATTTTATTTGCAGATGCGAATACTTCACTCGTGCGAAGGGTCTTTACATACGTAAATGAAAAGTAAGAAGTAACTTGCCACTGTGAGTTATAAACCTGTGTTACATTTGTGTGCAGTGCCCTCCAGCTGCATTATTTTAAGTGGGTTGCTGCTGTCAGTGAGGGCTTCACATTTTGTTTAGGGGCAGAGCGGGCGGGGAGAAGAGAGAAAGTAAACCGCGGGTATTATGAGTGTCAGGCCTGCCTTCAGGTGTAGAGCAAACAGCAGCAGGTGAAGCCTCTTTATCTTGTGTAGAATTGCGGTGTGGAAAGTAGAGTGCCCTGTCTCGTTGGGCTTAAGATTTGAGATAGGTATTTCCCAGCTTCCCCCCCCCACTTAGAGCAGAGGGAAACACTCTGTTTTTCAGAGAAAGACATCTTGGTGAGACAGGACAATAGAACTGTGTGTTGTGCTATGTGATGTACAGAGTGATCATTTCTCTGCGTTGAAAGTTTTTCCTCCTCTCCCTCCTGCGAAGCAGCAGAGAACAAAGTCACTTGTATGAAAAGATTTCAGGGAACTTTGGAAGAAAGGCTGCCAAAAACTTATGTTATTACAAGATATACCAACTCAGAAGGATCTAGAGCCCAAGCTGTTTTAAGAGTTGACAATTCTGTTGTAAAGTAAGTACTACCTGGAAGTTAATTCTTACTGGTTAGGAGACCCTTGCAGATGGAGGAACGTGGTGCCACTGCCCCACAAGGAGCACATACTACTCGCTTTGTGTTCCCTGGTAGCTTTCGGAGTGTTCACCGGTCGCCACTGGCTGGAGTTTCCAGAGTTTTCTTACCTGTGGAGTTTCAGCAAGGGCAGGGCAGCATTGTTGTGTGTTCTGTCTTCCCCCCATCCCTGAATTGAACGTTAATAAATACCATAGGCATTCTCCTATTTGATTTCCCCTTGTTCTGTTTTTTTCTTGGATGCCTTCACCTGCCTTCAGTATTTTGTCCTCTACAGGTTAGTAGACCCTTAGGGCAGACCCACTGAAAATCCTTCTTATTTAGGGAGTCAGAAATTCGCCTCCCCCCGCCTCCCCAGTAGTTCCTCAAAGCTCTCCTGTTTAATGATCCTGGAATCCAAACATTTTGAACATTTTGACTTTCTTCTCTTCCTCCTCCACTCCTGATGAAGACTGTTACCAGAATAGCTTGTCTGAAGTCATAACGTGTGGGGGTGTTTGCACACCTGGGACTTAGGAAGGTGGCATTATAGCACACTGAATTATAACTAGTCTCTGACTTCTAACTACGTTTTTAATACTTGTTGAAGATAATGCTTGTAAGACACATTCCCAAACAAGCCGGGCTTTAAAGAGCACACACGTTAGACCCAGCAGAAGACAGCTGGCATCCATGTTCTTGAAGAGCACTTCCTAACCTAGAACTTCCTTACCCTGGGTTGCTGGGTCAGCATGCAAGATGTGATCAACTTCCTGTCTTAGTTATGTGGGCCACACCTCTTCAGGTCACATAAAAATGATACCTCTGGCCCAAGAGCAGTAAGTAGCGTGCCGGAGGCCAGCGCAGGAGTATCCTCTGGAAAGTGTGAGTAGAAGGAGCGATTGTCTTTTCCTGCCATGGAAAATGGTGCTTTGAAATGAGTGTAGCTGCTTTGTCACCCTAGTTCAGAGATAAGCAGAGCCTGCCTTCTCTTCCTCGTCCGGGCAAACCTCCTATTAAAATTGCTGCCTTAAGAAAGCAGCCTGACACTTGTTTTACTGGAAAAGCAAGATGCCATGGGGCAGAGAGTGCCAGGCCAACCCCTACGTGCGGGATTTGGCCTTTGATTTTTATTGGCATGACAAAGCAATACAGTATTTATTTGAAGTGAGGGGTGAGCCAGTTGGTAATGGAAAATGCACTTAGTGCCTCCTGCATGCCAGAATGCTAGACACCACTGGGGAAGTGGCACAGATCCTTCTTGGCTGGGCTGTGGCTCCCAGGTGACACAGCAAGACCCACACAACTACTGAAAATAGGTGGTCTGCCCAGGGGGTGCTGTGTTGAGGCAGAAGGGAAATCCCATGCTAGGGGGGAGGGGGCGGTGAAGGTAGCGTAGGGAGTGTGGTGATTAGGAGCTCAGGTTCTGGGAATCCCGGGAATCGGGAGCCTGAAGTCAAATCCCAACTCCTCCGCTTCCTCCCCGGGACATGGGGCCCTTGACTCACCTCTCCACATCCCTTTGGGGAGAACATAGCGGCACCTTCCTCACATGGTTGTGAGAGCTGGGCTGAGGTTATGCACAGGAAACACTCAGCACACTGCATCCTGGACAGGTGTTAGGTGTTGCAGGTCACCTAGCTGGACCTGGAAGAGTGGGTCGAACTGAAGGAGCGGTGGAGGTGAGGACGGCTTGAGGGTACAAGTGTTCAGCGTGTACTCAAGCAAAGGAGAGTGTTGGTCTGGTCTAGCTGAGGGCTCAGGGGACCAACATTGTCCCTCCCTTTTGTGCAAGTTTTAACCCTGTGTGTTACCCAGCTGCTTTCTCAGCACTCGCCCTAGCAACAGCCCTAACAACGACAACAAAAAGCTATGCTCTGGGTACCGGAGTGATGTGGAGAAAGAGAAGTCGCTCAGCTTCCCTTGGCTGGTCTGCTGATTAGCTCTTCACTGTAACATTGGAGTCAGAGTGAGGGAAGCGCTTTCATTTCTGTTAATGAAAGTGCAGACTGTAAGGCTGACTGTCATTCTGGGTCCTTTTCCCAGCTGAACCATTTAGCAACCCACCCTCATAGTGGGAGCCTTCCGCGCTCAGCTGAATGAAATTGAAAATCTACGATTGCACTTCAGCGGGGCCCATGAATAGATGCTTTGTCTTTGGAGAGTTGGTGTCGCACATGGTCTCTGTCTCTGGGTACCGCGCGTTTGCAGAGATGGGATCACGAACGGCAGGGTCTCATTTTAAAACCAAAAAACCAAAAAACAAAAAAAAACAAACCAGGCTGGGGAATCTTGCTCCACAAAATGTGCCTTTTGGGCAAGCTCGAGTTGCTGAATTTCGTGTGTTTGACCACGGATTTAAAGAGAAGACATTATTGGCTATTCACCCTTCTATCTGATGTGCTCTTATCTTTGTGTTAAAAAAAAAAAAAAAGACAAAACAATGATAAAGAAAATCTTTCACTCACTGTAGCTGCCACATGACAAGACAACCTATTGAAAAGCAAACCAATTCAATCACGCATTGTTTGGTCTATAAGGCACCAAGTAACCAGTTTGACAGTTCGTGTGCCCCCCCCCCCCCCCCGCCAGTGAATTGGCTTATTTCATTGGATTCAGTGAATCGGCTGGTTGTTGTGGCTTTGTGTGGACACAGCTCTCATTTTGTGAGGCCTAGAACGGAGTTAAAGTTTCTAGTGTGAATAAAAACCAGCTGGGGAATTGGACAGCTCGCTCCCCAGGGAGGGATGTTGCATTTTGACAGACAAGCTGAATGGTATGAAATATGAGCTCTTTGTAACCTGCTCAGGAAAGACTCTCAGTGTGTGCTTCAGAAAAGGCTGGTCCTACTCAGGGTGCTCTGAGGCCAAATAAATACCGTGGCCTTAAAGATGGGGCAAGGATGCCTACCTGACCTTGGATTTTCTGATTCCTGAAAGAATTGCGTCTTTTAAGAGAAGGATGTTTGCTCCAAAGCATGTGCTTGTTCATTTATTTTTTTAGATTTTTAAAAATGCTTTATTTATTTCTGAAAGAGAGAGAGACAGCGTGAGCAGGGGAGGGTCAGAGAGAGAGGGAGATACAGGATCATGACCTGAGTGGAAGTCAGACGCTTAATCCACTGAGCAATCCACGCGCCCCTTGTTCATTCAGTTTTGGAAGGAAATGTCCAGTTCGGTGCAGGGGTACTTAGCGAGCAGTTGTGCTCCTGGCTGAGTGCGATGCGCGTGGTGGTTGTGTTTATCTGGTTTACCATCAAGGGATGATGGATTTTAAATATGCGCCGATGGGTATTTTGAATACTATCAGAGAGGAGCTAGGGGCGCTGAGGGATGTGGAGCAAGGAGTTGTAAGCTCAGCGGGCATAGCTGGCACAGCTCCCCAGGGCAGCAGTCTGCAAATGTGGACTTACAGGGGGAGGCGGCCGAAGGCAGTGAGGGTAGAGGTTTTCTGGGGAAAGCTCTTGAGAAAACAGTATGGAACTTGGAGCTGTGGGGGGGGGAAAACTTGAAAGAAACCAAGCGTGCTCACTGTGGAGAGTGAAGGGGCCGTGGAGCAGGGCTGCGAGTACCGTGGGAAGGGTTTTGTCCTTCCCCAAATGGACCGAACGCTTGCTGTGCTCCAGGTGCAGCACCAGCCGTTTTCCCGTTGCCACCGTCCACGTTGGCGCAGTTTCCCGAATGGAGGAGCTGAGACTTTTGAACCCACCACTCTTCTGACTTCCGCTTCCAGCGGGTTGGCAGAGCCCAGCCTGCAAGAATTTGGTAATCTTCAGTAGCCAGGCACACATTTGGATCACTCGGTCAGTCCACTGAAATTTGTTCATTTCAGACAAAGGACTGTGATTATTATCTTTAAAAATCTATTTCCCCACACTACCCCCTAAGAATGGCCTGGCGCTGTCTGTTTCTGGCTTCAGAGTCTAGTTGAGTAGAGGACAAAAAAGGCATGTGGACACTGAAATAGCGACTGGAACTTTGAGAAATTGTTTTGAACTGGTGTCATGCGTTTTCCAATTTATTTTAAGCCCGAAGAACTGCTGTAGTGTGTTTTTGGTGACAAAAATAGACTATCTTTAACTATAGGCCTTAGCTTATAGCACACCTGTTCTTAAAAAAAGAAAAAAAAATGACAATGGGCAACCCAAATCTAGTTTTCAAAGAGCAGAGAATTGCTCTGATCATCAGTGAACCGACTTGTTCTCGTCCACCACCTAGTGATACTGAAATATCTTTGTAGGGACCCAAATTATTTCAGCAGAAGCCAAGAATCACCTCTGCTTCCATAGAGAAAGGTCTTCTGAATGCATTTTCTCCAGTATTTGAGAAGAGGCAAGCAGATAAAAACTGACCTGTAACTCTGGGAGGTCCAAGTTCAGTAGTGTTGGATCAGGCAGGATGTTTGTACAAAACTTTCCTGGGACTGGTGGACCCTCCTTCCTAGTTAGCCCGCTGTGGCACTGGCCCTTCAGTCTGAGACAGTGGCAGGGACTGACCCAGATTCGCCAGACTTCATGCCTTTCTAGAGCAAAAGTTCTCCTCTTATTTGGGGCCTGTGTGGGGATGACACACCTGTCTTTTCTGGGCCTAGGGGAGGATTAGGGATGCTAGGAAAGCAGAGGCTTGATGCTGCTTCCTGTCCCAACCCTAAAGAAAGATGCTCCAAGACAGTGGGTGACCCGGCTGTAATACTGACTGCCAGCTTGAAGGAGACCAAATCTAAAAAGTGTTTGTGTTAAAAAGTGTTTGTGCTTTCATAGCAGACTCTGCCAGTGAGAACAAATCCACCCTCAGCTTTTCTCTTAAACTTGGGCTTAGATGTTTTTCAGAGCCAGAAGGGGGAGCACCAGTTAACCAAGAATGATATATTTGGGGCATGAGTGAGCAACTTAATTGAAAAGGTTCTTTGGAAGCTCCATTGGAAATAAGAGAGAATCATTACTCATCAGAAAGCTGTGATGTTGACTATAGAATGCCAAGAAGGTGCTCTGGGGGAAACCTATAGTCATGTTGTGTATGGAATCTTGTGGGTTTTTTAAGACTCCTCCCAGTTTCCCTTAATCCGGGGTCGACCAGTACACTACTTGGCAAACTGTGTGTGTGTGTCCAGGGCTTTGCTAATTTCCCTCTAGAGAGAGAACTGTCCTCATTCAAAGGGCACTGTCCCTGTTCCATACTACATTCTGTATATGGCATTCCTCCTTTAAAAGAGAGAGAGAGAGAATCCAACAACTGCATTCTGTTTTTTATTTCCTTCATTGGATAGGTTACCAAGCATTTAAAAGACTGTGCTAGATGGTACGACTGTGGTGATCATATTTTCTGACTCTGAAATCTGGTTAAATAATTTGATACGTATTAAGGGTATTTTATTGAGACCAGGAGAAAATATTTGAAGTTGTCAGCTCAAGATCGCTAAATAACTGTACCTGCTATTCCCATGGAAGATAGAATGTTTTTTTATCCAGAAAGAATGGCTGACCTCTCCATTGGAGCAGGCTCAGTTGTTCCTGAGCCTGATATCTAGATCAGCTCTGCTGGCCAGGGATATAGCTTTCTTTTACCATAAGTTCATTGAGGAGGAGAGATGACTTTGGTCCCAGTATTAGCTCTGCTGCTAGTTTGCTCTGTGACCTTGGGCATAATTCATTAAAAAACAAAACTGCTAAGATCCTTACTGAGTCCAGTAGGATAATAGTCATATGTGTACATAAATGACTGTCCTTTATCCAGTGGCCACACAGTGATATAGGGAATGATTACCTCCTCTGTTTTTTATTTTTATTTTTTTTTATTATTTTTTACAAATAGTTTATTGTCAAGTTGGTTTCCATAAAACACCCAGTGCTCATCCCCACAAGTGCTCTCCTCCATGCCCATCTCCCCCCACCCCTTGCCTCCTCTGTTTTTTAAAAGGGAGTCTGGGGGGCGCCTGGGTGGCTTAGTCGGTTGAGCATCCGACTTTCACTTAGGTCATGATCTCGCGGTTCGTGGGTTCGAGCCCCACGTCGGGCTCTGTGTTGACTGTCAGCTCAGAGCCTGGAGCCTGTTTCAGTCTGTGACTCCCTCTCTCTGACCCTCCCCTGCTCACGCTGTCTCTCTCTCTCTCTCTCCTGGAAATAAATTAAAAAAAAAAAAAAAAAAAAAGGAGTCTGGGATTGTAGTGTCAGTATGAATAAGACCTTCTGAGCCTCACCTCCTCCATCCACGGGAGAGGAGCGCAATGTTAGGAGAAGAAAAAAACTTCTGTACGTACAGAGATAGTCCTTCTCTCAGCTCCACATGAAAGAATAGAAAGAAATATTGGCCCTGTGCATTACTGGAAACTGTTTTTGTTCAGGAAATTTATGGAGTGCCTACTGCACATCAGGCTCTGGAACCCAGTTGTCTTTCTCTCAGCCACTTCTCGTCCTTTGCCTGGCATTCTTCCCCTTTTCTTGACTCCATTGACTCGGGCCGTGGAGTGGGCTTACTGCTCCACAGGCAAGTACAGATGTCTTCCTACTCCACCAAAGTTGAGAGTTTTCCTTTATGCTCTTTTCTGGTTTCAGAAGCCAGGAGACCAGTGGGAAATTCCAGTCACCATCTCTTTGCAGTGCCATCCTGGCATAACTATCGGTTCATTCCTTTGTTCCCTATACTACGTAGGTATTATCAAGACTAAGAATCAGGCATGTTTTTAAGGAAACTGAAGTGAAGAACAATGGACTATGTTACTCATTCAAAAAAACAGATCCATCCAGAAGGACAAGATGAAGGTGGTTCAGCCTGCCCCAGTCTTTGGCTTCTGTCACAGCATTTCATCATAGAGTTCACGTAGGGGAAAGAGGGGCTTGGTGTTTATAGATCACTAGCCTCTGGACCCTGGCTCTCTCCGTGCGGAGTATGATTCTCTTGGAGTTTCGTTTCTCACTGTAAAATGGCGCTAATAGCCCTTACCCTGAGGATGGTTGTAAGGTTTCAGGTAATTGTGCAGAGAACCTGGCGGCGGCCTGCACATGGCCACTCCACGTTAATCACTGTTTTCCATTTTTGACTCTAAACTTAGAGGCACAGATGTGTAGATTATTCTCAGGGCTTGGTCTCCTCTGGCTAGATGCTTTTTTCAATTCAGCCTGCTCTGTGAGTGCCCTCGAAAGAAGATTGATGTTGGGATGGTGTTACTTTCTGCTCTCCAAGGGCCTGCTGCTTGGAGGACCCCAGGGACTCCATAATGAGCGACCCACGTCTGACCGGGGACTGAGACAGCTGGCAGGCCACTCACAGGATGGCGTTTCCATCTGACATGTGCCCAGTAACCCTTCAGGTGCCTGATGTGTTGTTTGTCATATCGACATTCTGGCCCACCTCTTAGTGTGCACCATGAGGTCTGATTTCCTTACTAGAAAGGTTTAGAATCAGTTGTGCAAGAATCCCTGTCCTCATTTTGTGACCCCTACAGAGCCTTCAGTTACTTCTAGGAGATGTTTTGACTTTTCGATAAACCAGAGTTTGTTTAAATCTGAGAGGGAGAATCTGTATCATTTAGCAAGGGGAGTTGATCCTATTGCCAAAGCTTACTCTCCATTTGCGCCTTTTGTAAGCTGAAGCATTGAACTAGATCTTAGATTCTTTGGGGTGAGAGACATAAGGGCAGTTGTCCAATTTAGCCTTGACAGTGGTATGGCAATAGGTATGTAGTTTGCAATCTGTGCTTTGAATATTTACAGAGCAGTCCCTTCCTTTTTATTTTTTTAATTTTTTTAAAAAATTAATGTTTATTTTTTAGAGAGAGAGAGGGAGAAAGAATGTGAGCAGGAGAAGGGCAGAGAGAGAGAGATACAGAATCAGAAGCAGGTTCTAGGCTCTGAGCTGTGAGCACAGAGCCCGATGTGGGGCTGGAACTCACGAAGCATGAGATCATGACCTGAGCCGAAGCCGGACGCATAGCCAACTGAGCCACCCAGGCGCCCCAGTCCCTTCCTTTTTAAACAGCTAGGGGCTTTTTGGTTTTTAAATTTTTCTTTATATTTAAGGCCAAAATTGCCTGTGTTGTCTTCTTATCTCTCTCAACATAACCCTTTGGAATCCTATAAAATAATCTCTCTTTCCATGTGATAGATAGTCCTATAGCTGTTTGAAGTAGTTGTCTTAATGCTCCATTCTTTCCTTTTCCAGCTTAAAGATTCCTGGTATTTTATGTGAGTGGGTCTCTAATACCTTAGAAATTGTCCAGGTTGTCAGTGTACCCTTAATCATTTTTTCAGCTGTCCATTTATTCATTCTGCCTCTCCCAGGACCTTTCAGAGTAAGGCCATGAACCATAGTGGCTAAAAGCACAAGTTTTCTAGTCAGAACTGACTTGGGCAAGTAACTGAATTTTTTTTTTTTGCAACTCTGCTTCATCTGTAAAGTGGGGTTATTAACCCCACACCCACAGATCTGTTGTGAATCTGCAATGAAATAATGCATCTAAGGAACTTAAGCAAGGGTCCAGTACATAGTGTTCAGGTGATAGAGGGTTTCTAGCTAACTTAGATTGTTAGAACACACCTCATTATGGTTTGTGAGTTCAAGCCCCACATCGGGCTCTGCGCTGACAGTGTGGAGCCTGCTTTGGATTCTGTCTCCCTCCCTCTCTGCCCCTCCCCTGCTTGCTCGCTCGCTCTCTCTCTCTCTCTCTCTCTCTCTCAGAATAAATAAAAATATAAAAATAAACTTGGGGCGCCTGGGTGGCTCAGTTGGCTGAGCATCCAACTTTGGCGCAGGTCATGATCTCATGTTTTATGGGTTCAAGCCCTGCATCGGGCTCTGTGCTGACACCCCAGAGCCTGGGGCCTGCTTCGGATTCTGTGTGTGTCTCTCTCTCTGCCCTTCCCCCGCTCATGCTTGCTCTCCCTCTCTCTCTCTCTCTCTCTCTCTCTCTCTCTCAAAAATAAATAAATTTTTTAAAAGTTAAAAAATAAAATAAACTTGATTTTTAAAAAAGAAGGCTTGGGGCGCCTGGGTGGCTCAGTCGGTTAAGCGTCTGACTTCAGCTCCGGTCATGATCTCACGGTTCATGGGTTTGAGCCCCGCATCAGGCTCTGTGCTGACCGCTCAGAGCCTGGAGCCTGTTTCAGATTCTGTGTCTCCCTCTCTCTCTGACCCTCCCCTGCTCACGCTGTCTTTCTCTCTCTCTCTCTCTCTCTCTCTCAGAAATAAAGAAAACCTTAAAAAAATTTTTTTTAATTAAAAACGGCGGCTTATGGTGATTAGGAAAAAAGTTCCATTTTTTTTATTCCTTAACAATTTATTTGGAAGCATCAGTTTTAGTGAAGAACAATACTGTTGTTAGTTTTGACAGAGAAATTCTGCAAAATTGAGAGCGATAAAAAGAGTGTCACTGAACTCCAGATGGTCTTCCTTGTATATTCAGAATCTGAAGCTAATAATTTAAACTGTATGGCATTTTTAAGGGAGAACATTGCTTGATTCCTGGTTATCCGCTGCCCCCACATGTGACAACAGAACTCACCCCTCTCGTTCCTCTAATCACTAGATGGCTACTGTTAAGCTAGGAACTGAGCCAGGTCCCCCACATTTCACCCTCATGACCACCTTGTGAGGAGGTGCTGTCCCTGAGATGCTAATAAGTCACTTACCCAGAGTCACAGGACTTGTCTGCAGGACTCAAACCCAGGTCTGTTAATTTCAAATCTTAAATTCTTTATGTACTTTATAAATAGAAGACGGCAGGGAGAGAGTCTAGATTGGTTAAATCATCTCATGTAAAGATCTATCATAAATCATGAATTTGCTTTTCCTTACTTCCTTGGTAAAAAGTCTGGGTCGGAGCCCGTTTGCTTCTGATGGGCAGCCTGTGAGGGGAAGGAGCAGCCCGTCCCTGCAGCCTGAGAGGCTGTGTGGCTGGGTTTAGGAGGAGTGGGACAGGGATGGGGGCAAGCTTGTGGAGGCTTTCTGGTTCTCCTCTGGGACCCCGAGACCCGTTCACACTGGAGAGTAGTCTTCCAGACTGACTCAGTTAGCAGGCTCTGTGAAGAGTGGATCGTCTTTGCCTTTCGGTGGTCATTACAGGTAACGCCAACCGGCAGCTCAGAGATGGGCTTTCCTCCTTTCTCGTACATTTTCTTCTCAGCTGTTCTTTCTCTTTGCCACTTGTTTGCACAGGAAGTCCTCAGAGAATCTCAGACTAAACAGGAAGTGATCTGTTCCCATATAAATAGAGGTACCAGAAGGAATGAGGATGGGCAGGATGCGGAACACGAACGGTTGACCCTGGCTTGTTAGTTGTCCCCTTGAATGGATTTTATGCAGAGATCCCTAAATACTTTTAAGTTTCTAGGTTGCGTATATTTGTAATAAATCTGTCCTTCAGATTCATCTCGTTAACCTGAAAATGAAACCGAATTGCTGGAGTTACCCCTGGGTCCATTTACCTTGATCCTATTTGGTTACCCTCCTCCTTAGTAGATATTTTAACAAAAGATATGTTCAGGTGTGTTTTTGTAGCTCTTAGGAAATTTACCATTTGTTCAGAGCATTTTTTCCTTATGTGAGCTTCAAAATAAAAGGATTGAATAATTTTGGAGCAGAATATTGCAGAGATGTTTGTGAACGAGCACGAGCTTTGGAGACAGACCCTCCTGGGTTTGAATCCCAGCACTATCACTCGCTGTGTCATGTAGTCACGTGGGACATTTTTCTTTGATACAATGGAATGTCGTGAGGTTTAAAAGAAGTAATATTCGGGACTTGCTTGGTACACGGTGAGGTCTCAAGTAGTTGCCGCTGCCACCCCCACTCCAGAGGAAGGGGGCTGCTGGGAAGGAAAAGAAAAAGTTACTATGTTCTTTGTCGTGTTTGCTCAGTTGGTTTTACCCTTTCCTAATTCGGAAGCTGTGGAGAATTAACCCCGGGCTAATGTATGGAAGGCAATTCTCATTCGGAGCTTTCAGTCCGAGCAGAATACATGCTCTATTTCTTTTCTATTTCTTTTCTGGAAAGAGGAAATTACTCATTCTCCATTCCATCTTTTATCTTTTAAAAGATTTTAGCCATGGTGAGTGTAGAACATTCATTATCCATGTGGGATGTTTGGAAAACTTCCTGTTTATTCCAGGGCACTCCTGAAAAAGGATGTGGATAGTCATCTCATTGTTATTAGCTAAACATGGCCTGCTTCTTATAAACACCCTTATGTTGATAATGCAGTCTCACACTGAAGGTGTGACTGTGTGTCAACTTGCTGGCATCTTGTTTGATATTTGGAGGTTAGAAAATACAAAATTAGTGAGATGAGCAAACGGATCTCTATCCTGCTTGGAGTCTTTCCAGCAGTTTCCACACCACTGTGAATTCCCTTCTGGAAGCCTTAACTGTATTTAAGTTGCGTGTTGATAGTCACTTTGTTTTTGTTTTGTACTTTCTTTTTTCTGTACAGAAACCAAAGCCCAAGCCCCGGCCATCCATCACAAAGGCAACCTGGGAGAGTAACTATTTTGGGGTGCCCTTGACAACTGTCGTGACTCCAGAGAAGCCCATCCCCGTTTTTATCGAGAGATGTATCGAGTACATTGAAGCCACAGGTAAGAGTATTGTTACCTCAGAGCTGATTATGACATTCACTGTCTACGGGCTACTTTCCAGCGTGCTGAGCCATCTGTAGACTCTGGGACCATCTCTCCTGAAATGTGAGGTGCTCTCTGAGGAGGGTCTGGGCAGCTGTCAGACTTACGGGTCCTCCATCTGCGTGTACCTGTGCAGCTCTTGTACGGGAGCTCTGAGACCTTTCGGGACGCTGAGCAGCCTATTTTCAGGCCTGCACCTGTGGCTGCTTAGGTGCTTTCTCAGTGCTCCCCCAGCCCCCTGTCGGAGCACCTGCTCTGTTTGTCTGTGGCCTCGCAGATCTGTCAGCTGCCAGGGGGCAGGGAAAGGGCGTGTTGCCGTTGTGTTCACGGCGCTGTCGTGGACACAAATGGGAATAAATCTTGGCTTAATAAAATGAAGGAGTAGTCGTGACTAGCAGCCCTTGGCCTTTGATCAGGTACCTGAGATTCATTACTGATAGAATTTTCCCCCCGGGGTAAAACGCAGCTAGGACCCTTGGACATCCTCTGGTCAGGCCGCGGCTCTTCAGCTCCACTGACGACCTGGTGTTACTGCAGAGACCAGCTGTCTTCATACTTTCTGCGTTGTTCTTGAAGTGACGAATCTGTACCTGCATTGAAAACATTTATTCGTTCATTTAGTGTTCCCATAGTGTGTCTGTTTGGCCTCTCTTCCGAAACCGCTGGAGCGTCCGTTTTCATGCCATTGTTTCCCTTGGTTTTCTCCTGGATGCTCTCACAGCCAGTGAGCTTTGGGGAGGAGGCGGTATAAGCGGGCACAGGGTTAGGTCAGTTCTTGGGCATTTGTAGTTGAGCTCACGCATATGGGCTTAAACAGTCTGAAACCAGGGTAGGGATTAGCGCCTTCCTCTGTGTTCCGATCCTGGCGTTGTCTGCAGTGATATGAGGATTGTGTGGTGTGCACCGCCTGTGGGCGCTGCCGATACTGTCAGCAGCATCCTAGTAAGCTGTGTGACGGTGTTAGTATTTACTTAGGATGTGCCAAATCAGGGAAAACGGGTTTCGAGTTGAAGCCTGCTAAAGCAGACTTTGTGGTTATTTCCAGGGTTTTCTCTGCAACACACCAGGGTTGAATCACGGTGAGCGCTTTGCCCAATCTACTAGCAGATCTGCAGCTTTGTTTAGTTCATTCTGTCCCCCAGAGCCTTTTGTCCGTGTCTGTCTTTTGACCCTGGTCTTATATCAATTTCTTTCTGGCACCTCTCCCTTGTGCAAGGAGAAAAACTGCACAAAGATTCAGTTCAGGTGACTGAAGCCTTTACGTGTCGACCTAGCACTTCAGAGAGATAGCTTGTGTCGTTTCGGGGAGGGGAATGTTACTTCTTCCTCATCTTTATTTTCAAATTACTTTCTATTTATTGGAAAGGTATAAAATTTACAAGTTTAAACAAATTAGAAGTTACAAAAATTCCCAGGTTCCTTAAATGTTAGTATTTTAGCCCTTTCCCCACACCATTTTTTCTGTGTGTATGATTATCTGAAATATTAGACCGTTTGCAGATCTGATGCAGCCTTACTTCTAACTACTTCAGTGGGTAGTTCCTAAAAACATTCCTTACACAACCACCATGCAGCTGTCAAAATTAGGACATTAACACTGACCCAATACCAACCTCCCAACATCTGTAGATGTTTTCATTTTATCACTTGTCCCACTAATGTCCTTTATGGCAAAATGCAGGAATATTTTTGGCCCAGGAGCTAATCCTGGACCACATGATAGATTTAGTGGTCAAGTCTCTAGGCTCTTTCAGTCTAGAACAGTTTAGTCTGTCTGTTTTTCACGGCCTTGATAGTTTGAAAGACTATAGATCGGTTCTTTTATAGGAGGTTCCTCCTCAGTTTGGTGTTTTTTGGGTGTTTTCCTCAGGATTAAGTTCATATTTTCACCTTGGGCAGAAACAGCAGGGAAGTGATGCCATGTCCTTGCTGGTGCATCGTACCATGTGACACGTGATGTCAGACTGTCCCATCGCTGGTAATGTTCACTTTGACCCCTTGGTTAAAGCGGTGGTGTGTGCTGAGCTCCACTGCAAAGCTGCTCTCTCCCCATCGTTTTACTCCCTGGTGCCTTCAGCGTTTCTTAGTCGGTATTGTCCTGTCAGAGCTGTCCTTTGTGAATGGCCTCCTCAAGTGGCTCACCTGTGGTGGCACAGGGTGCCTTAATGTCACCCACAAGCCTTCTAGCTGAGCATGACAGTGGTTTTGACCTATCCCACCCACCTTGCTTCTCTCACTCTTAGACTGTGATTCACTTTTTTGTTGTTGTTGTTGCAATTTTTTTAAGTTTATTTATTTATTTTCAGAAAGAGAGAGAGAGAGCCTGAGCAGGGGAGGGGTAGAGAGAGGGAGAGAGAGAGAATCCCAAGCAGGCTCTGCACTGCCAGTGTAGAGCCAACACAGGGCTCGAACCCACGAACTACAAGATCATGACAATAAGCTGAAACCACGAGTCAGATGCCTAACCAACCGAGCCTAACCAACCGAGCAGGTGCCCCTGCTTTTTGATATCTAGTGACAGAATTATACCTCTCCTTGCCCTTCTACGAATGAATCCTTTTGGGTATAAGGATTTACCACCAGTCATTGCCCAGCTGCTACTTTTCTTAAAGTTCTGTGAGACTGTGACACTGTCCGCCCTGTCACCAGAAGGCTGAGAGCTTCAGGGTCATCTCCGATCAGGTCCCAAGTCTGTCACTTCTACTTCATCTTCTCTTGGCTCTATCCCCTCCATCTCATTTTTGCTTCCCCACCGTCACCCCCCTCCATCTTGCTTATATGATGATTCCTCTACTAAACACCTCGTTTTACTGCCTCATTGCCTCCCAGATGGCGGCCATAGTCTTGCCTCCTCCCGTACGTTGTGCTCTTGTTGTCTGCCTGCCTGCCTGCCTCCCTTCCTCTTTCCCCCTCTTTCCCTTCTCTTCTCCTTTTCTGTCCTCGGCTTTCTGTTTTCATACTACTATAGCATTACTTTTTAAATTGTTTTACAAGATGGGGTGCCTGGGTGGCTCGGTTGGTTGAGTGTCCATCTCTTGATTTCAGCTCAGGTCGTGATCTCACAGTTTCGTGAGTTCGAGCCCCATGTCGGGCCCTGTGCTGGCACTGTGGAGCCTGCTTGGGATTCTCCCTCTCCCTCCCTCCCTCCCTCTCTCTCTCTCACCCTCTCTCTCTCTGCCCCCTCCTCGCACTGTCTCTTTCTCTCTCAAAATAAATAAATAAACTTAAAAACATTTGTTTTGCAAGAATACAAGCAGAATTACTTTGTATTTCTTGAGGCGCCTGGGTGGCTTAGTTGGTTGGGTGACCGACTTTCGCTTAGGTCATGATCTCGCGGTTCGTGGGTTCGAGCCCTGTGTCGGGCTCTGTGCTGACTGCCAGCTCAGAGCCTGGAGCCTATTTCAGAGTCTGTGTCTCCCTCTGTCTCTGACCCTCACCTGCTCACGCTGTCTCTCTCTCTCTCCTAGAAATAAATAAAAATATTAAAAAAAAAAAAAAAAAGAATTACTTTGTATTTCTCTGCTTTGCATGTGTTCTTCGTGTGGTTTGAACTGTATCCCAGGTCCCTCCTCGCCTCTGGGACTTGTCCTCATTCTTCAAGACTGCCCCACCCCCAGCAGCCATTGGGTGGGAGCTCCCTGTTGGTTCTGAAGCCCATTTTCACTTCCTGAGAACGGGGTTCTCTGTTCTCCTTGTCTCCTGAGACTGTGGCGCTCAATACACGTTACTTGTTGGTCGGATGAGTGGTCTTCAGGCTGGAATTCCTTAACTCCATCGTTTCCCTTGTCCTTTTAAACTTTGGTTACATAATTCCCCTCTTTGGCATTAGTTTGTACTTTCATAGAATTTCAGGGAGAAAATTAAAGATAGAATCTATGAATTTAGCATGTGTATGGGGGGTGCTCTTTTCCCTGAAAGGATTTTTTTCCTTCTTCATAAAATTAAAGCATGTTCATTGTAGAAATTCAACAAAAGCCAAAAACTGTGAAAAAGGATTTAAAGATTCATTGATCCTCCACTTCATGAATACCACTGTTAATATTCTGATATATTTTCTGATAGTCTTATTTCTTTGCATATTCATGTCGATTTTTATGTTTACATAATTCAGAGTATGTGGTATGATAGTTCTCAAAGGTGTTTAGCATAACTTAGATGAGGCGGGAAAGCCCTGAGTGTACCAGCTCATCTGCTCCTGTCTTCCTGCAGGCGGAGAGTTCAGTAGCCAAGAGGTGGGCTGGACGACCATTTTCTGAGAATCGCTGCTTTTTATTTATTTACTTTTATTTTTTTTAATGTTCCGCTTTTGAGAGAGAGAGAGAGAGAGAGAGCTCACGAGCATGAGCAGGGGCGGGGGGGGGTGTGTGCAGAGAGAGAGAGAGACACAGAATCTGAAGCAGGCTTCAGGCTCCAAGCTGTCAGCACAGAGCCCGATGCGAGGCTCAAACCCACAAACCATCAGATCATGACCTGAGTTGAAGTCGGACGCTTAACCGACTGAGCCCCCCAGGCTCCCCGAGAATCACTGCTTTTTAAACCAGACATTGTTTTGTGAGTGTGCTCCTTGTCACTAAACACTTTGTGAAAATATGACTTTTTTTTTTTAACTTGAAGATCTAACCAGTTTTATTAAGTATTCATGAATTGGGTAGCATTGCATCTAGCAAGCAGAGAGGATCTCCCTCAAAAATACGTTTAATTGCTGCATAGTGTTATGGCAACAGATCATTTACCTCTTTTCGCTGTTTGAGGGGCTCGTGCAGCTTTTTCTCCTGACGCACTGAAAGAAGCAGATTAGCTGGGACCCACCTTTTGGAACAGCGATCTAGAGCTTCAGATCTGCAATTAGACCCAGTTTAGAAGCGTTCTGCCATATGCCCGTCTGGACACTGAGGGTGATGACAAGACCTGCCTCTCAGGCTGCTCTCAGGGTTCCGGGACACTTTCCTGGAGGCGCCGAGTGTGGCGCGGGGCCCAGGCAAGTGCTCAGTGTCTGCTGGTGTCGCCTCAGCCTCACTGGCAGTACATCTGCTGCTGCTTCCTATTGCCTGTTAGACTCTGCCATTAATTGTGAATATCCTTGACTTTTCTTTGCTCTCCAGCTTTTTTTTTTTGTTAACTTTTTTTTTTTTAAGAGAACGACCACATGAGGAAGGAAGAGGGGCAAAGGGTGAGAGAGAGAATCTTAAGCTCAGGGTGGACCCTGACACCAGGTTTGATCCCATGACCCTGGGATCATGACCTGAACCAAATCAAGAGTCAGACACTCAACTGACTGAGCCCCCCAGGCGCCCCTTTCTCCAGCTTTTAAATTGAATATAGTAAAACTCGTGGAAGAGTTAAAAGAATAGTGTGATGATCACCCAGTACTTACCAGCGGTTAACATTGTGCCATATTTGCCCTTTCTTCTCCTAACTTTTCTTGTTGCTAAACCATTTGAGAATAAGCTGCAGGTGCCACACATCCCTTCCCTTCTAAAAAAATCTGAGCATCTGTCCCTAAGCTTAAAGAGTCTCTCCATAACTGCGTTAACATTATCGCTTTTAAGAATAAGAGCATTAATTCAGTGGTGTTTTGCCTGCATTCCATGTTCAGATTTACTCAGTTGACTTAAAACTCTGTCCTCTACCTAGGATTTTGTTCTAGGATCCAAGCAATGTGCATAGTGTGTTTGGCTCTTGCTTCCTTTGCCCCTTTCAGTCCAGAACAGTTCTCCTTGCCTTTTATTTTGTTTTGTTCTGAATGATGACCTTTTTTTGTTTTTAAAGTCTAGACAGTTGTCCTGTAGAATATACCTTTGTGTGGTGCGCTGTCTGGACCTCTCCATCGGCCTCAGCCCCTTCTGACACCACCCGTGGCTGCCTCCCCATGTGGCTCCTGTCTGAACAGAGCCTGGGACTGCTGAGATTTTGTTGAATGATTGAATGAATTATGGACTGTGTGTTTTCCCAGGTCTGACTTAACCTGAACTTGTACTTAGGAAAGCCTCTGCTGCCACCTGACCCTCCATCCCATCGTTCCCTCTATTGCTCATGGTGGAAATCAGCGTATGACCCCAGTTCCCACGTGGTAACTCTCGCAGGCGCGTCTAGCTGATTGCAGATGATACTCCTCAGGAAACTTGTTTGCCAGGTCTGCCCCTCGCAGCCAAAGTCCAAAGTCGTCGTGTCCCTGTCTTCATGTCTGCCTCCGACACGTTGGCACTTGGCTTGTCCTGGCAAATAAAATACCGCACCATCACTTTCAGCGGCGTGCGTGGGAGTTCACACTCCTGCCCACCAAAGGGAGAAAGAAAACTCCAGTGAGAGACCCAGAAGGAAGCCCCTGTCCGTGCATGCCTCGGGGCCCTGGTTGCTGCCCACCTGCCACTTCAGGGCGTGTCACAGCCAGCAGTGGAGGAGCAGCGGCAGAACCATTATGAACTGGGACACAGTGAACCATCCCATCGCCTTATTATTTTTCCTAATTACACAAGTAGTAAGTTTGTTCACAGTAAAAAATGAATTTTTTATAGATATAGATCTATAACAGAAAGTCCCTTATCTATGTCCAGAAGTAATCTGCGTTAATAGTTGGGTTATGTTTTCTGCTAATACTACCACCCCCACCCCCAAATGTTTAAAGACATGAGATCATGTGCAGGCTATTCTGCAGCTTCTTTTTTGTTTTAATTTAACACTGGATACACCCTGGGCATCGTCTTTTTAATTCCATCTCCAGGCCACCTAACTGCATTTTAATCTTGGACCTGAGAAGGGGGTGGCAAGAGTTGGGGGCATGGTGGGGGTCGGGGTCGGGGGATCTCGGGGAGTGTGCGGAGGGGGCTTCATTGGCGGGCAGCTCCGTATTCCAGGATGGCCCATGGCGCTTCCTGCCTCTGTGTGTTTCCCCCTCGGGTTTGTGAGTGACCTGCCACGCCCTCCTCCATGCGGATCGTAGGGGAAGCCGCTGCCTTCTGGCCTTGCAGTTCTCGGTCCCTGCCTGTGTTTCCAGGCTCTGGGGGAGTCCTTCCCCGTGTTCTCAGCTCTTGCAGGTGGAGATTGGTTCTGGCTTGCACCTTTTTTGTCCCAGAGCTTTCCGACCAGTTCACTCACCCTCGTTTCATGTTTCCTGAAAAACTGGAATGTGTTCAAGAGGTGGCCTGTGGGGAGGACAGCTTGCGGGTTGATTTGCACAGGCTTGTAGCCCGGCTCAGCCCAAGCAGCCCCCTGCGCCTCCCTGCCGCAGCCCGCGCTGCCTGTGCATTTCTGCCTATAACACTCACACACCCCCCCCCCACCTCCCCGCTTCTCCCACACGTGGGAGCAGGAGCGCTCGGTCCTGCGCGGAGGTTATCCCGCGGGAGTGCGAGCAGCGACTTGTTAGGGCCTGCTCACCGTCCTCCTGAGAGTCATTTCTCTGGACTGGTGTGCTGTCAACATACCTCGTAGGTTTTAAATCCCAGGTCCCTGGGCCAGTTTTGAGTCAGAGCTCTTGCCCCACAGCTGGGGGAAACGTCCATGTCCCCCAGGGGCCTTCCGGTGTCACTGCTGCCCCCTCCCCCCCCCAAAGGCCTGGTGTCCCAGAGGCTGAGAGCTGCTCCCTGCTTTGCTCGTTAGGGCTCTTTGTGGTTCCCCAGGCCTGGGGCCTCACTGGGCAGCCATCTCGCTAAAAATGGCATTTGCTAGGAATGATTTCTCTGAATCATGTAACGTGTGAGACCAAATCCCTTTGCTCCCTCTTTCTGTGATCTTTAAACATTTTCTTTTGGTGGGCGGGGGCAGGGTGACAACAGCCAAAATGATTTCCCATCTAATATTCTTTTCTTTTTTAATGTTTTATTTACTTCTGAGAGGGGGAGAGAGAGGCAGCATGAGCAGGGGAGGGTCAGAGAGAGAGGGAGACACAGAATCTGAAACAGGCTCCAGACTCTGAGCTGGCTATCCGCACAGAGCCCGACACGGGGCTCGAACCCACAAACTATGTGATCATGACCTGAGCCAAAGCCGGATGCTCAACCATCTGAGCCACCCAGGCACCCCTCCCATCTAATATTCTTTTTTTTTCAATGTTTTATTTCTGAGAGGGAGAAAGAGAGGCAGTGTGAGCAGGAGAGGGTCAGAGAGAGAGGGAGACGCACAATCTGAAACAGGCTCCAGGCTCTGAGCTGGCTGTCAGCACAGAGCCCGACACAGGGCTTGAACCCACAAACTGTGATCATGACCTGACCCAAAGTCAACCATCTGAGCCACCCAGGCTCCCCTCCCATCTAATATTCTTTTTCTTAATTGCTTTGCTTAATTAGGAAGAGGTGACGAATTCCTACCACCTCCAGCAAGCGCCACAGAGGGCTGAGAAAAGAAACTGTTCCCAGGGAGAAACAGTTTCATTTGGGAAGAATGCCCCTCTTGTACATCTTGAACTATAATGCATTCAGACGGTACCATATAGACAACTGGTAGACCATGGTTTTGTTAGTGCATCTTTCTTTCAGCTTGTCCCTGTGGGATAGAAACGTCCCTGTAGTTAGGGAAGCCTGGCAGCTGTTTAAAATAGTAATGCCAAAGACGGGCTGCCGTCACATTCACGCTCCCCGTTCCTAGCCCTGACATATATACTGAGTGCTTGCTGCAGTCCGGGCTTTGTACCGGGCACTTGCCATATGTGGCCTCCTTTCACAAGAGATTGTTTTGTTTCTCCAAGAACCCAGATGTGGCGGGAGGCCGGCCCCTGGGAGGGGTCAACATCTCTCATCAACCGTAGGGAGACCTCAGTGTCCGTAAAGTGCAGGGTTAGCCTGGCTGGAGGGAGGGTGGCAACCTTCATGGTCTCTTCCGCTCCTCTCTTGGAAGGGCTCTTACCTGGTGATAGGAGGGGACCCTGCCTTCCAGGGCGGCACCTACCTGGGCACACTACCGCGGGGGCAGCTCGTCTACTTTCAGAGCCCTCTCCTGCCAGGCCTGCAACTGAGGCACTGACAGAGCCTTGTGGGTTTAGTGCCTGCACTTAGCAGGCTGTGTGATGCAAGAAGGACCTCTTTATTTGCCTTTGGGGTGCTGCTCCTCAGTGGGCAGCAGAATCCGGTCAGGCTTGACTTCTCATCTCTTGTTCAGTGGTAGAATGCAGGAAACAGCACCAAGTAGTTACAGAAAGATAGAAACTTCCAGAGAAGTTGTGAGTAGGGTCTAAAAGTTTTTAGCTTACCATCTTTCTGCAGAGGTTGAGGGGAAGTCTGCAGATTTCATTCATTCACATATTTTTTGACTATATTAATTAAGCACCTGTTGTATGCTAGGAACTGTGTTGAACTCAAGCTCCCCACATGATGTACCAGGGGTGGGGGAGAGAGACATAATCACACAAATGCATAATTAATTCAAGCAAGGCACATTATGGATTTTTAAAAAACTTTTTAATGTTTTATTTCTGAGAGAGAGACAGACAGACAGTGTGAGCAGGAGAGGGTTAGAGAGAGAGGGAGATACAGAATCTGAAACAGGCTCCAGGCTCTGAGCCGGCTGTCAGCACAGAGCTTGACATGGGGCTCCAACCCATGAACCGTGAGATCATGACCTGAGCCGAAGTCAGACACTTAACCTACTGAGCCACCCAGGCGCCCCACATTATGGATTTTAAATCCACTGGGGAATGACATGGGTGATAGGACCAAGTGAGGCTGTGGAGCAGTTAGAACCCTCACACGATGCTGGTGGGAATGTAGAAGGTTAGGCTCCCTTTGGAAAACTCTTTGGCAGTTTATTAAAAGCCAGATGTACGCTTACCATTCTCCTCCTAGGTATTTGCCCAAGAGAAATGAAACCATATTCACACAAAGATATGGACTTAACTGTGTCTACCAGCTTTGTTCACCAGAGCCCCAAACCGGAAACCACCCCGTGTCCATCAGCAGGTGAATAAACAGACTGGGCCTCTGTCCACTGGAATAGTACTCAGGCCCAGAGGAGAAGTCACAGCCGCACGCAGCAGCACGGGGGAATTCAGAAGCATTATGTGCTGAGAGTGATTCAGGCCAGACACAAAAGGCTACAAATTCTGATCGCATTTATATAAAGCTCTGTAAAATGCAAACTGATCTGTAGTGACAGCGGGCAGATCAGTGGTTGCCTGGGAGCTAGGAGTGGCAAGAGGATTGATTGCAAGGGGGCGTGGGAAAAATTGGGGGATGATGGAAATCTTCTATACATACTCAAAACCATCAAATCATATGTACACTTTAAATGGATGGAGTTCGGGGCACCTGGGTGGCTCAGTCGGTTAGACGTCTGACTTTGGCTCAGGTCATGATCTCACGGTTCGTGGGTTCGAGCCCTGCGTCGGGCTCTGTGCTGACAGCTCAGAGCCTGGAACCTGCTTCGGATTCTGTATCTCCCTCTCTTTCGGACTCTCCCCTGCTCACGCTGTGTGTGTGTCTCTCTCTCAGAAATAAATAAAACATTAAAAAAAATTAAATGGATGGAGTTCATCATATATAAATTATGCCCCAATGGAATGCCTGGGTGGCTTAGTCAGTTAAGCTTCTGACTTTGGCTCAGGGAATGTTCTCATGGTCCATGGGTTCAGGCCCTGCGTCGGGCTCTATGCTGGTAGCTCAGAGCCTGGAGCCTGTTTCAGATTCTATGTCTCCCCCTCTCTCTGCCCCTGTCCCATTCACACTCTGTCTCTCTTTCTCTCTCTCACTCTCAAAAAGAAATGTTTTTAAATAAATAAATAAATAAATAATAAATTATGCCCCAATAGTTCATTTTTAAAAAGTGAAAAAAAGGGGCGCCCGGGTGGCGTAGTTGGTTAAGCGTCCGACTTTCGCTCGGGTCATGATCTCGCGGTTCGTGGGTTCGAGCCCCGCGTCGGGCTCTGTGCTGACTGCCAGCTCAGAGCCTGGAGCCTGTTTCAGTCTATGACTCCCTCTCTCTCTGACCCTCCCCTGCTCACGCTGTCTCTCTCTCTCCTAGAAATAAATAAAAAACATTTAAAAAAATAAATAAATAAAAAATAAATAAAAAGTGAAAAAAAAAAAAAGAAAGAAAAAATCAAATCACTGGATAACAGTTCTGAAGGAACTTGATAGTTCCATGGTCTCAAAATGTCATCTAACACCAAGGGGGAATGTACCTTTATAATGAAGAGATGTGGGGGTCATCATCTTCACAAAGTGACCAGACCTGGTACCCCTACTAGTAGTTCAACCAAATGTGTCTCTTGCTAAAAATAATTAATCTGAATCTTACCATGAAGAATCCATGAGATAAATACAGAATGTGATGCCTTTTAGAAGATATCTGGCCCGGATTCCATAAAAAGGTCAATATCACAAAAAAGAAAAAAAGTTTGAGGGCCTAATGCAACTTCTGTGTTTATAACATAAACCCCATTCCCATTCAGATAGTCCAGTGGTAAGGCCCCAAGCTTCGACGTCACCCCTGGCATCCTACTTTTGTATGTAATAGCTGGTCTTCAGCTTGAACCAGCTAAGCCTTGTTTTTCTGTTCCTTCACAAATTGGGAATAAAAATAGTAGTTCCTTCACAGAGAGTTTTTGAGAATAAGAGGCATCCCTGTTTGTGACATTCTCACATGACTCCTGGCATGTAGCACTCACTCGGTGGATGTTAAGCCGGTTTTTGGTGGCTCCTGTCACTGACTTGCTGTGCTTGTTGAAATCCAAACAGGACATCTCCCCAGCACAGTAATGGATGAGATGAGACAGTGGTGGTTTTGAACTTCTCATTGAAGTATAGCTTCCATTAAGGAAAAGTTCGCCCGTCACAAGTACAGCTCCGTGAACTGTGTACACAGACTGAACCAGCTGTGTGGCCAGTTTAGGAAATAGAAGATGAGCAGTTGCCCCAGAAACCTTTTACCAGGGATTACCGCTACCCTGCCTTCTAATGGTATAGAATAATTTTGTCTGTCTTTAAGCTTTAAAGTGGACTCCTACCAAATGCAGCCTTGTGCCTCGCTTTCACTTGACGTGATGTCTGTGAGATTCATCCCCTGGTTGAATCCATAAATTCACCCCTGCTTGTGTGTGATTGGGGTCCATGCGCATGGCTGGATACCCTTCATACCCTTCCACCGCATGAATAATCCATTATTTATTTATTCATTCTGCTCTTCATGGACATTTGGGTACTTTCCAGTGTGAGGCTATTATAAATAGCACTGCTGTGAATGTTCTTATAAATGAATTTTGGTGCATATGTGTGCACTCGTGTGCTTCAAGTATATACCCAAGAGTGAGGCCGTTTTTAATAATTAATTTTAGCATGTTGAACCTGATGGTTTAAAAGACATCAGTCCCTGAAGGGATAATCATCTATGAAGCTGGGAGCAAAAGCAGTACAGGGTTCTCTTTACTACCTATTCATGGCTTTGTGTTTCAGATCTTTTAAGAAGTCAGGGGTGGTTCTGAAAGGGCATGTACCCGTACAGAGCTATCTCACATACTCTTTTAGCAGGGGGATCGTTCCCATTTGCAAAGCGTGCCTGGCCGGGGGGGTCTTGAATTCTTCCAGTACCTTGTGATGTAATTCTGTTCTCTGCCGGGGTTCTGTCTGTGGTTTTGAGGTGAGACTGTGGTCAGCACAGGTCTTGATAACCTGGTGGTATTTCCTTGTGGGTCCATTGTAGGGGCTTTGCTCCCTGATTAGATTTTGGCTCCTTTGTAGCACAGATAAGTAGGTGTTCTTAGTGACACCCACCAGCGAGGCACCAACGTGAAAGGCTCAGCCCTGCGGGCAGTTTGTGAATTGTGAAGGGAGGAAGGGTGAGGCTTCAGAGACAGGGGTGTCTGAGGGTGAGCGCTGGGCCCTGCAGCCATGACTTGCGGGCTGTGGCTGTAATTCAGCTTGTTTGCAGCATTCGTGGGTCAGAGGTGGCCCTCATCTCTTCTGCGCAAATGGAAGCCCTCTCTAAAAATGGTCTTTGACAGATACTTAGAGCTGTGACCTTCTTCCTGATGTAGCTTATTTGCCTGGGTAAACGAGCAGAGTGCTCTGTGTGGCGGATTTAAATTTCACCACTAATTGAGGAGAGCATCTTCAGGGAGAAATGCTCGCCATTAGAGCAGAGGCCTTTGGGAGACAGCCCGGCAACAAACACATCAGGGCAGATTAAGGCAGGAGGTGGAGATGAGGAGGGTACAGAGGGCGCTGTTATTAGTGACTCTGGCCACAGAGAAGCCACGTGAGGGCTTGTGCCGCAGGCCAGGGGGACCGCATGTGCGCCACATACACGTTATGTACGTTTTGGTAGTCTTTCTCCCCCCCCACCCCACCCCAATTTGTTTTGCTACCGAATAGTCTGTGCGGGATGAGCCCGGAGCCAGAGGGCCTGGATTCAGATCCCAGTGCTGCTGCTCGTGAACAAATGTTAAACCTCTCTGCAACTCCGTTTCCTTGACTATAAAATGGGGATGGTGGTACTTTGAATCCTTGAGGTGCTTCAGTGTGTTAAAGGCCTGATAAGAGTACCTGGCAGGTTGCGAGGGATGATCAGCCTTCGCTGCTGCTGCCACTGCCGCTCCAATCACCCAAGATGCACCTTCCACGCTGGGCAGCCCCGGACCTTGTGGGAGCCCTCTTCCGCCCGGCGCCCTGCTGTCCCCTGAGCATTGTGCCCCTCACGCTTGGGGTCTGGCCCAGGCCTCTTCTTTGGGGAGGCAGACTCCCTCTCTCTTCTGAGAGCCTTGGGCTTAGAGCAGGGCGGGTCAAGTGTGGACTTTGGAACCCATCACCCTGGGTTGGTTTAAAATTCCAACTCGGCTGCTTCTCTTCCCTGAGCCGTCTGGGCTTGAGGCCCGTGCTTCCTGTGTCAATTGCAGCTCCCGGGAATGCCTGCCCCAGGAAGGCTGTGAGGGCAGACTTGACCCGTGCGTGAGAGCCCCGTGGCCTGGCATTTCAGAGACGCCGAACACGAGGGGCCCTGGTTCTTTTGTGGTGAAGTCTACAACTGAGCCCTGCTTGTCCTCTGAGCCTTTCATGGGCTGGTTTGGAATTGCCGTTTAGCTGTTCTCTCCTCGCGGCTGGCCTGATTTAGATGTCCTCCATGCTCACGTGGCCTGTCATGAAGCCTTGGGAGCCTCTCTCCACAGAGCTATCCTCGCCTCCATGTTCCCTCACTCTTTAGTAGGTAGGGAGTCCCTGCGCACTCATTGCTCTGCCGGGGTCAGAGTGCCGGTGGCCTAGAGCGCTCGGAATCGTGAGGATCGGGTCCTTACTTCATTCCGTCAGCACCCGCATATTGAACATCTCATCTGCTGTGTACCCTGCACCGTTCAAGATGCTGATGATACAGTATTGGACAAAACAGATAAACACCCTTGCTCTTGTGCCGCAGACATTAAAATCTAGTGGGGGAGACAGACAATAAATAGAATATATATAAAGAATCTTAGTAATTAGTGCTCGAGAGGATAAAAATAAAGCAGGAAAGTGGTATGTGAACTGTCTGTAGGAAGTGTTAAAATTTTAGATATGAGGGAGCTGGGGGAGGGTGGCTTTTGATGAGAGCCTGATGGAAATGAGGGAGAGATCCATGCCATTACCTGGGGAAGAACCTTCCAAGCAGAGAAAAGAGCCAGTGTGAAATTCCTAAGACTTGGAATGTTCCTGGTAAATGCTTGGCTTTTACTAAGTGAGGTAAGAAGTCACTGGAGGGTTTTGAGTGGAGGGACAGTATTTGGCCTCTGCTCAATAATATAACTCTGGCTGCTGCTTAGGGAACAGTTCTCTCCTTGGGGACTTGAGCCTGCTTGATCTCCTTGCATTTCTGCAGATCCTCCCCCATTCTGCCCTTTCTCTGGATGTGTAACCAGTCCCCTATGTTGCTGGCATGGGTTGACCTAGACCCTTAGTTTAGACCTGAAAGGATGAAGCGGCACAACTTCGCATGGGGGCGGGCAGCCTGGGTTAGAGCCGGAACAGGGGGAGTACGAGAGATGGTAAGCGGACCGGCCAGCTGCCGACCCCGGCTTGCCTTTCCAGCCTCCTCTTTCCTCACATGCTCCAGTTTCACGCCTCCATGTCTTTGCTCAGGGCTGTTCTTAACTGCCTGGCGTGCTGCGTACACCCACCCCCCAAGCCCTGCACCTGACAAACCCGCATCTTTCTAAAGTCTTCGTGCTCTATATGTGCCTCTCCTATGTCACATTTTGCCTTGTTTTAGGGTTACTAAGGCCATAAGGGTGAGGCCCTTGATCTGATAGGATCTGTGTCCTTCTAAAAAGAAACACAAGGGGCTCCTGGGTGGCTTAGTCGGTTAAGCGTCCGACTTTCGCTTGGGTCATGATCTCGCGGTTCGTGGGTTCGAGCCCCGCGTCGGGCTCTGTGCTGACTGCCAGCTCAGAGCCTGGAGCCTGTTTCAGAGTCTGTGTCTCCCTCTCTCTCTGACCCTCCCCTGCTCACGCTGTCTCTCTCTCTCCTAGAAATAAATAAAAAAAGCATTTAAAAAAAAAAAAAAGAGAAAAACACAAGAGAGTTCTCCTCAGAAGCTGAATTGGCCAGTACTGTGATCATCTTGGACTTCCCAGCCTCCGTGCTGTGAGAAAGTCTGCTTCTGTTGTTAAAGCCCCCTAGTCCATGGGATTTTGTACAGACCTTATGGCAGCCTGAGCTGATGAATACAGAGGCTAGGCGGCTGATAGAGGCATCAGGACGCCTGAGATCCTTAAGGTAGGGGCCAGTTCTGTCTGCACTTATGCGTCCCACAGGGGCCTGGCTCTCCACTGACCTCACTCAGGGATCTTTGTGTTCACATGACCCAAAGAGAGCAATTGGGTCAGTAAGAATGGGGATTGAGGCAACAGAAAGTCGGAAGGCCTGAGACTGGTAGAAGGAGACGTGGAAGAAGGCCACTTGAGAATCCTGGTCTGAAAAGATAAGCTCGCTCTTTTGTGTAGCGCCTGGCTCTCAGGTGGTTTGTCTGTTTGAAACACAAGCTGACTTGGGTATCAGGCAATTGAATCCCACTTTTTCAAACAGAGATCGTGTAAAGGCCCTGTGATTTCACCTCTGTTCGCCTTCTCTCACTCCTGGCTGGACTCTTTTGGCTCTGTAGATTTGGTGGCCTCCCAGCAGTTTGAAGAAACAAACTCACACAGTTTATCTTTTCACGTAAGCTGCAATTTGGTTGAAACAAGACCTTTCTAGTACGTAGTCCAGAGCTCCTGATAACCGTAACTATAGCCAGTGTGTCTGTGGTGTGATCTGGTTTTCGTGTTTCAAAAGCCACAACAGAAAACTGTTTCTTCTGTTGTGGTTGTCAGGATCCAGCGTTTGGGCTGTGGCAGCAAGAGAGTGTTTGTATAGAAACTTAATCTAGGATGAAGTATTTCACTTCCTAGTCAAAGAGCATGTATTCCTCGGTGACCCAGAAAGCGACGGAAGGACCCCAAATCTGGGTAAATTCAAAATTCTTCTGAGTCTTGAAAATGCAGATTATGGACTTGTTGTTTCTGTTGTTTTAATATCACTACAGCCAGATGAGGAAAGATGAGCTGAAAGTGCCTGGCCTGCACCGAGCTAACCCAGCTCTTGAATCTCACAAAGGCCCCTTGGTTCTTAGCTGCCCTCATGCAAGTGATATGAGCTTGAGGGAAGGGTCCCGGGCAGCACAAGTAGGTAAGGTATTAATGGAAAGTCAGCCTCATCGGGAAGACGTTGAAATGGGCCCAGACGTACATCGTACATCATCCTTTGGTAGGAATGTGGTAGTGGCAGTGACAATAATGATGAGGATAATTAACATTTCCAAGGCCCGGCTCTAAGCTCTTTGGAAGCGTTACTTCATGTCACCCTCACTGGGAGGGCGGAGCCCCAGAGGAGGTGGCCCCAGCCCGCACGCCTTCCAGCAGCCTTCTTGGCAGCAGTTTTGTAAGGTCGACAAGATCGTCCTAATCTGAACATCTCTATTGCATATTTCCTGTATTTTAGGTAAGGCAGCTTTATCTTCTGAGTGATCTTGGAAGGGAAGGACTTCTGCGTCACTTAAATAATATAAGCAAGATTACAAGGGCGAGCCCCTTAAACCATCTGAAAAAGAAAATGATTATCTTGTTCTACAGAATGGAAATGGCTATGTTAACGTTACACTTTTCTTCTTGAAAGACCTAAAGAAGAAAGTAAAAATGAGCCTTAATGCTGCCACTCGGTTATGGCCATCATGTAACAAGAAAGAGCAGACAGCTTGCTTGGGGGCCAGGCCCTGTTCTGCCACCTCAGAAGCTCCGCAGCCCGGGGTACGTCACTCCCGCTGTCTGCGCCGCAGCCTCCTGCTGTGTTAGATGGCGATGGTGATGAGAGCGGGACTGCGGTGTGTGGGCGTCCCCGCCCAGATCGCACCCGCTCTTTCTGTGCATTTGACAAGTACGTACTTGTTGATCCCTCTCAACGTACTAATGACAGGGACACCTGTGGGGCTCAGTCTGTTAAGTGTCCAACTCTTGATTTCGGCTCAGGTCATGATCTCCTGGTTTGTGAGTTCTGAGCCCCACATCGGGCCCCTTGCTGGCCGTGCAGAGCCTGCCTGGGATATTCTCTCTCTTTCCCTCTCTTCTCTGCTCCCCCTCACCTCTCCGCCTCCCCGCCTGCCACTCACTTGCTCTTCTCTCTCTCAAATAAATAGACTTAAAAATATATGTATACTGTTGACAAATGATTTTTAACTATTCTTCTTCTTTTTTTAAAAACTGTTATTTACTTTGGAAGGGAGGAGAGGGAGAGAATCCCAAGCAGGCTCCAGGCTGTCATCCTGACCTGAGCCGAGTCTGATGCTCAACCGACTGAGCCACCCAGCACCCCAAGAAAAAAAATTTTAAGGGGCACCTGGGTGGCTTAGTTGATTAAGCATTTGACTTAGGTCATGATCTCATGGTTCATGAGTTCGAGCCCCCCATTGGGCTCTCTGCTGTTATAGTAGGAGCCCACTTTGTATCTTCTGTATCCCTCTCTTCTCTCTCTCTCTCTGAAAATAAACACTTAAAAAATTTAAGTTTTTTTTAAAAAAGTGACAATACTTTATCAACCCCAGAGTAATAGGAAAGGTGATTTCAGAATACAAGCTGGTCCACTGTTAATTTTTTTTTATCCTGTGTTTGGTATGAAGGGCAGGACAGTATGTGGTGAAAAAGCAAATCTCCCTCTTAGCTTCTGCCCCAGGTCCCTTCAACTAGCAAAGTCCCTTTGCCGGGATGTAACTTAGAGGAGTCTTTGTTGATTGCTTGAGTTTATTTATAAGGTTTCTTCCACATAGTATTTATTCCTTTGTTTGTTTTAGTGCTGAATTTTCCCTTGTTTCTTTTGGCTTCTGGGCTTTTGATATATTCAGAAAGGGTTACTCCACTCAGGATTATTTTTGAAAGTCTACCATAATTTTTTCCTAGTATTTTATGGTTTTTATTTTTATCTAAAATTTATTTTGTAGAAGATGCAGCTTTATTTCAATTGTGACGGCGTTGCTTATTACATCATCTGTCTTCCCACCACTGATTTGAAAACCGCTTGTAATATATACCAAATTCTTATATTTGTTGGGGTGTCTTTCTGACCCCTCTCATCTCATTGATCTAGCTGGCTAGCGCCTCGTCCAGTCCATGTGCCAGAACATTATTTTATTTACTTTAGTTTTATAGGTAGCCATTTAAGGATTTTCTTGGCTTTTCTTGCTTTTGTTTATTTTCCCATATGAACTTCAGAATCTATTAGTTTAGTTTTAAAAATAAACCTTTTGGAATCCTACTGGGATCATATGTTAACTGTTGTTTTCTTTATGTTATGTCTTCTTTTGTGTTCCTCACTCTTATTTAAAGTTTCCTTCCTAAAAAATTTTTAAAAAAATAAAGTTTTCTTCCTATAGTTCGTGCACATTTAAAAAAAATTTTTTTTTAATGTTCATTTATCTTTGAGACAGAGAGACAGAGCGTGAGTGGGGGTGGTGGGGCAGAGGGAGAAGGAGACACAGAATCCAAAACAGGCCTCAGGCTCTGAGCTATCAGCACAGAGCCCAACGCGGGGCTCAAACCCACCAACCATGAGATCATGACCGGAGCCAAAGTTGGGTGCTTAACCAACTGAGCCACCCAGTTGCCCCCGTGCACATTTTTTTAACGATGAATGTTCGAAAAGGGACTAATAAGTGGGTATTTTTAAGGCCATTGATTTCTGTATATTAAGTTTATACCCAGACTCCTTACTCACCTTTTTATTGCTGGTAATAATTTTTCAAATGATTCAGTCTGCTTTACTAAAATATAATTCACATACAGTAAAACTCAACAGTTTTTCAAGTGTGACACTCTTGAGTTTTGGCAGATGTATATATTTATGTAATCATCATCACACGATATAGAACTTCCTGGGTTTTTTTAGGTAAATAATTTATAACATATCTAAGTAGTTATAAATTGCCTCCTTTTCACCATATTTATTCCTCTGATATTTTTTGCTTCTGGATTAATTATTTTGATCAATAATACCTCTAGGACAATTTTATTATTTTTCTTCCTTTCTTCCTCCCTCCCTCCCTTTCCTTCCTTCCTTCCTTGTTTATTTATTTTTGAGACAGAGAGAGACAAAGCACTAGCAGGGGAGGGTCAAAGAGAGAAGGAGACACAGAATCTGAAGCAGGCTTCAGGCTCTGAGCTGTCAGCACAGAGCCCAATGCGGGGCTCGAACCCACAGACCGTGAGATCATGACCTGAGCCAAAGTCACATGCTGAACCAACTGAGGCACCCAGGCGCCCCTGGTTTCGTTTTTATCAAGAATGGAGTTATATTATACTAAATACCCTCTGAGCTTTTATGAAGTTGCAGTCGTTATAGTTTTTCTCCTTCCATCTATTTAGGAACACCGTACACTAAGAGTTTGCTCCTTTTGACCCGCCCCAGCAGTCTAGTCATACCTGTGATATCGTGGCAAGTAGGTAATTTGGGCTTTGTCCCCAGGTTCCTGGCCCACGAACTTGGGAGTGATTAATGTCTTCTTTATGTTAATGAGAGGACTAGTGAATGGGGTCCCTAGACAGCTTCAAGACGGAGACTGGTCACCAGAGAGACCTAGGGACTTTAGTCCTGTCCCCAGCCTCTGGGGAGGGTCAGGTAGCTGGAGACTGAGTTCACTCACCAGCAGGCCAGTGATTTAATAAAAAATATCTGTGTAACGAAGCTTCTGTAGAAGCCCCGAAACGATGGGACCAGCGGACGTCCTGGTTGAGTTGCTGGGAGAGCCGTGCGCTCCGAGAGGCATGGGGCTCCCCGCCTGTCCGCCCGCCCGCCTCACCTGCGCCCCTCTTCCCGTGCCTGGTCCTCGGCTGTGGGCTTTGTGACCCACCGGGCCTAGTCCGCCAAGGCGCCCCTGAGTTCTAGCAGCTGCTCGGGCAGGTCGCCAAGCCCGTGGAGGGGTTGTGGGAGCCCCCGGCTTATGAGCTGTTAGTCAGAAGTCACAGGAGGGCCCCAGGTCTGTGACTGGCGTCCGAAGCGGAGACCGGTCTTAGGGGGCTGAGCCCCTCACCTGTGGGCTCCGCGCCGACGCCAGGCAGGTAGTGTGAGGATTGAATTGAACTGGGCACCCAGCTGGTATCCAGAGAGTCGGCTGCTGTGACAAAAGCCCACACACATGCGGTGTCGGAGGTGCTGTGAGTGAAAGCAGACCGCTGGGCGCGTCCGCTCTAAGCGCGCTGCTCAAGGCCGCGCGGCTGCTCCCGGCAGGCGCTGTCTTCCTTCCGAGCGCTCAGAGAGGTTTATTGTCTTTACACCCAAACAGCAGTTTTACTGGATATGAAATAATTGGGTTGTTCTGCCTTTTGTTGATGCCTTTACAGGCACAGTGCTGCCGCCTTCTAGCGGAGACCGTGCGCAGGGGTCCAAGGGCGACTGCCTTTTCACCTGGGCGCCTCTTATTTTTTTTTAAGTTCAATAAATTTATCAGGACATACCTTGTTAATTGAAGTAAGTCCCTTTTTCCTGGAACATAGTGAGCCCTTTTAATTTGTAGATTTGAGTCATCTTAATTTCTGTATTATGTTTCCCTTACTGAGTTTTCAGCAGTGTCTTTTCCATGTGGTTTGTTTGTTTGTTTCTATTTCCATAATGGAAAAAATCTCTATTTCTCTGCTACTTCTCTGAACTCTGCCCATAAATGTTTTCTCTACTTTTGTTTTCTCATGTCTTTTCTAAGTGCTTGTATCTCTGCTTTACACCCGCTCTCAGAGAGGGGATTGCATTTTTTGTTTTTCTTATTAATGGGAATATATTTTTATTAACCACATAGCAACATCTTGTGATAGATGTTCTTTGCAGTCAGTTTTTCTTGTAACTTCCGTTTTTGCTGGTAGTCTTCCTGAAGAATTTGGGAACTCTTTTTTCATGGTGGTAAAATACGCATAATATAAAATTTACTATCTTGACCATTTTTACAGGTACTGTTTGGTACGTGCTAGATCCTTTTTAAGTTGTCATTCATCTTTGAGTGAGGAGATTCCTTCCTCATCTGGAAATTTGTAGACCGTCTTTGTGGAGAGAGGCTGGCTTAGCTGGAGATTTCCTTAAATATCTACGTGTGGACAGAGCCCCTAGCCTTTCTTGCCTTTGGACATCTGGAGTCGGCAGTGGTGATGCCCCGGCGGCCTCCCCGACAGACTGCGTCCTGCACGTTTCCCCGGCGTGCATGAGTCCTCACGCCCAGTGGGTCTGCCTCGGCCACCAGTCCCCGAGCCACTTCCCGCTGGTCGAAACAATGGATTGCCGGCTTTGCCCCCTTAGAATGAAGAGTTTACTCTTTAGAAATAGGCTAGTGGCTTTGGCCGACATCTGGAACAACAGGCTGTGTCTTTCATCGAGTTCCCACACCCTCCTCTGACCTTTACAACATTGGCGGTTCTTAATCCTATATGAGGGTTTGGGGTCACACATGTCTCTAGTTTTGTCAGAGACGTGCTGTTTCTGTTTCTCATTGTCCTGGTTGGTCTGTGTGCTTCTCTGGTGGAGATAGGGGGTAAAGTTGTCTTTCTTCTGCCGTTTAAAACCAAGTACGTCTTCTAACAAATGAGTTTAACATTCCGAAAACCTCATTTTTTTATGGTCCTTTTTTTTTTTTTTTTTTGGCCTACTGATGAGAACTCCCTCATTACCCTTGGTTGGAAACTTGCTGCTTTTGTGTCATAAAGGTAACCTGCTCTGGGGCGCCTGGGTGGCTCAGTCAGTTAAGCGTCCGACTTCGGCTCAGGTCATGATCTCCTGCTTCGTGGGTTCAAGCCCCGCGTCGGGCTCTGTGCTGACAGCTCAGAGCCTGGAGCCTGCTTCAGGTTCTGTGTCTCCCTCTCTCCCTGACCCTCCCCTGCTCACTCTGTCTCTCTCTCTCTCTCTCTCTCAAAAAAATAAATAAAACATTAAAAAAAAACCTTAAAGGTAACTGATCTAACTGAGGGAGTGGCTTCAGAGGCTATACAGAGAGGGATGTGTTTAGACCCTTCCCTGACTTCTCTCCATTAGCCCAGCTGTTTCTGTCTTCCTCTGATTTTATTAGCATTTCAGTTGGATTCTTTGTCCTCAAGTACACATTTCTTGTGTATATGTCACCCTGCTGAGAAGCTCCAGGAAGGTGTGTCTCCTCCACTACCAGGCAGCTCGAGCTGCGGGCGGAAATGCCGACCACTGTCCTCACCAGCACACGATGCGCTTGGTGAGCCTGTGGGTAACGGCTTGCAGAGCCTGCGGCCCCCTCGGGTCTGGTGTGGGGAAGATCCAGAATCTCCTGCTGTGCTGCCTGAAACCGCCAGGTGCCCTCAACCGTTTTCATTCTTTAGTCTACTTAGAACAACATTCTTTTTGAGAGAATAGATTTTTTCACCACAGCATTAATTATTATTGTCATTTCTGTAGCTAAATGTCTCTTCTCCAGTTGGCCGCAGTATGTCAGTCAGGTCAGGCCCAGTTAAAATCTCAGTGGCTGAGGGGCGCCTGGGTGGCTTAGTCGGTTAAGCGTCCGACTTTCGCTTGGGTCATGATCTCGCGGTTCGTGGGTTCGAGCCCCGCGTCGGGCTCTGTGCTGACTGCCAGCTCGGAGCCTGGAGCCTGTTTCGGAGTCTGTGACTCCCTCTCTCTCTGACTCTCCCCTGCTCACGCTGTCTCTCTCTCTCTCTCCTAGAAATTAAAAAAAAAAAAAAAAAAAAAAAAACAAAACTCAGTGGCTGAAAGGAGCAGACATTTTCTTTTTCTTTTGTTTTTTTTTCAAAAGACTTTTTCTTGTCCAGGATGCTTGTCCTAGGGGCTCAGGTCTTCATTGTCCTCACTCAGGGACCCAGATGATAGAGCAGCCACCCTCTTGAATGATGCTGGGTCCAAGGGTGAAAGAAACTCGTGGAGGCTCTCACTCTGGCCATTAATGCTTCACTTCTACTCGGATGTAAGGGATCCGGGAGAACTGGTCACATGACTCACCCACCACAGCGGATGTAAGGAGCCCACTCTTCTTGCTCCCAGGAGAGGTGGGTGTTGGGGGAAGCACTAATGACTGCCACAGCCACCTGCCGGTTGTCAGGGTCAGCACAGTTGGCAGGTGTCCTGTTTAGAATTTCTAGTGTTTGGAATTGCATGTTTGTCTCCTAGCACACCAGTCGAGTGGAATGCGTGTGCCCAGCTCTCTCTGCATAGAACTCCCTGGACCATCTTGCAGAGGGAAGATGTTCTGAGCTAATCTCTTTTTTCTGCATGATCTTACTTAATCCCCCTCCAGTCTATGAGGAAGAAACTACCACTTTCCTCTTTTAATGATGAGCTGGTATTGAGGAAAATTAAATCATTTGCCCAGAAGTGGCTTAACTAATAAGTAGCAGATTCATCTCAAATGTTGATCTAATTCCAGAGCTCATGCTCTTAATCTTATTTATCTTTATCTTCAGGTCTAAATGTCCCCAACTTTAAAATGAGAGGCTTATTCGACTAGCTCATCTAGACAAGGACCTCATTGACTTAAAAACCGCCCGTCTTCCTAAAACTAGGTAATGGCCCGCTTGTCTCTGCTTCGAAATGCTGGCCCGTGCAAGGTTTGGCCTTTCCTAGAAACGGGAGACCAGCACCTGCAACAGAATAATTTTAAAATGGAAATCTCGATGATAGTAGAGAGACAGGATTCGTGACAGTACAAGTTCCACTTCCCGTGCCTGACTATAGCGGGGGCCTTGGCAGCCAGCCGCCGTGGTGGCTTGAGTGTTTCTGGTCACAGAGCTCAGAGCCAGCGTTCTCTGGGAGTGCAGGGTATATGCACAGCAGGAAGTTAGGTGCTTTCTTTGGCCTTCTAAATAAATCTGGCAGTTAGGAAACCAGCTTTTAAACTTGGGGCGCTTGGATGGCTCTGTCAGTTAAGTGCTTGACCCTTCATTTCGGCATAACTCCCGATCCCATGGTTTTTGAGTCAGGGTCACGGATCTCACAGATTTCACGTCGGGGGTGTGCTGACAGCACTGAGCCTCCTTGGGATTCTCTCTTCCTCTCTCTCTGGCCCTCCCCCTGCTTGCTCACTTGCTCGCTCTCGCTCTCTCTCTCAAAATAAACATTTTTTTAAAATTTTTTAAATGGTTTTTTATTTATTTTTGAGAGAGAGAGAGACAGCATGAGCAGGGGAGGGTCAGAGAGAGAGGGAGACACAGAATCTGAAACAGGTTCCAGGCTCTGAGCTGGCTGTCAGCACAGAACCTGACGCAGGGCTCGAACCCACAAACTGTGAGATCATGGCCTGAGCCGAAGTCAGACACTTAACCAACTGAGCCACCCAGGTGCCCCAAAATAAAACATTTTTTAAAAATAAAAAAATAAAATACATTAAGCTTAAAAAGTGATTTTTTTGCTAGGTTTTAGATTTCAAACTCCTTTTTAAAGCTTTTGTTATTTTTGTTGTAAAATGGGTATTCCTTATTAAAAATCATCAAAGGCACAGTGTCTAGAGATTGTGCATTCATGTACTATTGGTGGGAATACAAATAGATATGGCCATTAAATAAGATAATTTGGCAGTAACTGTTAAAAACTTTAGACCCTTGGCTCAGTTGATTGAGTATCTGACTCTTGATTTTGGCTCAGGTCATGATCCCAGGGTCATGAGATCAGGCCCCAAGTCGAGTTCTGCAGTGAGCCTGCTTAAGATTCCCCCTCTCTCCCGCTCATGCTTACTCTCTATCTCTCTCGCTCGCTCTCTAAAATAAAAATAAATAAAAATTTTAAACTCTTATGTCCTTGGTCCTAGCCATTGGCCCTTCTGGGAATTTGTCCCATGGAAATATTGGCCTCTGCCTACAGAGTTCTGTACAAGGGTGTCTGCTAACAGGAGAATAAGCACATCTACCCAGTGGAGGACTAGGCAGGTGTTAAAATGAGGAAGTTTATCTGCATGTGTAATATGGAACTATGTCCACAATGTACTGGAAAGTGAGAAACGCAGAATATAAAATAATGTCTGTAGGGTGATCCCATTCATAAGGTGGAGGAAACCGTGCATATGTGTTGATGACATGATGAGAAAATGTCAGGGTACCTGGCCTGCTCAGTCAGAGCATGTGACTCTTGATCTTAGCGCCATGAGTTCAAGCCCCGTGTGGGGTTTAGAGATTACTGTAAAAAAAGAAGAAAGGATGGAAGGAAAAGATAGAAAAAGAAAAATGTCTGGAAGTAGCAGACTTCAGGAGTATCTCCCAGGTGGCTCTGGGAGGGAAGGGAAATTTTTGATAGGGATAATGGTGAAAAGTAAGACTGTGACTAGTTACTCTGTATGTAAGTACTGCATTGTATGAGAAAGAATTTAACAGTAAACGTTATGTTATTTAAAAAATTAAACTGGATAGAATTTTTTGACATAGGGCCACGTGGGTGGCTCAGTCGGTTAAGCGACCGACTTCATCTCAGGTCATGATCTCATGGTTCATGGGTTCGAGCCCCGCGTCGGGCTCTGTGCTGACAGCTAGCTTAGAGCCTGGAGCCTGCTTTGGATTCTGTGTCTCCCTCTCTCTCTGATCCTCCCCTGCTCACGCTGTCTCTCTCTCTCAGAAATAAATAAAACATTAAAAATTTTTTAAAAAAAGAAAGAAAGACATTGCTTCTGGTCTTGTGTTATAAACAGTACTCCTGTGGCTGGCTGTCTGCAGGTGTGTATGTACACGTGCACATACACGCGTGTGCAAAGCTGTCTGCAGAAGAAATACCTCAGGGTGGACGGACAGGTGTGTACATTTTGTATTTTATGAGTGTGGACAAACCCTGACCGCGTGCCACCCGCATCTGTATTTTTGCAGTGTATAGATGCAGCACTGTGCTTTTAAGTGGTAACCTGTTAGAACTGGAAAGGGGCGCCTGGGTGACTCAGGTGGTTAAGCATTCCACTTCGGCTCAGGTCATGATCTCACCGTCCGTGGGTTCAAGCCCCGCGTTGGCTCTGTGCTGACAGCTCTGAGCCTGGAGCCTCCTTCGGATTCCGTGTCTCCTCCTCTCTCTGCCCCTCCCCCATTCGCATAGTCTCTGTCTCTCTCAAAATAAACAAACAAACAAAAAAGGCTTTTTTAAGCATCTAGTCCAACTCTTTCATTTTACAGCTAAAACCCCAAGGCTTGAAAGCTTCCCTCCCTCCGCCACCATATGCAGCTGAGGTTTCCTGAGAGCCTTCCGCTTCAAGCCAGAGTCCTTGCCTCTCTTGCCAAGACTGGACTAGTGATGCTCTTGGCACCCAGAAGTGCTGTGAGTGTGTGACCGTGTCTCTCACCTTGTGGCCCTAGAAGAATAGCACTGTGTTTGAGAGTCAGCTGATGTGCCAAGCGGAGCCTCTGCTTTGATAGCCCGCACCCCTGCGTTGGGGGAATCCCCGGGCCAGGGCCTCACGCAGACAAGCTAGGAGGGTTTGTTACTGCCGAGAAAGTTAGGTTGTCCATTGTGCCGTCCTGCCTTTCACTCGTGATTTCTCCCACTCGGCCCTTCTTCCTGCCACCCACTCTGTACCCCGTGCTGCCGCTTCCTGATTGTTTTCTAGGCCAGTCCCTGGTCCACATAATTGTGTCATCTTTAAGAAAATTATTTGCTCAGAGTAAAAAGGAAACTGATTTCTCTTTTTTCCTTCCTGGCCTGCTTTGAGAGGGTGGTAGAGTGGTGGATTCCAAGGAATTGTTTGCATGGCGTGTGGCTCCAAGATGAAAGATTTTCAGAATCCAAGATTCCTGTATTTTGCTGTGGAGATTCTATCTGGTAACCTTCTGTGAGTCAAAGCATAGTTGGATGTTTGAACATTTCCTGTGGTCAGAAATTGTTGCCTTTGACTGAAGATGTATTTTAAGCGTTGCGTGCACACACTTCTAACTTGGCTAGCGCTGCTAGCACGGCTTTCTGGATGCCCAGTTTGATCATGTGTTAAAGATAATGGCTAATGGAGCACCTGGGGGCTCAGTCGGGGAAGGTCCCCATTCTTGATTTTGGCTCCAGTCCTGATGTCACGGTCTGTGAGTTGGAGCCCCACGTCGGGCTCTTTGCTGACAGCACAGAGCCTACCTGGGATTCTCTCTCTCTGCCCCTCCTGCGCTTGCACTCACTCTTGCTCTCTTTCTCTCTCTCTTTCTGAAAATAAATAAAATTAAACTTAAAAAGAAAGAAAGAAGGCTAAATTATAAGAGCCAACCCTCTTAATGTTAAGACAGTCTCACGAGCATGGTGTGTTCCGTGTCCTGACATTACCAAGAGATTTGTGCAAACTTTAGATAAGTATAAAGTTCAGACTGGCCTCCTCTTAAATCCCAAATATCTCTGAAACATGGTGGAAGTGCTAAAGAAAGCTCCTGGTCTGTTCTAAAGCGACACTGGTAAATATAGTGCCAGAGGAGGGACATTCCAGATATAATATTTAAGTAAGTACTTATTTTGATGATATTAGTACGTCCTTATTTTGAACCAGACAAGGCCTTCAATAGGTGTGCACTCTCCCACTAGAGAAGTATTTTGAGAGAGGGAGAGGAGGGGACAGGAAGAGAGAGACGCCCAAGCAGGCTTCTCGCTGTCAGTGCAGAGCCTGATGTGGAGATGGATGTCACAAACCCTGAGACCATGACCTGAACTGAAATCAAGAGTCAGCTGCTTAACTGAGCCCCCCAGTCGCCCCAACCATCCTTACCACTTTTAAGTATGATTTCACTTTTCACATCTTTACATCGTCTCCCTAAGTTATCTTCTGAAAAGATACAACAGTGCTGTTTAGTTTTCTATCCCCACTATACAAGGAATTCCATAGAGTGTCACCCAGTAGCATTTTTTCGGTAATGATTTATTGCTGTGGTGGATGCTCTGTTAATCAAATGCCACCATATCATCAGAGATGAGATTACTATAAGTTGAAAATACGATTTCCAACTTTTCTTGGGTAGACTTTTAAGTTTATTTGTTTATTTTGAGAAAGAGAGCGCATGCATGGGTGGAAGAGCAAGGTGGGCAGAGAGAGCCAGAGGGAGAATACCGAGCAGCCTTCACTATTAACGTGGAGCCTGACATGGGGCTCAATCCCACAGCTGTGAGATCATGACCTGAGTCAAAATCAGGAGTTGGTCGCTCAACTGACTGAGCCACCCAGGTGCCCCTCAATTTCCAACTTACTTTGTGAACTTGAGCTGTTGACATCTTTGTCTTCCTTTATACCATGGGTCAACCTCCACTGAAAATTTGTGACAGAATAATTTTCAAGTTCTAACTGTGACTCAGCTGGCCTTCTGAATATGGGATTGTGTTTGCTGACAGTGCAGTTTTAGTTCAGCAGAGGGCTTGATGTGGCTTGTTGGAGCTACGAGGAAGATGATTTCACCTTGGGTTTTAAGGTTAATATGGGAATTCTTTTTTCCCCTGTGTTTATTTATTATTTATTTTGAGACAGAGCATAAGCACGAGCAGGGGAGGGGCAGACAGAGGGAGAGAGAGAGAGAATCCCAAGTAGGCTCTGCACTGTCAGCTCAGAGCCCAATGCGGGGCTCAAACCCATGAACTGTGAGATCTTAACTGACTGAGTCACCCAGGGGACCCCCAAGGCATTTTTAATCCTGAGGAAGCCAAAGGCCAGGTCTCGTTGGAGAGATGGCTACGTGGAAGAGAACGTTAACAGGAAATAGTTTGTGGCAGTGAGTTTGTCCCATGTCCATGAAACTGAGGTTTTAGGTAGAAATGAATGAAGGAATTCCCTTGAGCTGGCTTGGTACCTGTCAGGTGGTGGCCAGGCCTGGAGGAGAACTTGGATTCGGTAGCAGACACCGGATGCAGAAGAACCTTCCAGGCAAGGGAAGTGGGCTGCACGAGAGTCGGGTGTGGAGGTGAGTGGTGCTGCTGACCACAAGGCCCTGTTGCCCTAGGAATGAATGTCAGGCGCCAGCATTTGGACTTGGCCAGGGCTTTTCACCTGTCTGTCTCGGATCCCTTAGGAGTCCAGAGAAGTGCTTCTGTGCGCAGATGGGGAAGGAGGCTACCAGGACCCTGGGTCCTTCACCCTTGAGGTTTAGTTTCAGATTTCATTTGCAGAAGGGATCTTGTCGCTCCCAGGAAAGCTTGTCAGCGCTGTCGTCAGTGGGGAGGCCGGGTGTGCGGGTTTTCATCCACAAGAATTTGCTGAACCGTGTAAGCACGAAACTCTCCGAGTCCTTTCCCTCTGTGCCTTCCCACGTCAGTCACTCTGATCAGTCAGTCCTGTTGTTTTTATTACCCGAGGGTCTCGAACCTGGTCCCCACCTCTGCGTTTAGTCTGCGTCCTGGTTTATGGGCAGAGCGTCTCGTCCTTTTTGGTCCCTTATCCACACTGCTGCAGATGTCTCTCTGTAAGGGAGACTGCATCACCTTCCCCTGTTTCAAATTCTTCATTGGCTCAGAATATAGTTTTAATGCTCTTGCCAGTAGGATCCAGCTCCTACCTGTCATTGAAGAGCCTCACCTCTGGCCCTTACTTTCATCCACAACGATAAAATTCAGCCACGCAGCTGAGAACTACGTGCAGTTCCTTAAGCTTTCGTGATACTTCTCCCCCACAGCGCCTTTACTTGCTGTTTCAAGGACTCCCCTCCTGGAGTCCTTCTCTGACCTACCCTCTGAGCCGGGACACCCCACCCCACCCCATGTTCTGTCGGGCGCTGTGCAGTCCTCTGTGGCCAGTCAGTCACACTGAACTCCGATTGTCGTCCTTCCTCAATAGATCTTAAGTTCCTTGAGGGAAGGGACTGGGTCTTCATCATTGTATCCTGCAAACCAAGGACACAGAGCTCTAATCAGTGCCTATGAATGACCGACTGGTAGAGAGACATTCAAAAGACCCCTTCCCTCAAGACTTCCATTCAGTGGAAACGTGGAATTGTATGCACAGAAAAAGAGAAGTAAAAAGATGTTTATAATACTAACTTTGAGCAAGGTTGCAACACGGAAGTAGAAACAGATTTCCCTGTGTTCATAGTGTGAGGGGTGGAGGGTGCGCTGTTACAGTCCAAGGGCTGTGGGAGGCTTAAGAGGTAGGATATTTAAGTATTTAAGGCTTGGAAAAAAAGGGGCTGTGCATCAACAGAGCAGGGCAAGAAGCGAGCGAATCAGGCTGCCTGGGTGAATTGGAGATATGGCGTCCTGAGTGAAGGTGCTAGCCATGGAAATTCAGATGCATCTTTCCTGGCTTTGGGGAAATGTCTGAAAATCATTTTAGAATTTAGGGTTCAAATGAATACAGCATGGGTGACCCTTGAAAACAATGTGCTCAGGAGCCCTGGGTGGCTCAGTCGGTTAAGTGTCTGACTTCGGCTCAGGTTATGATCTCATGGTTCATGGGTTTGAGCCCCGCGTTGGGCTCTATGCTGACAGCTCAGAGCCTGGAGCCTATTTCAGATTCTGTATTTCCTTCTCTCTCTGACCCTCCCCTGCTCATGCTGTCTCTGTCTCTCTCTCTCTCTCTCTCTCTCTCTCTCAGAAATAAATAAAACATTAAAAAATAATAAGAAAAAGGAAAAAAAAGAAAACAATGTGCTAAGTTAAAGAAGTCAGTCACAGGGAGCACGTATTTGAGGATTCCATTTCTGTAAGGACAAAGTAGACAGGGGATTTGAGGAGACAGATATTTGGAGTAGCTGCTGAGGAGTGTGCAGTTTCCTTTTGAGTTGGTGAAAGGGTTCTAAAATTGATTGTGATGGTGGTTACGCACTATACATTTTTTAAAAAACCACTGAATTGGAGGCATCTAGGTGGTTCAGTTACTTGAGCGTCTAACTCTTGATTTCAGCTCAGGTCATGATCCTAGGCTCTGAGCATACTTGAGATTCTCTCTGTCTCTCTCTCTCTCTGCTCCTCTCCCCCAGTCACGCTCTCTCTCTAAATCATACTCTCTCTCTCTAAATAGTAATGATAATAATAACAACAGCAACCACTGAATTGTATACTTTCAACAGGTGCATCGTATGGTGTGTGAACTGTATCTCAGTAAGGCTGCTACACAAGAACGGTACTAGGTAAAGGATAGGTGGGTAGACATTCTGCTCTCGGTTTGTACTTAACATTTCTCGGTTCGTAGCGGTCGATACTGATTCAAAGGTGGGTCCTTTGAGAAGAGACCTGCCTGCCAGAGATTCTTCGTTGCCTGATGCTTTCTCTGCCGTCTCGAGCACCCGGGGCTGCCCAGTCCTCGGCCGTGGGACTAGCAGGGGCTGCCGGACGGCGTTAGCGCCCCAGCGACTCTGAGTGAACACCTACATCTGGGCTGTTCTGAGCGGCCACCCGCAGACCAACAGAGAACACGCGTCAAGGGTCCCAAGGCAGAGCCTCACCATCCCGACCTCAGTAACTGTGGGTGAATTGCTTCCGTGGGTATCATCAGCCTCAAAGAAGCAGTAGAACTTTTTCCCAGCCCTAGGTTTCTGGACTCCTGCCATGGTTAGAGCTCTCGGCTGCGTGTATTCCTGGGCTGGACTCAGCTCCTGAGATGCCTCCGTCTTTGTTTCTCGGTCTGTCCTCTCCATTTTCAGGAATCCTTCCCTGAATTCCCACTCTCCCACCTGCTCCAGGCAAGATGAGGTTTTAGTACCAGTAGCCCCTCCCCTGCTGGTGCACAGCCCTGTCACAGTGCTGCCACTTGGCTTCTCCGTGTCCTGCGACGTCGCTGCACTGCAGGGAACCCCAGGGTGGGGCCCGTCTCTTCCTCGCCTTCACCTAGCTTGGCGCCTCGTGTGTTATAGGCACTGGGGTGTTTGTCCATGGAGTAAGTGACTTCTTCCTCCTGTGCGGCCGAGTTGGCTAGATTAGGGCAGATAAGGAAATAGTCACTAGATGCAAGATGCATCCTTGAGGACTGATCACTTGGAGATCTCTCACTGGCTAGAGCCCATCGTTTTTGCTGTTCTTTGTCCTTGTCCAGGCAGCTAGATTGCATACAAGTTTCGTTGCACCGTTGAAGGCTGTAGGATGCTCCTGCCACAAGGGCTGTCTTTGGGGAGGTTGGTGTGATATTTGTTGTTGGAGGGATTTAATACTATTAGAGCAGATAACTTGGGGAAAAGCAGATTCTCAGACCCCTGGAGTCAACGTGAAGGACTGTGCAGGCAAGTGTATTTTTTATTTAGAGGTGCTTAACCTAGGGTCTCTGGGTGGGCTTCTGGAGGTCTTTGAACCCCTGAAAATCCATGCAGAGGCTGTGTGTGTGTCTGTGTGTGCGTGCATGCACATGCACACTGTGGCTGGGCCGGAATCTACAGCCAACTTCATTAGGTTAGCAAGGTGAGTGAGGGGGTCTCCTCCCAAAAGGGTACAGACAGCTAGGCAGCTAAGCACTTGTGGGATGCCTACCGAATGACCCAGAGCGAGCCAGGATGACGGCACACCCTTGTCCTCAAGGAGTTTATGGTCCAATAAAAGTGAAGAGATTTGGCCCTAACCACTCAGAGCTGTTAAAAGAGAGCTCTGGGAGGTAGAGTTCCCCTACTTAAAGGGTAAGTAGTTGTGAGGTGATTGAGCCTAGACAAATGGTGTTCTCTTCACAGCTCCGTGACAGGAGAGACCTCATGGCTCCCCAGTGATTCTGTGTGTCCCTCTGGCCAAAGTGGCTGGGTAGAGTCCACCCCCAGCTTTTCTGTGTGCCTGTCCCTTCCCACTGGATTCTTTCCCAGTGGAGAGTCACTCACTGATCCCGTATGCTCATGACACACGGCAGTAATGGCAGCCTATAAAAGTGTTTTTATGCGATAAGGATAGCTCCTGGCTTTATTTCCGGTGTCTCGCCTCCATATTGTAGTTTGAAAATAGGCCCCTCCCCACAGAGACGGCCTAGCACGCATCTCTCTTCCTGTGTCTTCACGGTGAATGGGAGAAAGCCCTCCAGTGTTAGGGAGCGCTTTGATACGTGGCTCACAGTTCTTCCAAACTCACCAACCCAGGCTTTCCTGGACCTGCCCTCCAGGACACCCCTCCAAACTCACCCACGGAAGATGGTGCCTAGTGTTTGGAGCAAGTAATACACATATAATTTTCAGCTTCATAACTGAGAGCAAATTATAATGTCACCCTGATGGGAGACAGCAAGACAAAAGGCCAGACTATTACTTGAGCTGGTTTCCTCCAGCTGTGGGTGAACTCCCAGGTTGCTTAATCTAATTGGGAAATGCTCTTTATGCAGCACAGAGCCTTTCCCAGAGAGGGGACATCTGTGGGCAGTGTGACAGGTGTGACTCTGAGCAAGTTCTTTAACATCTAAGGCTCAGTTTCCTTGACTGTAAAATGGAAGCTGGAAAGGGCTCCCTTGCAGGAGAGTCGTGGGTATCAAGGGAAATAACGTGCACCAAGTGCCAGTTTGGAGCTCACCTTGCCAGGCCCGGTGCTCAGGGTTTCCAGAAGTCTCGCTTTGTTCTCACGGCGGCCCTCTGAGGTGGGCGTGATTTCCAATTCTCTGACAAGGAAAATGAGATTCAGAAAAATGAAGATAGGAACTGGGATTCTAACCCAGCGCCATTACCCTCTTAGCCGTGTGGCCTCCCTGTGCTGGAAATTTGAAGCGCAGAGAAGACCGTGCCCTGGTGGCTGCGGGAGCCCTGGGGCCAGGTCAGCTAGTGTTGGACCCTGCTGCCCTCCCCAGACAGCCTTCTTCCCCTCTAACTGCAGCATAGGTTTCTTATTGTCCTCCTGACATCAGACACGTGCGGTCTTTTCTACCACCGCTTCTCCAGCTCTCTGATGCCAGCCAGGTGTCACAGCTCAGTCCCGACACTGACTAGCCCGGGTTGGTCAGCGTAGGACTCAGCAGGTTTAAGGACTGCGTCTCACATGCCTGTCCTCATGTCACACACCATTTGCAAGGTTGGATCCCCGAGTCACCCCCGCTTCCATGTGACATACATGGCTATGCAGTCGGGGGTTCCTCAGCCTCCCCCTGGACTCAGTAATTCGGTCCAACGCCTCACAGAACTCCGGGCAGTGCCGCACGCTCCTGTGGTTGGTTATGCCACTCCAGGAGAGCCCAGCGGAGGAGCTGCCAGGCGCGTACCCGTATGCTCTGTGAGCGCACCGCCCTCCCGGCACCCCGGTGCGGTCCCCCCACCCCGGCGCAGCGGCTCACCCCGCCTGGCGTGCAGGGCTTTTATGGGCATGCCTTTCCTCCATGTAGGTGATTAGATCATTGACTGTGACTGGGCTCCATCTCCAACCCTTTCCTTACTTTCTTACTGGAAGTTGTAACTCCTTTAATCAAGACCTGGTCTTTGTGGTTGCCAGCCCCCTCCCCGAAGCTGCCTAGCGTCCTGGAAGAGCCACTCATGATCAGAGACTCAGGTATGGTTAGAAAGGGCTTGTTGTGAATAACAAAAGACATTCTTATCTTTAAGGAAATTCCAAGGGCTTTAGGAGCTCTGTGCCAGGAACTGGGGACAAAGACCAGCTGTAGATTTCCTGTTATACCACACTGCCCCTGCCCGGCTTCCCACAGGGTCCTGAAGTTAAGGTCTTGCCGGTGGGCTCCCTCTGCCCCTCTGAGGGCACCAGGGCTGAGGAGGCCTGGGCCAGCACACCCCTCTACAACCTGGGGGGAGCCCTGTGCTCGTGCTGCTGCTGCTTCCCAGGTCACTGAATAAACTTCATGCGGTATTAATCTCAAAGTATCACCAATCCCTTTTTAGAAGAGAGGAAACAAATCCCAGAGTCCTCTGTGCAGAGGCCACTCACAGCCCATCGGAATGGAAAGGACCCACATTCCGGCTCTTTTTTCCATGTGAGCTTTTTTATAATTTTTTTTTTTATTTTTAATGTTTTCTTTATTTCTGAGAGAGAGACAAAGCGTGAGCAGGGGAGGGTCAGAGAGAGAGGGAGACACAGAATATGAAGCAGGCTCCAGGCTCTGAGCTGTCAGCACAGCCCGACGCAGGGCTCGAACCCACGAACCAGGAGATCATGACCTGAGCCAAAGTCAGACGCTTAACAACTAACTGAGCCACCCAGGCGCCCCTGAGGCTGTGAGCTTTGTCACATCCACTGAACAGATTCAGCATTATACCAAGTTCCTTAACACTTGGGAAACAGCTGCTCTAGCCTCTCTATTTCTCTCCACGCGCATCATGGCCACGATCTAGAGCTGTCGTGGGGACTTGGTGGGACTGGAGCTTCAGATCCAGTCAGTTATTTCCCTGCCGTTGGCCTCAGTCTCTGCAGTTCTGTCTTTCAGAGAAGGCAGTTCGTGTCAGCGTAGACACCCCATCTATCACCGTAACGGTTTAATGGGTGCAGTTACAACTTGTGTACACCAGCAGGCTTTCTGGGAGTAATTGCCATATTTATACTGCTTTGAATTGATGATAAAGTGCTGAAATAAGAGGTGTGTGGTTTCATCTGCTGTGATTTTTATGGGGGTTCTGTGTTCCTTAATTCCCCCTCCCTCTGTAATTCCAGGTTCGCTGGCAAGTTGGTTTTTCCACTCTTTTTGACCCCTTCCCATGTTCCCGTTTCTTACCACCCTCCTATCTTCTGGTCTCTTGTAAATTAAAGACAGGTGTTTGCATTCTAAAAATGACCCCGTGGGGTGCCTGGGGGGCTCAGTCATTTAAGCCTCTGACTCTTGAGTCTGACTCTTGATTTCGGCTCAGGTCACGATCTCCTAGGTTCCTGAGATCGAGCGCCCCCTCCAGGCTCTGTGCTGACAGCACTGTGCCGGCTTGGGATTCTTCTCTCCCTCTCTCTCTGCCGCTCTCCTGCTTGCGCTCTGAATCTCTCACTTGCAAAATAAACATTTTAAAAAACTTGACTTCCGAAAAACAAAAATTTGCTCCCTTGCCACAAGAGCAGGCGGTCAGCCCCACTCTGGCCTCTTCCGGCGACGCAGAACTCACATGGCTGTGGCGCAGCGTTGCGGGCAGATCTCCTGAGGACACGGTGCCCTGGCCTGAACACGCACCCTGGCCAGCCGCTGGGCAGCCCCCAGCCAGGTGGAAGCCTGGAGCCCCGACACAGCCCCAGCAGGCCCGCCGGCCCGGGAGAGCACCCCGGGGATGCGGTGTGCACCGTGCCCCTGAACTGATCCCTGACCGGAGCACCTCTCTCCCTCGCCCGCTGTGTAGCCTCCATGCCTGCACGTGTGCGTGTGTGTTTCTCTGTCCAGCTTCCAGGAAGGGGTGCGGCCCGCTTTCGGGGGAGCCCAGCCACAGGCAAACTAGGCTGCATTCTGTAAAAGTGAACAACCCAGATTGGGAAGCCATTCACAGGGCAGCAGGTGACTGACCCCCAGGCCGGAGGCTTTTTCCTCCCCACCTTCTGCGGCTGGGAAGGCCTGCCAGTGTGTGCGGAGGCCCAAGGCGGGCCACTTCCTCCCTCTCCACCCCAAGGGACATTGCACTTCTAGTTTCAGGCATTTACTTCTCCGTCCCTCCTCTCTGAGGGTAGTTGCCACATGCCTTCCTCGGGTCTGAGCTGCTGGGCCAAGTCCAGGTACCTACCTGGGTGGGTCATCGGGAAAGCCTGCCTGCTCCTGTGGCCTCCTGGGGCGCCACACGCAACAAACAACCTCACGGCTGTCTGGGGCTTTCCACTTTGCCGGTGCCCTATAAGAAGGTGCAGAGCGAGTGGGCTGTGGGGATTAAGCATGGGCTCTGGGGCCAGGCTGCCCAGGTTCGAGTGCAGCCCTGCCGTTCATTTGCCGTGTGGCTCGGTCTGCCCGGCTGTCAAATGGTAATCTACAGCTCATGGGCTGTTAGGAGGCCTTGCTGAGATGGTGCCTGCAAAGTCCTCACACCTGAGCGTGGTCCACGGTAGAAGCACTGCGTAAATGGAAGCAGTTATCATAACACATAACATAACATAATTTAGATCCGGGGGCCAGGGGGGCGGGGGTCAGGGGAGCCTTCTCTGAGGGAGCTATGTTTAGCCAGCCAGAAGCAGCGGAGGGAAAAGTAGAAGAAACAACCTGTAGGAAGGCCCTGTGGAGGAAAGAACTGGTGCTTCCGAGCCAACATGATAGGGGGCTGGGGAGCAGGCTCAGGCAGGGGCACAGGCCACCCCATACCACATGCGGTATTTGATCCTAGATGCAGGATGGAAGGATCGCCAGCCGGCAGGGGCTATAATCCCCTTTTCTGCCTGAGGATTATAGGCCTCTAACCTACGAAAAGTGCTCTTCTTAGTGAGGAAAGGGAAGCCGGGAAAGGAAGGACATTGGGCTGTGATTGGTGACATCTTTGTTCCTTTCATGGTTCATTGGGAATCAGGAACCTGAAAGAAGTTAACCTCTGCCCTCATTAATGCTTGGGGGGGAATCTGCCTGTGACCTCAAAGGGGCCTTTCTCCTTGGGGGCCTGTTGGAAAGGAAGTTGGCATTATATGCATGGGGCTGGTAATGACACACTGTACCTCTGTGCTAGTTGGAGCTGTTTCTTTGTTGGTGGCTCTTTGTTTAGCCAGTGAGACCCCTCACCATGGTGGCTCCAGCTCGCCTCAGAGTCACACTGCTGTCACCCCTATGCCACTGAGCTTGTGTGTGTGCCGACAGAGTCACACCCAGAGCCTGAAGGATGCTCGAATTCTTGGCAGAACAGTCTCCCAGCTGCTCCCAGCTTGGAATGTTGCTTGCTACTTTGCTGGGTACAGTTTGCTCACCTCGACTGTGGGTCACACTCCCCCTCCCTTCAATCCCGGGCCGCCCCAAACAGGCAGCATCAACACTAGGCTGACCTGAAGTTCACTTTGTCAGTATGGTTTCTTAAACCCATCTATCGGCCGATGCATTTTCTTGAAAATCAGGAAAAATACAGGGCTTCCCTTGTTTGGCTCAGAGCAGAGTCCAGAAGCCCTCTTTCACAGTTAAATTCAGTAAATACATGGTTAGCTTATAAAGGATCAGCCAGATGCTAGAGCCATATGACGCCCCAGACCTGGTGCGATATTTTCATCTCTTCCCTCCACATCTCTTCTCTCCCTTCCTCCTCAGCCTTGAGATTTATGACATGACTGTGTGGACGTACAATAGAGTTGGAAATTTATAAAGCCACAGTGCCTACTTGTGGGGCTAACACCCGGTCAAGCAGTCATAATAGAGTGTTAGTGGCATTCTGTCATGGGGAGAAAGGAGGTCTGGCATTGCCAGAAACAGACCTTGATTGACGAGGGAATTGCCAAGCGAAGACAGCTAACAAAGGGGCACTGGCGGGGCCAGAGTGACCCTAGTGTTCGAGAAATAGAAGAGCCAGAAAATCATTCCAAGCACATCCAAAACAGGAAGGCAACGGGGAGATCTGGTGGGGACTCTTTCATGTCATCAATAGTAGAACTGCATCGTAGGAATAAAGCAAGGACGCTTTCCATTGGCTGCTTTGTACATGGCTAGGAGGCGGCATTTTTTCTGCAGCTCTTCCTCCTCACCCTCCGAGTGACAGATGAGAACACTGAGCGGGGTGTGAATGAGGAGATGAATGCGTAGGACTACACAAGGGGGTGGAAAGTTCTCAGAGCCCGTAGTGGATCGATCTGGCATTTGCAGGATGTAGCCTCCAAACCACACCCGAGGCAGAGGGGACGGGGAATTAATGTTGCAGATAGCAGAGCCCCTTGCACAGCCATCGGACACCAGCGCCTGAGCGGGCAGCTCACATCCTGCCCCCGCCGCTGACCCGGCTCTGTGGCTTGGGCCTCGCCTCACCAAGCCTCCATTTGCTACCTGCAAAATGGGAATAAAAACAATATTTACCTTAGAGAATTACTGGTTGGATTCACTATGATAATTCTAGTGAATAGCTGAGAAGACTGACTGGTGCATATAGTAAGGCCTCAACCAATGACCTGTTGTCATTATTATCCTTACTCTTTCAGGGTTCCAGCCATTCGTATTCCTCACTTTTGTGTGTGTAATCTCAGTATTTGCAGCATCTCTTCAAGAGTCCTTAATAAGCAACCCTGTTTTTGATTAAGAAGCCAAAGCTCTGAGGGGCGCCTGGGTGGCTTAGTCGGTTAAGCGTCCTACTTTCGCTTAGGTCATGATCTCACAGTTTGTGGGTTTGAGCCCCGCGTCGGGCTCTGTGCTGACTGCCAGCTCAGGGCCTGGAGCCTGTTTCAAAGTCTGTGTCTCCCTCTCTCTCTGACCCTTCCCTGCTCACACTGTCTCTCTCTCTCACCTAGAAATAAATAAAACATTTTAAAAAATTAAAAAAAAAAAAAAAAGCCAAAGCTCTGAGAGGTGGAGTGATCTGTCCCCAGTCACCCAGCCAGCTGTGAGGCGGAGCCAGGATCAGTGTCAAGGTCACATTAATGTCCAAGCCCATGCATGTTTTAAAACATTTTTCTGCAGACTGGCTGGTTTTGGCTAAACCCTCAGAACAGTCCAAGCCTGTAGCCGGGCACTGCTGTTGAGGCTTGTGAAGAGGGTAGAGCGAGGCGGGAAACGGCAGACGTTAAGCTGCAGCCTTTGCATACGTTTCTCGTCTCTTCCTAACAGTGGTGAAGGTGGGTATGTGTCCGTTCTGTGGTCAGGTGAGCCGCAGGATTCAAACCCGTGTCTCCCTGACAACAAAACTCGGGTGTACCTCCACTTGCCGGCTTCCTTTCCACTCAGATCATCTGGGTAATAGCTCCTTCTTTAGCCCTGAGGTCTCCGGAAAGTTGCACCACCAGGCCGCGGGGTGGGAGCCGTTCTGTGAGCAGAGAAGGAAAGCCAGGTGGCCAGGACCTTCCAGCCAGCAGGTCGCTTCTGCTCTTGACCTCCGTGCTCCATGGTCCCTAACCCTTTGGTCTTACACCAACGTGGGGGTGCTGCAGGGGGCATCTGACCCCTCCCCAGAGACTGGCCCTTTTCAAGACCCTTTGGATTTTTTTGTTAAATGTTTTATTTATTTCTGAGAGAGAGAGAGAGAGAGAGAGAGAGAGACAGTGTGAGCAGGGGAGGGACAGAGAGAGGGAGATACAGAATTGGAAGATAGGCTCCAGGCTTTGAGCTGTCAGCACAGAGCCCGACACAGGGCTCGAACTCACAAACTGTGAGATCATGACCTGAGCCGAAATCGGACACTTAACCGACTGAGCCACCCAGGCGCCCCAAGACCCTTTATATTTTATGGTCGAGGGAGTTGCCTTCTTTCCCTGAGTTCCCACACCCCTCTGGGCTTGAATTTAGCCTGCCTGAGGCCTCTCAGATGTACAGACAAGAATAATACTCTATTAGATGGGTTTTCAGCCCCCAGAAAAGTCAACAGAAGTTGTTTCGCAGTTAAGGCTGGTCTCCTGTGGGCCATTTAGAGCATCGGCGGCACCCATTAAGTTTTTTTTTTTTTAAGTACTGAAGTGCTGAGTTTTTCTATCTAAATATAGAATGTAAAAAATAAACAAGTCAGAGTTTATCTTGGAAGAGGAGTTGACTTGTTGCTAGAAAGGAAACTTAGGAGGAACTGAGTCCTGGTGTGAATGAGCAGAGGCGAAGCCTGACCTGGGCGGACTGCCGAAAGCCTCCCGGCCACGAAAGCTGGTGCTGAGAAGGGGTACTTGGGATCCAAGAATAAAAACTTGTTTGGACATTTCAGAAAACCAGACACATGCCCTGGCAGGAGAGGCTTCTCCCCCTTGGCTTCCTAGCTCCCAGTGCCCCTGGCGCCCCAGGTGCCAGGGAGGAGCCGGGGGCAGCGGCCGCTCTGATGGGGAAGTCAGGGGTGAAATACGCCAGGGCTTGGCACGCGGAGAGCGCCTCCTGGCTGGCATGGGTGGGCCGACTAGCCTTCTGAGGTCATCAGAGGAGTCTTGAGGAAGATCGCACCCAGAAGGCCCTGGAAAGGCACGCACCTGCCATGCAGGGGGCTCGGTAAATATTCAGTGAAAGAATAAAGCCCTTTTGCCTTTCTCTTTACTGTTTTTTAACATTTTTATGAAAGTCATACATTTATGCTTTTATCCCATGGATAAAGTTTAATACATTAAGGGCTTGCTTACATTATCAAAAAAGACAGCAATTTTAATACTTCTGAAAATGCTTTGTTTCCAAAGTATCCGGTATTTATTTTGCTTTGTATATATTGCCTCCCAATTTTATTGAATCGTCAAATTTGGTGTCAGAGATCTTTGAGGTCTGAGCCATCTTCTAGAATAGCGGTTTTCAAAAAGTGTGGTTCCCCGACCAGCAGTATCCGCACTATCTGGAAGTGTGCTGGAGAGCCACACGTCCTGCTCCAGGCTGCCGTTAGGTCCAGGGTCCGGGGAGTGAGGCCCAGGCACCTGTGCGGCCTCCTGCCATCCCAGGGAATGCGACACACACTTGGCTCGCAGAACCTGTCATCTAGAACAGAGTAAAAAAACACAGACTCGCAATATTAAATTTTTTTTTTTTTTTTTTTAAGAAAAAATGGGGGGCCACCTGGGTGGCTGAGTTGGTTAAGCCTCTGACTTCAGCTCAGGGCGTGATCTCATGTTCATGGGTTCGAGCCCTGTGTCAGGCTCTGTGCTGACAGCTAGCTCAGAGCCTGGAACCTGCTTCGGATTCTGTGTCTCCCTCTCTCTCTGCCTCTCCCCTGCTCTTGCTCTGTCTCTCTCTGTCTCAAAAATAAGTAAAAAATTAAAAAAAATTTTTTTTTTAAAAAGAGACTCTTAAAGTCAGGTGGGTTCAGATCACAACTCAGCAGCTCTCTGACCTTGTGTGTCTTACTTTACCGCTTAGTCTCTGCATTCCTGTCTATAAAATGGGATCAGTAATAACCTCTCTGAAGAGACTATTGTGAGAACAAATGTAAAAATGTGCAGCAAGCACTTGTCACACGTAGTAAGCATCCATTAAGCGATTTATTATTATTCTTGTTAGCTATCTTCCTAAACCAGGTATTATTAGTTTTAAACAGAAACCCATAACAGATGGCTATCCAGTGAAGAGGGAGTTCAGAAGCTCTGGCCCATCCCCACAGATGTCAGCTGTAGCTATTAGATTGTTATTCCAAATATTGAGAAACTGACTGTTTCCCTTCCTGCAGTTTCCATTCTTAGTCATAGCCCTGTTTTCCAGAGCAATTGGACAAGACTGTTCCACCGAGCAGTTGTTCAGGTATTTGAAGAGAGTGACCTTGGCCGTTCTGAATTTTCCCTTGTTCTATTCCCGAAGATTAATGTAGAAGATATTTGAAGGGCTTTTTAAAAAGGAAAGGAAAAGGCCTGTAGCCAAGGCGCTGCTTTGGTAGCTGGTCGCTGGAGACTCCTGGTGTGCAGAGAGGCCTCAGACTTGGGGTTGAAGCTTCTCGAGTGAACTTGCGGGTGTGGAGCGGATGAGTAGTTGGGGAGGGGACGCCGTTGGTGAGGGCTTTTGTTTCGTGCTGGCAGGCGGGAGCCACGGGCACCCTGGAGTGCTCCTGCGCGATTCCCGGGGTGCTCTTGCGCAGGTCCCGGAGGTGCAGCCCTGGAAGCTGCTCTTGTTCTTGGTTGTATCACTAGCCCTGGGCTCTGTTTCGGTAGCAGCCTTTGTGGTGGTTGCAGTGTGCTCTAAGCTTGTTTTTATTTAATTGATGTCTGATTAGTAGCTGTGAAAAATTGTACTGGCCAAGCAGATACCTTTCCTAAATTATGCTGTGGCGTTGTGTAGGTAGGGCAGCAGCAGAACTACTATTTTAAAATGGGATTTTGTAAAATAAACATGTGTCCTGATTACAGGAAATACTAAATTGATGATGAATTGATGCTACTGCGGAGCTGGCCTTGAGCTTATAAATGCCTCCACGCTCGGGATCGTCCATCTGGGGAGGTTTCAGCGGGCCCACGTCTCGGATCATTTCCAGAGAGCTGGTTTGCAGCTCGTTTTCTGCCGTCCGGTGCTGGGGCTGGTGGCCACGAGGAGACAGTGCAGAGGACTCCTCTCCAAGCTGGAGCTCAGAGTTGCCAAAAGATGGTGAATGGCGTGAGGCCGTCACGATCTTCTGCACTTCCTGTGGGGCCTGTCCTCACTGGGGCTCAGGCCCCGGCTGTGCACATACTTCAGGGACTTTTAAGGTCCTGCCATTGATGCCATTGTTTCCTTTGTGCTGGAGGGGCTGATGCTCAGGTGAAGGGAAGAGTATGTAGAAGGTAGGTGTATTTTCAGCCGATAGAGGGTGAAGCCTTGTGCCTGCCTGCACATACACAGGGCTTGCCGAAACGTGGGTGATTTTTTGTGTAAGTGTGTGGTATGTCTGTGTTAGCTGGGATGTGAAATCGGTAAAAGTTTAAATATGTCTGAGACACTTGGAAAAGCCACTAAGAAAAGAGACCATTGTAAAATTACTGGGTCCATCCCTGACTCTGACCTTTGAGGGGTGACAGCATTAGGGGATGTGCCGTCTCAAAAGCGACCCAGAATGGCAGCCCAGTGGACTTCATTCAAATGTAGCATATCTTCTGGGGGGAAGACTGTGGTCTGCACCCCAACCTGTTGGATAGATGTCATACATCTTCCAGAACAGCACTGAGGCAGAAGAGTGACAGAGGCCCCGGACTTGGACTTCGTATCATCTGTGCAGTTTGGGGCAAGGATTTCATCTCTTTAGGACCTTCCTTTTCCCCCTCTGTGTTCTCACTGTCCAGCAGCTCCTACAATGAGGGCCAGAGGACTCAGTGGTGTCATTGTTGAGTGAGTGAGTGAGTGAGTGAGTGGCAGGTGGATGTGGTGGGAAAGCACCTAGCTCGGTGCACAACAGTGACGCTCAGGAAATGTCAGCACCTGAAGGGAGGCAGAAGCAAAGGTTACCGCTGAGCCGGGGTGCATCTGGGGCCTTGGGCTTGGAAAGTGTGCGTACTCCCCCCTCAAGTGCAGGGAGGCTAGCTCCTTTGTAGGTAGGCATTGCAGGGCAGGGTGTTCTTGGGGCTGGCCCACCAACCCCCATTTTCTCTGCAGTGAAGGGCCCACATGCAGTTAACAGCTTTTAAGCCAGAGAATTGGTGGCTTTTGCTTCGAGTTCTTTAAGGTTCACCTGCCACCACTCTGGGCCCCCAGAGATAGGCCGCCGCCTTTATCCTGCCTGCTGGGCGCCTCTCCAGGGGCAGCAGGCACAGCGATCACCCGTCACCGACATGGAGGCACCCGGCTCTCAGGACTTACTGATGGGCTTCCCGGCCTCGTCCTCCCCGCTGCTCACCCTGCCTTCTGCTGCTCGGGACTGCTCCAGACCAGTCTTCAGAAGGGGCCCGGCTTGCTGTAGCCATGAGACCCCACTCTGCCCTTCTCTGTGACTTCATCATCCTTTAGAACCGTGATCCAAGGGGCACGGCAGTGGCCTCTCCTTCCCTGAGATGAGAACGGAGGCCGTAGCCAGGGCTTGAAATCCACTTTAAGCTGAGTGGTGCTTCCTGTGCCAAGCGGTTGAGGGCTAAGGGGTGGAGGTACTTTGTGTTCTTCTGTGTTATTTAACTACATTTTAGGATTTTTTTTCCTTACTTAACACTGTACATACTATATCAGTTATAGAAGGATCACAGAGCTAAGTGGGGGAAAAAAAAACTATAAAAGAGCAAGAAAGAAATAGTACCTGCTCTAAAAATAGGAAAACCTATTCAAAGATAAAAACAAAGGGACACGTTGGGGTGCGTGGGGGGCTCAGTCAGTTGAGCGTCGGTTGACTCTTTGTCTCAGTTTGGGTCATGATCTCCCAGTTCGTGAGATTGAACACCACATCGGGCTCTCCAAACTGACAGCACAGAGCCTGCCTGGGATATTCTCTCTCTCCCTCTCTCTCTGCCCCACCCCTGCTCAGATTCTCTCTCTCGAAATAAATAAACTTTTTAAAAATGTTTAAAAACAAAGGGATACATGATAAAGAAAAGACTGGTCCTGAAAACTTAAGAATTTTAAATTACATACTTCAAAAAATTCATTATACAAATTTAGAAGACAGATAACAAAAAGGGGAGAAATGTAAAAGGGTATATAACATTAACATAGTTCCTTAACTATTCAGAGACCTCTCTCAAGCACAAAATTAGAAGGACCACTCATAGAAAAATAAAAAAGAATGACAAGAACAGGGGCACCTGGGGGGAGGGGCTCAGTCAGTTAAGCATTCAACGTCCGCTCAGGTCATGATCTCATGGTTCGTGGGTTCGAGCCCTGCATCAGACTCTGCGCTGACAGCTCAGAGCCTGGAGCCTGCTTCAGAGTCTGTGTCTCTCTCACCCTGCCACCTCTTGCTCTCTGTCTCTCTCTCTCACTTGCTCTTTCTCTCTCTCAAAAATAAATAAACTCAAAAAAATTTTTAAATGACAAGAACATGAATAGGAAATTCACAAAGTAAGAAACCCACACTGCCAAGAATCTGTTAAACTTACTAGCTTTCCAGAAAACATAAGAAACATAATTGTGGGGTATTTAAACAGAAAAAAACTGAGGAAACCTAAGTGATTAACAATAGAACTGTGTTTATTATTTTTTTAGTTTTTTTATGTTTTTTTTACTTTTTTAAATGTTTTTATTTCTGAGAGAGAGAGAGACAGCATGAGCAGGGAAAGGTCATAGAGACAGACGGAGACACAGAATCTGAAGCAGGCTCCAGGCTCTGAGGTGTCAGCACAGAGCCTGACGCGGGGCTCGAACCCATGAATCCTGAGATCATGACCTGAGCTGAAGTCAGATGCTTAACCGACTGAGCCACCCAAGCGCCCCACAATAGGACTGTTTTAATTTTTTTTTAATTTTTTAAATTTTTTTAATTTATTATTTTATTTATTATTATTTTTTTTTTTACAAATAGTTTATTGTCAAATTGGTTTCCATATGACACCCAGTGCTCATCCCCACAAGTGCCCTCCTCCATGCCCATCTCCCACCTCCCCCCCATATCCATCATTCCTCAGTTTGTTTCTCAGCGTTCAAGAGTCTCTCATGGTTTGTCTCTCTCCCTTTCCCCCACCATTTCTCCCCTTCTTCTCCCCCATGGTCCTCAGTTAAGTTCCTCCTAATCCTAATAGGACTGTTTTTAAAGTTACTGTATACTTTGATGTCTTTAAAATCATGTTGTAAAGAATGGTTAATGAATAGAATAAGCTCACAACATATTTTGTGAGTAAAAAGGTCGGGTTAAAACACAGTATTGTCTCCATTTAAAAAAAGAAATTCAAGGGGCGCCTCGTTGGCTCCGTCAGTAGAACATGGAACTCTTATTCTCGGGGTTGTGAGTTCAAGCACCATGTTGGGCAAGGAGCCTACTTTAAAAGAAAATTAAGGGGCACCTGGGTGGCTCAGGGGGTTAGGCATCCGACTCCAGCTTAGATCATGATCTCACAGTTTATGAGTTCGAGCCCCACATCGGGCTTTGTGCTGACAGCTCAGAGCCTACTTTGGAGTCTCTGTCCTCCTTTTTCTGTCCTTCTCCTGCTTGGGCTCCCCCCAAAATAAATATTTTTAAAAAAATTTTTTTAATTTTTTAATTTTTTTTTATTTTTATTTATTTTTAATTTTTTTTAATGTTTTTATTTATTTCTAGGGGAGAGAGAGACAGCGTGAGCAAGGGAGGGTCAGAGAGAGAGGGAGACACAGATTGAAACAGGCTCCAGGCTCTGAGCCGGCAGTCAGCACAGAGCCCGACGCGGGGCTCAAACCCACGAACCGCGAGATCATGACCTAAGCAAAAGTCGGACGCTTAACCGACTGAGCCACCCAGGCGCCCCTTTTTTAATTTTTTTAATGTTAGGGGTGCCTGGGTGGCTTAGGAAAGCGTCCGACTTTGGCTCAGGTCATGATCTCATGGTTTGTGGGTTTGCGCCCCACATCGGGTTCTCTGCTGACAGCTCAGAGCCTGGAGCCTGTCTTCAGATTTGGAGACTCCCTCTTTCTCTGACCCTCCCCTGCTCATGCTGTCTCTATCTCTCTATCAAAAATAAATAAAAAACAGGGGCGCCTGGGTGGCTTAGTCGGTTGGGGGTCCGACTTTCGCTTAGGTCATGATCTCGCGGTTCGTGGGTTCGAGCCCCGCGTCGGGCTCTGTGCTGACTGCCGGCTCAGAGCCTGGAGCCTGTTTCAGAGTCTGTGACTCCCTCTCTCTCTGACCCTCCCCTGCTCACGCTGTCTCTCTCTCTCCTAGAAATAAATAAAACATTAAAAAAAATTTTTTAAATAAAAAACACTTAAAACATTTTTTTTATTTTTTTAATGTTCATTTTTTAGACAGAGCTTGAGTGGGGGAGGGGCAGAGAGAGAGGGAATCACAGAAAGTGAAACAGGCTCCAGGCTCCAAGCCAACAGCACAGAGCCTGACGCGGGGCTCAAACCCATGGACCATGAGATCATGACCTGAGTCAAAGTCTGCCACCCAACCGACTGAGCCACCCAGGCGCCCCAAATTTTTTGATTAAAATACAAGAATATACATCAAAATGTGGACAAAAAAGAAAATGGGAGAAAGTGGGTTGAAGCATCTAGGAAAGCCTGGTGCTTCGCCCTGTCCCTCTTCCCTGGTGGGCTCCTCACAGTATCGCCGGCTTTGCTCAAGTCCAGTCCTCCTCATCCCCTGTGTCCCTGCTCCTACGTAACCTGCCTGTTTCTCCTCAGGACTGAGTACGGAAGGGATCTACCGGGTCAGCGGGAATAAATCCGAGATGGAAAGTCTGCAGAGGCAGTTCGATCAAGGTAAGGCCACAGCCTGGCTGCGCATCGGAGGCTGGAGCCTGCCAGGGTGGACGAGGCGGCCAGGGCGTGGGGGCGCTCCTGCCACACGCGGCCCCAGAGCCCAGAGCTGCTGGCTTGGTGACTGAGAAAGAGAAGGTATTGGCCGCAGTTAGCCTTCCCTCCATGGTCACACTGCCACGTGGAGAGAAGGGGACAGGCCCCGCCGGCAAACGGGAGCATCACCCATGCCAAATCTGAGTCGGCCTGCCGCTCCACCTTGTCACCATCCACTGACGCTGGTCCAGGCCACCCCAGCATGTGCCTCTGCCACCTCGTGAGGGCCTTACTCTCTGGCCCTGTGGGGGTAGTTGCAGGCACAGAATACGAAGTTGGGTTGCGGCGATAGTCCTCTTTTGGCCAGGATCCCAGGAATACTCTCAACCATGCCTCCCCTCCTCGCAAAGTCCCTGCACAAGAGAGACAGAGCAAGGGAACATTTGTGATCAGCTGAGCATTGGGCCCCAGACTCCCAAAGCTGAAGTCTCATGAGTTAGACTGGCTCTTGGCAGGGACTCCCGTCTCCTAAGCTGGGTCTCAGAGGCCCGGAGCCAGAGAGCCGAACTCTGAGTCTTAGAGCTGAGCACACTGTGGGCTGAGAAGTCACACCCACTGGTGCCAGGAGCAAATGAGCCAAGCAATGAAAGTTCTCCGTTGTCACCAGCCGGAGAGGAGAATCAGCTGAGGATCAGAGTAGGGTCCCACCCAGTATGTGGCTGGGCCTGAGGAGCACAAGCCAGATTCTGAAGCCAGGCAGCCCGTGGGGGCCTGCGGGACAGAGTGGTGGCCGGGAGCAGGCCAGCCTCCTGGAGGCAGCGGCGCGGGGAGGGCGTGCACTGGGGCGGGGGGCAGGCGGGCAGAATGACGGTGTAGCCACGTACTTGGTTATGTACTTGTATGTATGTGAGAGTCTGTTAACAGTTTCTGCCGCCCAAAATAGAAATAGCTAGTGTCTAACAATAGATGAATTCTTATAAATCGGGAATGCAGTTAAGTATTTAAAGCAAAGTTAAGACACAGAGATCAGTGGTGTCATAAGCCGGGAGGGGCAGAGGGAGAAAGGAGTCTGCTCACCCTGCCACCTTAAGGAACAAGGATGGAGTTGAGATTATTGGTGACATTCTGTAAAACAGCGAGCCAACCTTTTAGGAAAGTCCTTTGCTTTTCCGGGCGGGGGGAGGTGGGGGGAGGGTAAAGAAAAGGCGGCAGCACAGATGGAGAAGGTGAAGCTGCTCTATTCAAAGGATGACCTTGGAAGGAGACCCTGGGTGTCAGCCTCTGCGAATCTCACAACTTTCTTTTTAGCAGGGAATGCCGCCTCCCGTTCGGCCTTTGATGATCCTGAGTCCCTGCCCAGGCTCCGGGCCAGCCCTGGGCAGCATCCCAGGGTCTTCGAGGTTTCTCTGCCTTCCCCCAAGCACTGAGTTTTCCTTTTGCTTCTGTCCAGCTTAGACTGACCTCGCTCTTCCAACTTCCTTTCAGACCACAACCTGGATTTGGCAGAGAAAGACTTTACGGTGAACACCGTGGCTGGTGCCATGAAGAGCTTTTTCTCAGAGCTGCCGGACCCCCTGGTCCCGTACAACATGCAGATTGATCTGGTGGAGGCGCACAGTGAGTCCCGGCCACCCCGCCCCACTCACGCCCAGGCCGCACTCCAGGCTGACCGCGTTCAGAGAATTGAGGGGAGGAGCTGAGCACCAGTAGCAGGAGTCCTGTGCTCAGGGAGCATCCACTCTGGCTCTTGGAGCTGAGGTTGGAAGGATGTAGATAGGGACAGGGAGCCAAGGCTGACACCGAGGGGGCTTGTGGACCAGGCTCCCCTGCCTGTGTAGAGCAGCGGTGCTTTTCTGAGGGTCCCAGCAACATAGTCGGCAGGTTCCCCAAAACTCCACGACTTACGAGCCTGGTTTTGTATCGGACTTGGGTCAGATCTGCTCCTTTACTTGTTCACAGTGCAAGTGTGGTCAACACAACGTTCCCTGACCCTTAGTTTCCCTACAGCGCTGTCCCTGCTCCTATTCATGAAATAATTGCGAGCGACCTCGAGCGGGGCTGTAAGAGACCTGTTAAAGGGCGTAGGTATCTCTTTTCCCCTCTGCTCGCCCATGCCTCTTATGAGGAAGTTAGCATGTAATATGGGGCCCGCCTCTGGGGGAAGGGGTGGCTCCGGTTGCCCTGACCTGATGATCACTCAGGGGTGTGGCAGGTCAGCACCTCCGGTTTTAATGGCGACCTGTGTGTGCCATCTCGCCCGCCCTGAGAGCTGTTTCCACCCTGACCTGCGTCTCCGGAGGTGTCTGTCTGCCTGATTGGGAGCCTTCCCTCCAGGCAGCCTTTCCTAGACTCTGGGTGGTGCCGCGGTGCCCACCTTGTGGCACTCTGTACCTCTTTTAGTCCAAGGCAGCCTCCCTGCAGCGCAGCTCTGGTGGGCCGGGACCCCCAAAAGGGGCCATTGCTGTGCAGCTGCAGAAGGGAGAGTCTTGGCCGGTGACCAGGGAAGTGGGGAAGAGGAAAGGGAGCCATGTTCCTTGGACGACAAGACTTTAGTCTCATCTCATCAGTGCCCAACTCAGAAGAGGGAGTCTCAGGCAAGCAGGGTTTACTCGCAGGCTGATGTTGCAGGCAGAAATTGGGGAGAAGTCACAAATCAGGGTTTTAAGTCTTGGATCACAGACTCCTGGTGGCTCCAGGAAATGGATGTGCCGACAAAAGCCCACCCCTGGACTGTGAGGGCACCCCAGTCAGAACCTGGCTGCCGCCGGGATGCAGGGCCCCTGGGTCACCTTTCCATGGCCTCCGTACTCCCGTGGTGCTAATGTTCACAACCTGGGTGCCACCTTTGCCTTACTTTATCCCTATAGTCTTGGTGGATTGAAGTCTCTCCCTCCTCCTGAGCTTATCCGAGCCCATCTCAGGTGGGGCAGGAGCAGGTGGTTCTGGGGCTGTCCTAGGGTTCCCTGGCCGCCTTTCCCGCCTGCCTTCTCTGGGTAGGAGTCCGCGTTTCTCCAGATGAGTCGGGTGGGGACAGGTGCCAGCTTCTGCTGTGATCCTGCTGTCCAGAGACTCCTCCAGCAGTCTCCAGGCTGGCCCAGATGTGAAGCACGTAGGAAATCTCTATCTGGAGCCACCTTTGTCTCCACCTAGCTCTTCTCTGGGTGGAAGTTGGGAAGAAAAGGTGTGGGCTGGCCCTCCCCTCCCTGAGCTCCCCGAGACCTGTCAGCATTTGTCTTGACTTGGCGCCATCTAGAGGCTTGTAGAGTCCTGGCACCCAACAGAACCCCATTGTTTCTGCAGGAACTGCTAACATAGCATCTTTTTGTTTTTGGAAGGGTGTAGGGGGCAGGAGAGGGAGGTGTTACTGATGGAGAATCAGCTGCCCTTCCTACAGCAGCTTCCCCGGCCTCCACTACTGAGGACGGGAACTCCTTGCTGCAGCAGCCTGGAAAAGGGTGGAGATTTCTGCTTCCTCTTCCCATTGTGTATTTCCTGTGCCTGAGCTAGTCAGCTGGGGTTCCGTTGTCTTGAACCCGGGGGCAGGAGGGTGGGGAGGATCTCGCTGACATGGCACCTTTCAAGGCTGCAGCAGTTGGGTGAAGATGAGCCATATGTGTCCTGCAGTGGCTTTAACTGAGCTAGGGACGCCAACCAGGCAGTACCAGTGTTAGTGTTAAGAGACATTATGAAACAAAGATTCTCAAGCCCAAAAGTAGCTATTCCCAGCCTGGCTGGGTTTCCATGGCAACATCAACTTGACCAGCTCTTCCCACTTAATACCTAAGAGCTGTTTTGTCTGTGTGTTCAGGGCTTGGGAATGGTTTCAGATTCCATCACAACAAATATCAAGGTCACTATCAAATTGTTTTGTTAGCTCCAGAGTTTCACAATATTGAAACACTGAAAATGTGTCCACAAATAGAGATTTTTGTGATTATTTACCAGTTATCTGCCTCCCACACTCAAGGTGATGTGTGGGTGATTCAGAAATGAGTAACAGCAGTGGCCATCACCCACCCTGCTGGGGAGTGGCACGCTGGGGCTTGACCTTCCATGCAGACGTCGTCCCTGCCCTCCCTGGGTGCATACGTAAGTTACCTGACAGAATGAAGCCAGCTGAGCTGGAAGTGTAGAAAATGCAGGGTGGAGGGCTTCGTGGAAGAGGTGGCAACTGAGCTGTGGCTTCAGGGAGGACCAGGATTTCAGGCAGCAGAAAGGAGGGTGTTGGGTTCCCTGTTCCATCTCTCATGCACACCTCATTCTGGCCGTCACCATGTATTGTCATTGATTCTTGCCCCACATCTTCCACCCCTCCTCTTACGACACCCCCAACCTCACCACCACCTATTTGGAGTCCCTCCAGTCCAGCCCGTCCTGTCCTACGTCCTTTGTGCCAGAGAGGACCTAGAACCGGCTCTGTCTTGGTCCAGAGGTTCTGAGCCTAAGGACCTTTGGCTCCGGTGACTCATTAGCCCCATAACTGCCTATAGACCTCTGTATGCGCATGTTAGTCTAGAGAAGACCAGCAGCTTCCATCAGGTTGTCAATGGAGTGTGTGACCCAGGTGGTTCAGGACACCAGCTCACCTCTTACCATTCCCCCTGGGAGCTGGGGCGCCTTGCAGCCAGAGGCGATCAGCATTCTGGGATCACACCTCCTCTTGTCTGTCAAGATAGCTGCTTAAGGCCACAGGGGTGTCCCTCACTCGCATACTGGCACGTACCAGACCCTGTGTGGGACAGGGACAGATGGCAGTGGACAGATGAGTGTGTAGTCCCTGCCTCGGTCTGGTGGGGGAGGAGGCATGGAACAGGTTACTGCAAGGTCATGCCTCCCAGAGAAAGATATCCAGAATCTTCCATTCCAAGCCCAACAGCGTGAAATCTTGGACTCGTTTTGCACCTGAGGGAGAGGTAGGCGGTGCGTGCTGTGCATGCCTGCATGCTTCACTGAGAGGGGGGTGTGACCTTGAGCCACTTTTTTCCTTGTCTGGTGGTGCAGGTGTGTGAGATGGTCAAAAGCCATCAGCTTTTCCTCCAGGCGCTAAGCGGGGTGGCAGCAGATCCACGCCTAGAGCCTGTCTGATGGCCTGGGCCAGCACCAGCAGCGCAGTGGCCCAGCCAGGGCAGGAACGGTGTTCTGGGTCAGCATCCCTGATGGCAGTTTGTGTCACCTTGGGCCAGCATTCTTAACTTCTCTGAGCCTTGGTTTATCTATATACTGTGAGGGGTGTGGCAAGCTCACCTCGAAGTCGTGGCCTCCGGCTGTCCCCTTCTCTTCCCGCTGAGCTCTTAGGGTGCATGCCGGTCCTACGTTGGTTCTAAGGTGCCTGGTCTGCATAAAGATTTTGTGTAGGTTCCACTGGCCCGAAAGGGCCTCATCTGCACCTGTCTTGCTGTCTCGGTTGACTGAGCCCTAATTTCACAAGTAAGCTGTGTTGGCTGGGGCAGTCCTCGCCCCATAGAGGGACCCTCACCACCTGCATCGTCTTTCAAAGAGAGGATCGTTGGAGTTGGAGCGTGCTGCGGCCTGGCAGAAGGCAGGGGACCAGGAGCGGACGTGGGGGACCAGGAGACAGAGCCTGTGCCCAGCCGCCTTCCCCCCCACCAGTCGTTTGTCCTTGGCGATGCCTCTTGGCGTTTCCCCAGCCAGCGTGTAGGACGGGCCTGGTGCAGTTGCGCTAGCGCTCTGGCCTGTCCAGAGGGATGAAATCACTGGCGTCCTGAGTACCAGGAAGAGGATTCGCCTGCTTGAGGGAGGAGGTGAGCGAGGTCAGAAGGTAGTCAGCAAGACGGGCCATGGTTTTCATGAGACAGACAACAGAGGCCCGGGCCCTGCACCGAGAGGCTTCCTGTCGTCTCCGTGACGTCTGTCCTCCCCCTGCTGAACCCCACGCTCCCCAGCACTCGCGAGCACCTGTACCTCACAGCTGGCTGCAGGACACACACGCAGGGGCCATCCAGGGCTTCGCTGGGCACCTGGCCGCCACCCCGCGTGGGGAGGGAGGCTGGCATTCCTGAGGACGGGGTGTGGTTACTGTCAAGGCAGCCTGATACCCCCCCACCTCTGCTCCCTCCTCCTTCCAAGGAAGACCAAGGAGCAGACACGCCTGTGGCTCCACGGACGGGAAGGAGAGGACTGGCACCTGTCATGCCAGCCCCGCTTCGTGCCTCTAGTCAGGGAGGCTGAGACTCATCCTTGGGTAAAGGCACCCTAGGGGACAGGCACCTGACAAAACCCACAGCTGCATCCGTGCTGCACGGGCGCCCAGGAGACACCTGTGCGGGCTCGCGTCTGGAAGGGGGCGCGGTCGCTTTTGTACTCAGGTTCTGAGCCTGCACGTGCCTCTTGGGTGCCGGGGCCATCTCTCATACTCCCTAGAGCAGTGTCCTAAGTAAACTTCTTCCTGAAGTTTAACAGTAAAGGTTTTTGAAAGTCAAGGCAGGAGACAAAGTGTGCTCTCGAGGTTGAACCCTTAGAATAAATCTTGGGCGCAGAGCAGTGAAGGTGATAGTGACCCCACGCAATGAGCTCTCTTGGCTTTTCAGTCATTTTCTAGCAGGCAGATGCTATCAAAACACTGGTGTTATTGAGGCCCACTCTTGCATCCAAGAACACCCGGTTCCGTGCCCGTGAGCCTGCCGGCAGAAGCTCTGGGCTGCTCCTGCCCTGCCTAGCTTTGCAGCCTCCCTTCCCACTGCTTCCTGACATTCGGACTGCTTCCAGATGCTTACCGTTTGTGTGCCAGTGAGCTCTTCATTTCTGTGTGGCATCACCATCACCAGCCCCTTTTACAGACCAGGGCCTACCACTCAGAAATGTTACTCACCCAAGATCATCCAGCTGGCTGGTGTCAGAGACAGAATTCGTACCCAAGACCGGGTGGGTTGGGTTTGGCTCTGTCTTCGCCGCACAGCCCTGCCCCTGGCGACCCCTCCCCGGCTGTTCACGCACCATCGGTCCTTCCTGGCCCCACTCGAGCCAGATTCCTCCTGCACTTCCCAAACCGTGACCCTCTAGGTGCAATGCCTTCCACAGAGGCTCTTCACTTAGAGGCCACAGGCTTCCTAAGGAATCTGATGGGTTTGGGGGATTCTATGAACCTCCAGAAGTTGTGGACAGGGCTGTGCCCAGCATACCTGGGGGGATGTTCTGGGGCTCACATCCATCCCAGAGGAGCCTATGCCCCCAAACCAGTCAGGAACCGTTGTGTCTTTTAGGGATCCCCCATTCATCCACCCCCTTAACCAGAAGTGGGGGACAGCCGTTGTCTCTGCCGGGGCCCTGCGTGGCTCTTCTGAGTCCTAGCACTCACCTTTGGTCCTACGTAGCCACAGGGGGGTCTTTCCACGCTCCTAGAACCCTGTCTAGGCTGGCTCCCCCAGAAGGCAAGCTGGGACCCCAAGGGACACGAAGGCCCACAGGCTTCACAGCCACTCAGTGGTGTTTGGTCCCCAGCTCTGCCACCTCTCTGGGTATGAGATCCCTTATCCCTCAGTAGGGCGACAAGCCCCTTCCTCAGAGGACAGCGAAGACTGACTGAGCCGGGCCTGGTGTGGATAAGCACTTGTTTGAGTTTGCTGGTTTTCATGCTCCCACTGCGTTAGGGTTCCATGATGGGCAAAGTGTGGGCGGTGGTGGGGACAGGGGCTGCATAGTCCCTTTGATGGACTGCATGAGAATTCCCCCACTGTTTCCATCAGCTCCTCCAGTAGGGAGATGTGTAGAGGGTCCTTGTGTCTCTAGGAAAAGGACAGAGCCCTGGTCTTGTGACAAACTCCCTCCCTAGACAGCCTGTTGGCGTGGGTGGGTGGCAGTGCTCACCCGTCTGGTCAGGAAGCACGCGGGCTTTCCGCATTGGCATTCCTGTCTCCAGGGGCAACCGGATGAGCGAAGAATGGTGTTCTTTATGGGGAGTCTCTGTGGATCGCTGAGTCGCGGGTGGTGGGGGCCAGGAAGCCCCGGCGCACAGTGCTCCCCTTCAGCAGGGGCCTGGGACCCAAGAGGTAGGCCCGGCTGCTGGGTCGGGGCCACCGCCAGGTGTGCCAGCCGTGGGCACAAGCTTCTGGGGGGAAGAATGGAGCTGACCTTGTATAAAAGCCCCGGGCCACCCCTAGGCAGCCCCCAGCCCACCAGTCTCCCCACCTGCCCCGGACTGCTATCTCTTGAGCCCATAACACCCACCAGCTGTGGCCATGAAAGTCTTCGGTTTTCTCTCTCTTCAGAAATCAATGACCGGGAGCAGAAGTTACATGCCCTCAAGGAGGTACTCAAGAAATTTCCAAAGGAAAACCACGAAGTCTTCAAATACGTCATCTCTCACCTGAACAAGTATGTTGCAGGGCTTGCCATTTGGTCTTCCCTCCGTCTGAAATCGCTGGTCAAGGTCAGGGCCGGCGAGCAGCAGAGTGACGCTGGGCAAGGCCGTGTCCCCAGCCTGGGCTGCCAGGGCTGCCGGTCTCCCTCCTTGGTAGCCACATCTGCCTCACCGGGGAGCACCCTGGGGTCTTGACTCCTCCCGGTCCTGTCCTGCTTCTGTCCGAAAGCCCCGTGTGGCCTTGGGCACGCCCACAGTCCTCCCCGGTGTGTGACAAATCACTGCCAGGATGCGTGCACTGTGAGAAAGCTTGAGCCCATCAGGGACGTCCAGGAGCTTTGGGCAGGGAGCCTGTTACCGGTTTCCTGGCTTGATTCACACACACAGCAGGTTGGTTCTCCAGGCAAACCTGATCTTCTCTTGGCAGAGTGGTCTGTGATGGAGGTCACACTCCCTCTCTCTGCAGCCCGAGCAGCGTCACACACTTTGAGGCCTGGGTGATTGTCCGAGGCAGACCGTCAACCCACGGTGTTTGTGGAGGGCATCCCATGAGGCAGGACCTCGGAGTCACTCCTCAGGGGCTGGCCCTGTGGTGACACCGGAGCAGAGGGCCAGCCATAGAGGGTCTCCAGCCTCGACTTGCAGGCCAGGCCCCGGAGAGCTGTGCTTGGGCCTCTTTTGTGGGCGGGCTGCGGGCGGGCAGGGCAGTTGGGGGTGTCGGTGATGGCGCGCGCGTGGGATGGGGCGGGGGCCCTGCTGGAGGAGAACTCATCCAGCCCCCGCCCTGCGGAGCTCTGACCCGGAGTTTGGTGTCGCCCGCAGAGTCAGCCACAACAACAAGGTGAATCTCATGACCAGCGAGAACCTCTCCATCTGCTTCTGGCCCACCCTGATGAGACCCGACTTCAGCACCATGGACGCCCTCACGGCCACGCGCACCTACCAGACAATCATCGAGCTCTTCATCCAGCAGTGCCCCTTCTTCTTCCACAACCGGCCCATCAGTGAGCCGCCCGGCGCCGCGCCCAGCTCCCCCTCCGCCGTGGCTTCCACCGTCCCCTTCCTCGCCTCCACGCCTGTCACGAGTCAGCCGTCACCCCCCCAGTCGCCTCCACCCACCCCGCAGTCTCCCATGCAGGCGCTGCTCCCCTCCCAGCTTCAAGCCGAGCACACGCTGTGAGCCACCGGGGCCTGGGGCAAACGGAGACCTCCTCTCTTCCGCGGGGTGGCTTTTGGCCTCCGACAAGACCGGGCCCGCTGGGGCAGGAGTGGGGAGAGTGTCCCCTCTCCCCCGTTACTTTCTCGAGACCTCAGCGGTAGCCCCAGCCCCAGCCCACGCCGCGTGCTGGGCCGCCAGGCTCCCCGAGCCCGGCGCCGCAGACCTGGGGCTGGCTGTAGGCGGCGGCCAGAGGGCGTCCTGCCCTCTCCCTCGGACCCTTGTGAGGACAGAACTGGCCAGGCGGTGTCCCCTGTGGCCCTCCACACGCTCACTGCTCCCCAGACCACTTAGTCCAGCTGCCCACGCACACCAGCCTCAGGGCAGCTGTTCACTGCTCGGTCAGGGCCCGGCCTCTGCCAGCGGAAGCAGGTTCCAGCATCGGGGCCAGCCGCCCCTGCAGGAAACTTCCCACCCGTTCCTCGCACCCCTTCCTGCCTTCCGTGTCTGCACCTCCACCCCTCTCATGGTGGCACCTGTCCGGTGGCCTCCTCGGGACGCACAGGCTGCGGCTCTGTAAGCCCCAGGTACCGTGCTGACGGCACTTGCTGGCTGTGCACCTGCACCCAGAGCGTGGGACTCCCCTCCGCTCCCGCACACCCTCTGCCTCGCGGGATCGGGACTGCACGCCCTGTAAAGCCAGGGAACCCTGGGCGAGAGATGGGAAAGCCCTGCAGTAAGTCCCAAAAGAAAAGGAGGAAAATACAGACCTCAAGACTGAGCTCTCCTCCCGCTTCTCAGAGAGGCAGGCGCTGCGGGTGGCCCCTGTCTGGGTAAACGCGCAGCAAGGGTGCCTGAGCTGGTTGCGGGAAAGGCGTCGGATCTCCAGGATGGCCTGTCAGCAGATGATGCCCTTTTCCCAGAAGACAGCTGAAGCCCTCAGTGGAGAGCTTGGGAGGCCAGCCTGGGTCCTGGTCTCCCTCAACACACTACAGTGCTGTGGACACACTACTCGCTGCGGGTGCGGGCACGCGTGCAGGGGGTCCCTGTTAGGGCGCAGCTTGGGGCGCCGGGTGCACCTAGGCCTTGGCTCAGTCTTTACCCCAGGCCACCCCGCCGAACTCTGCCAGCCTGGGGCCGAGGCTGCTCCGAGGGGGTTGGTGACATGGGGTGCGCCGTGGTCCATGGTCTGGGTGCCCGCACGGGGATGGGGGGGCTGGAGAACAGAGGCCATCGGAGTCACGAGGAGGGTGCCGGGCCTGCCCAGCCTTCCCCAGCCCTTCCCGGGAAACAGCCCTCCCTCGGCTTCCTGCCCTGCCTGCCGGGAACCCCTCGCGTGCCCACCCCTGGTTCCCAAACGCAGCAGCTGCGCTCCAGCTGCTACACATCCTGGCTGCCTCCACTCCTCGTGGCTGCGCCGTGGCCTCTGCAGCAGGGGGCCTGGGTCATGGGGTTCGGGGCCCCGCGTGGCTGCACACAGCCTCTGGGCCTCTTTGCACTTTAAGAAGCAACACCTGTGGTCGGTTCGACAATGTCCCGGGTCCCTTCAGCCAGGTGGCCTGACGGAGCGCTGCCTCGGAACAGCCGGCCTCCGGCCCCAAAATCTTCCTGTTGGCCGCGGGAGGGGCGGGGCGGGGCGGCCCTGTGCTCACCGACTTCTCCCTCTGGATAAGCTGGATACCTACTGTTCAGAGTTCTCGTACGGCAACATAAGGTGCTTGGAAAATACTGTCCCTGCAGGTGTTACCGCCTCTTTTTAAGAACACTAGTCAGGAAGAAACCCAAGGTACGTGAACATGTTACGTAAACGCTGGGTGAGGGCACTTTCCTGGCCGAGCCTCGCCTGACGCTTTAGGTCCCGCTTGACTTAGAGGCGCTGGGGGGTGTTGGCCGTGGTTGGCAGACCCCGGCACCCTCTGCTCTGGGTCCCGGCCAGGTGAGGCAATGACTCCACAGAATTAACCTGGCCTTTTTCTAGGTCGTGCCCGCCGGTGCACCAGGCCACGCCCCACGCCACCACCTGCCACCTCAGCTGTGCACAGGGCACTCGACAGCCCCCAGGCTCCCCTCGTTCTTGAGAGTGCGGATGTGCAGATGGCGACCTTTCTGGGTGTGATGGCGGGGGCAGCGCTGGGAGGAGGAATGCTTGCTTTGTGCCCTCACCGCCCCCACCCGAGTAGCAGGGCGCCTCTGGGCCAGCAGCGCCCCCTAGCCGCCAGCCCGGGGAGCTCCTTCACGTGCCCGCCCCGTGCCCTGCCCGGGCTCCGAAAGCCGTCCGGGGTGGAGCTGGTGGCCTGTGCCCCGCGGGAGTGTTGGGGCTTCCTCTTGTTTCCACGTCCTCTGCTAGGTCTTGCTTCCGATTGGCTGCTGCTCCAGACTGACTCGGACTGGGGGCTGTCACTCTGGGTGGGCACTGACACTAGTGGTAGTTCTGGGCTCCGGACTTCCGCCTCCAGTCGGGGGTGAGCACGCAGACCAAACGGGCCCTTGGGTGGGACCCACAAGGGCAAGTCTGGGCTGCGCGGGGCCGTGCTGCCTTTGCCGAGTGGCTCCCCACCCCTCTGGGGCGTCCAGCGTGGTCGGCCTGAGAAGTGCTTTCACGGACCATTCTCGAGCAAGGTGCGCCCCCGCTCTGGGACTGAGGGCCCGGCGGGCACTGACTAGCCTTGACCGAAGCGGGTGAGCAGGTCAGCAGAGGTATGGAACCTGCTTCCTGCCTGACTGCAAAAGAGTGGTTTCCCCGGGGGCTCTGCCTGGCCGGCGCTTGACACTCGCGAGGATGTAGTGGCCGTGCTCTTGGGTGGAAATGAGCAGCCCTTGGTTGTGAGCATAAGGCTCCTTCTAGAAGTTTCTGACAACTGAGGAAGGGGTCCAAGGTTGAGAGGCATGGCTTGGGAATTCGCCCCGAATTCTTGGCTGTGTTGTGCTGGGGATCACACACGGCGCATTTATTCCTGCTCTCTGTTAAGTCGCTCTTCCCGAGTGCTAAGAAATACTCCGTACGGTTTCCTGTGTCTACACCTACCGCCGCCCTGCTCTTCCTGCTGCCGGGCGTGATCCTTCCGGCAGAACCTGTCGGTCTCTGCCAGGTGGTCAGAGGGGGACGCCTCAGAAGCAGCGCGCCTCGCCCCGGGCCCCTGGTCTTGGGAGGGGGCCCCTGAGGGCATTCCGGCCTCAGCCCTGAAACTTGAAAACCACTGTTTGTGTAAAAGCCCTCTCCCTCTGCCCCCCCTTCCCGCTCCTGCGAGGACAGCCGCGCTGCCCTGGGGTTCCCAGAGAGGAGTGGACGCTGGCGCGTTGCCGCTGGGGGCTCTGCCCACCGTTGCTTCTCCAAGAGAAGGAAGCCCCCGGGACTTGGGCGACTCTGGGGCCCGGGCTCCACATTGCTGTGCAGCGGGCACGGTGTGCCCTGGGGTCGGGGACAGGGCATCGCACTCGCTCCCGGGCCTCGCCGACTCGGCAGACGGTGGATGAGGAGTCACCTTCCTGTTGCTTGGCAGGTTCAAGCCACTCGTTTGCGCTTAGGTGAAAGGACCGACTGAGTCGAGTCCGGGACAGCCGGCAGCGGAGGGGGCGGCCGTTTCCCCCCCACACACACACCCTCCCCCGCGGAGCCGGGAGGCACTGCGCCCTGGGCCAGCGCCCACAGCAGTGCTCTTACACTTCCATGTCTTCGAGACAGGGCGTAAGTTATTGTTTGCATAAAAGAATCTTGTTCCCTGTGTACATTAAAAAAAAAAAAAGCAATGTCTGAATTGTATGGGAATAAAACTTGTTTGAAAATTTGGAATAGTGCTGCTGCCAGCTTATTTTTCTGGTACTTGTATTTTCACATGTTAAATGATCTTTATATATGTTGAATTAACAAATATTTTGAGTTTCCTCAAAAAAAACATATTAATGGTATTGAAATGTGTTAGTAGTCTGGCCGTGTGCCCAAATTTCTGTTTTGCAGCAAAAGTGGAGAACTGTATGTAAAGAAAGTATAACAATTATTTCTTTGTATTTTAGGGACTTTAACCAGGACATCATCCTCTAGTTGGTGTTAGGAATGTTTGCTTAATTTCCAGACCTTTTTTTTTTTTTTTAAACACGTTGTGGGTTTTCCGAGGCTCCAACCTGATTAGTGCATGGTCAGCCGTCACCCAGGGCTGAAACATCTCCGACTGAGGTGGTTTTGTTTGGTTTTGTTTTTAAAAATCATGTATTTGCCACAAAGTAATGTACTTGTCTTAATGGGAATGGTGTAAAAACTGAAAAGGCCTTATGTGATATGTATCATAGTTAATAAATCAATCTTGTAAAAAACCAAACCTGAGAGAGATGAAGGCGGCGCCTGCTGCCAGGGCCCTGAGCACCTTCCCCCCCCACCCCCCCACTCCCCTGCAGGCCCCCTGGGGACGGTCTGGAGTCGGTTCTCTGGCTTCAGGGCACAAGGGTCCCAGAGCAGCCCCAGGAGAAGACACTGGGGGAGGGGGCGGTGCTCACGTTCATCACCGGAAGCACCGCCCACAGACCCCTCTGGCCGCAGGGACCCGGCAGGGACACCAGCTCCTGCCCCAGCCCTGGTCCCCGGCCCCACTAGCGGTGCTGGGAGCCGGCCTCCTGGGTAGCCCGGAGTGTTAGCCTCTGTGAGCCGCCCTCGTTCCGGACAGTGCTCCCCCCACGGGAGCCTCGGTTCCCTGAACTCCGGCCACCCTGCCCCCTCCCCTCGAGGCTCCGACCCCGCGCCCTAAGTGGCCTCCCTGCCGTCAGTTTTGCCCCTTCCAGTCCTTCGTCCCCCAGTTAATCTAGAAGGAGACCTATGACAGGAGTGGGAACCGGTCCACATAGGAGCCGCCCCCCCCCTCCCCCCGTGCCTGCGGCGGATGCGGCCAGTTGGACGCGGCGCCAGTGGAGCTGGAGCTCCGGGCAGCGGCGCTGGAGGGGCCACCTGCGCACATGGGCTGGCCGGGCGGTCACCCAGCCGCTGCGACATCCATGCCGGGGCCTTGCTGTCGGTCCGGCCTGCCCCTCCCACACTCCTCCCAGCAGACCCCCAGCCTCTCAGAGTCCTGCATATCCCTGAATGCTTATGCTGTTCCTTCTGCCTGGAATCCACCTTCTGTCCACACACCCCTAAACCTCAGCTGTATCCTCCCCTGGCCCCTCAAAGCTAGTCTTGGTCTAGAAGTCCTTCCCCGACCCTTTCACACGTTGATTCTCCCAACAGCTACTATTTGCCTGCTCTGGGGACATCCTTAACTCCCCATAAATGCCTGACCATTTGTCCTTTAAAACAAAATTCTTTACAGTATACAGCTGGTACTCAACAGTGCCCTGACCTGACCCTGTCTGCAGCTCTCCGGGTTCACGTTGTGTGCACGTATATACTTGCACCTCTTGGCTGCCACCACCCAAGTGGAGGGCTCGGGGGACAGGGCCTGTGACGACGGCCCCATATGTCCTTGCAAGCGCCTTGAACACGGTTGATCCTCCGTCTAGATCACGGTGATCTCCACCTCGCCTTGACATTGATTCTCCGTCTGTAAGCCCACCTCTCCCATGTGACTGCAGCTCCGAACCCCGCACTCATCCACCTGCCCGGGACGCTGAACTTGGCGACTCTGCTGTGACACCCCCCACAGCCAAACCCCTGACCCTTTCTCCAAAGCTGTCCATCTACAAGCCAGATGCCCTGGGGGTCTCTGCGTGTCGTTCTCTCTCTCCTGTCAACCCAGACCATCTCCAAGGTCCATTTTACCTTCCAGGGTCCCTGTCTGTCCCCGCCTCCTCCCTGGCCTCCCAGCCTCCCATCCCTCCCTCTCCCTCCCATCTCCTCAGTTAGCCAGAGGGAGCTTTCCAGAACAGATCTGGCCCTGCCACCGTTCCTTAACCCCTCCCAGGGCCCCCCAGATGCCTTAGGTGGGAGCCCCAGCCTTTCGTTCCCCCCGGAGCAACCTTCCTTTCCCCCTGTGTTCCAGCCTTCAGACCCCCAGGGGACCGCCCTCCTCAGGCCCGCTCCCTCCCGGAACACTGTCCTTACCCCCGGCCACCCTTCTCGCTAACTCAGCCACCGACTCTTGGTCAGCAAAGCCGTCCGTGACTCCAGACCTAGATGGACCCATTGGCTTTCAAGGAAAAACAAGCTCTCTTCTTTAAGCACATTCTTCTCCGTTTGTTCCTCATTCAAATTGTTACTCGCCACATAACACTTGAGCATTTGCTCTGCACGAGGCCCCCAGGACCTCACTGGGGACTGACGGGCAGTGAAACCCACAGTAAACAGGCAGGGAAATGAGTGTGTGCCATCATGTGGATCGAGCACAAATAGGGAGTTAAGGATGTGGACTGGGGGGAGCAGGGATGCTCTAGAGGCTGGTCAGGAAGACCTCTCGGAGGAGGTGACGTGGCGGAGCAGGTGATGAGGCATTGGGCTCAGGTACAAAAGGGGATACGAAGACTCCGTGATCAAGATAAAAATGTTATCAAGGCGATGCCTTTTTTTTTTTTTTTTAGTGCAAAACAAACAACAACAACAAAAAATCAGTGTTCACAATTTTAGTTGAAAATCAGGGACGGAGTTGAGCCATACCGAGGCCCGAGGCAAACGGAGGAATCCTAAGACTGAGCCTGGAGTGGGCAGGGGAATGATGGTGGGTAGACAGGGGTGGGGGCAGCCAAGTGGAGGGAGAAGGTCGGATGAGTCCAGGGCTGACACCACAGTGCGTCTGACGACCCTTCGTCCGGCCTCCAACCCCCACCCACACCCCCCTGCGAAACGCAGGCGCCCGTTCCCCCCGCCGCGGGGCCAGGCCAGCATCCAGCACCTACTAGGCGCTTCCGAGCCCCCGCAGGAGAATGCGGCGATGCTCCCCGCGGCCACCAGGGGTCAGCAGAGCGCCGCCTGCCCGGCCCCGGCCCAGCAGGACCGCGTGGGAAGGGCGGGTGCTGGCGATTTAAGGACTGGAGTCAAGGAAAGCACAGTTCCGGGGGGACCTGGGCGGCGGCGGGGTCTGAGAAACGGGGCTGGCAGCGGCCCAGGAGCAGAGCGAGAAGGGAGACGAACTACTACTCCCGTCATTTCATCCACCCACCCATCCTTTTCTCCGTTCAGTCGCAGCCAGGCCACGCAGGGCTTCCGGTTTGTCCCCAGGGCGTGGTGAGACTGGGCTGGATTTCCAGGAGCCCAGGGGAGGGAGAGCAAAGTGGGGCCCCGTGGGGCTGCGGAGTCTGGGGACACTTACAAGACATCAGGCCCTGTTTGAATCTTTTTTTTTTTTTTTTTAATCTATCAACTCAACTTTCACCCAAACTCCAGGACGTTATCATTATGCCCATTTTCCAGGTGAGGAAACCGAGGCACAAAAGGGCCGTGTGATTTGTCTGGCTTCTCAAGCGAGTGAGTGGGAGCCAAGGTTTGACGTCCACCCATGTGACTTCCGGTGGCTGCCCTACAAATGCCCAGGCCCACTGGCCTACGGCAACAGAAAGGTGTTCTCTCTTGCTTCTGCAGCCAGGACCCCCGGCTCAAGGCGAGGGCAGGGTCCTGCACGCCCCCTGCGGAGGCTCTAGAGAAGCAACCGGCGCCTTTACCAGCGTCTCCCAGCTCACGGCTCCATGTCTCCAGTCTCTGCCTCTGCCTTCTTTTAGTGGCCTATTTCTCCTTTGGGTCGACTCCTCTGTCTTTTTTTTTTTTTTTTAACTGTATTTATTTATTTTGAAAGAGAGCAGGGGAGGGGCGGAGAGAGGAGGCGAGAGACAATCCCAAGCACAGAGCCGATGCAGGGCTTGAACTCAAAAACCATGAGATCACGACCTGAGCCGAAACCAAGAGACAGACGCTTCACCGACTGAGCCCCCCGGCGCCCCTGTTCCTCTGTCTCTTATGAGGACACTCGTCACTGAGGTTAGGGCCCACCCAGATGAGTCCCCCTCGAGATCCTTGATTTACTTACATCTGCAAAGACCCTTTAGCCAATAAGGTCAAATAAGATCACTTTCATGAGTACCAGGGTTAGGATGTGGGCATATCTGTTATTTGGGGGTGGGGAGGGGCCCACGACCCAGCTCCCCCTACAACTCTTCTCCACGATCCTATTATTATTATTGCTGCCGCTGGTGTAATTCTTACTACCTTGAAGGGCAGCTCGGGGCTGGAACCGAGGGAGAGACCCTTACGTGGAAAAGTCTGCAGAATGCAAAGGGCAGTGACGGTGAGGGGCGGGTGCCTAATAATTGCACAGCGCGTCTTATCATGGCCCCACCCTCCCCCTGCTGCCTCCCCAGCTAGTGCGCAGGCTCCTGTCCGCTGTCTTGGGGGGATTCTGCGGCCGCGTGGAGAGAGAACCCCGCGCTCTCTGGAAGGAGCGCCCTTGGATGGGAGGAGGCACCCCGCTGGCCGGTGGCCTTGCCCAGTGTCCCTCGGGGGCAGAGGATGAGCCCAGCGATGCCCACCCTCCCGCTGTGCTGCGTGCTGTGCTGTGACAAGCGTCTGGCTCCGTCCCACTGAGGTTCCTTTCTGCACCTGTGGGGACCCGTGGCAGGTGACAGGGGAACCCTCGCCATCGTCTCTGAGACTGGAGTTCTTCCCTGACACCTGGGGTGGCCCGAGGGAGACAACGTGGGGCCGGAAGATGGGAGCCACAGCGGGGGTGAGGCAGAGACAGTCACGTGTCAGGCTGGGTGATATTTAGATGTGGGGCCATTCATGGAGCTGGTGGGTGGTGTTTTCTCTCGTCCCCCACTTCCTCTTCCTAAGAACCGTCGGTACCTGACCAGCCAACGACGTAAAGCCGTGTCTGTGCGCGCGCACCCGCCTCTGTTCGTGCCTCTAGCGCTTAGCTCCACCTGACGCCTTGGTTTTTCTTGTTTTGTCTGCTCTCTGACTGACACCCCCACTAAGGTGCTCGAGGGACAGGAACCTCTGCCTGTCTCTTCCCTGCAGGATCCCTAGAGCATCTGGTACACAGTCGGTACTCGATCAGTGTTTCTGACTACACGGATCAAAAACAAAAGCTCGACAGCTCGGGGGCCAAACTGGGCTGCCCAGGTATCAAATGGCCCCTCGCCATCCATTGAATGTGCTTTATAATATATATATTTTAATATTTATCTATTTGAAGGGGGGCGCGGAAAGAGAGGGAGACACAGATCAGAAGCAGGCTCCAGGCTCCAAGCTGTCAGCACAGAGCCCAATGCAGGGCTCGAAACCACGAACCACGAGATCATGACCTGAGCTCAAGTTGGATTCTTAACCCACTGAGCCACCCAGGCGCCCCCATGTAATGTGCATTAAAACCAAAATATTCTCACTCTTTTTTTCTGAAGCTTATTTATTTTTGAGAGAGAGAGAGAGAGAGAATATGAGTGGGGGAGGGGCAGAGACAGGGTGAGAGAGATTCTCAGGCAGGCTCCAAACCATCAGCACAGAGTCTGACGCGGGGCTCGAGCCCACACACCGAGAGATCGTGACCTGAACTGAAACCAAGAGTCAGGCACTCGACCGACGGAGCCCCCCAGGCGCCCCTAAACTATTCTCACTCTTAGAACTAAACACGGCATCGTCTTCTCAAGGGACATGTTCTTGGGGTGCTGCACCCCATTAGTGCCCCAGGGCCAGGGCGGGCATCTCCCTGATGCCCTCGCTCTCCGGGACCTTGGCCTTGGACAAGGCCTGGCTCTACGGACCCTCTGGGGACACGCTGGCCACACCAGAGAGTGAAGGCCGGAGGGAGGCAGATCAGACAGGAAATGGGACGTCCTGAGAAGTGAAAGCCTGGGGGATGATGTGGAAGTCTCTAGAACAACAGTCAGCTCTGAGGAGTATCGTCCTCTGCGGGGGAAGATGCCCCCTCGGGATCTGGGATCCAGCGCCCCTCCTCCCTCCACCCCTGCCTGATCGCTTTCAGGGCAGCCCTGTGTCCTAGCCGCTCCAGTGAGATCCCCACACCACTGCGTCCCTGGGGCTCCTGCCCTCTCACATCCGGTCTCCAGAACCTGACCACCCCTCCCCACTCTGCCTCCTTTAGCCAAGGCCACTGTCTCGGTCTCCTCCTCACCCTCCTCACCTGCTCACCTGGTTCCCCCGCTGCCCCCCCCCCACTTCCCTGCAGGCTTCATCAGGCCCCGCCCCCCATCACTTCTCTCGTGGAGCCAACACCACCCCCTTCCCCAAAGCCCCTGCCCAGGGCCACCCGCCCCCTGGGTGTGCCTCCCTCAGTCCCGCAGGGACCTTGTCTGTCACTGATGTCACCCGGCCCCTCGCACATAGTAGGTACAACTACAGTTTTTAGGATTGAGGAATTGCTCGTGCTTGTTTACGTATGAAATGCATACACGGTCAAAGAAGTCATGAAAATAATCCTGAAGGCTGTACGATGCAGAGCAAACCTCCCCTTGCCAACCAAGTTGCTTGAAAAAAAGAACCCGTTTCCTGAACTCTCACTAAATCTGGAGACAATCTACTCTTTTTTTTTTTAATCTTTATTTATTTTTAAGAGAGAGAGAGAGTTGGAGCGGGGAGGAGCAGAGAGAGAAGGAGACAGAATCTGAAGCAGGCTCCAGGCTCTGAGCTGTCAGCACGGAGCCCGACGCGGGGCTCGAACCCACAAACTGTGAGATCATGACCTGAGCTGAAGTCTGACGCTTAACCGACTGAATGAACAAGGGCACAGAGATAGGGAGATAGAGAGATAGGAAGGGAGAGAGAGAAGCAGTCTCGTGTTACGGAAGCAGGGCTCACGCTTGCCTGATGTGAGGCTCGAACTCACAAACTGTGAAATCACGACCTGAGCTGAAGTCAGAAGCTTAACGACAGAGCCACCCAGGCATCTGACTTGTTACCTTTTTAATTTCAGCTTCTTGGGCGCCTGGGTGGCTCAATTGATTAAGCGTCCAACTCTGTACTTCGGCTCAGGTCGTGACCTCAAGGTTCCGCTCTCGCGAGTTTGACCCCCCACGTTGGGCTCTGTGCACTGACCTCCCAGAGCCTGCTTGGGATTCTCCCTCTCTCTCTACCCCTCCCCTGCTCAGGTTCTCTGTCTCTCTCAAAGTAAATAAATAAACTTAAAAAAAGAGCAGTAGCCCATAGCCTTTAAAAAAACTTTCAGCTTTTCTGAATACTCTCAGGATTTAGAATCTTCTAGTATGTTGGTCACTGACACTTCTTTTGCGATTTGCTTTTGTGCATATTGACCATTTTCCCCACGAGCGATCTGTATTGGGTCATCTGTCTTTTCTTATTGATTGCTAGGAGCTCTTTATTTAGGATAAATCTCAATCTACTGTCCCTTCAATAGTTCGCATATTTTTTCCCATCCTGCCACTAATCTTTTAACATTGTTTACAGTATCTGATAGCTCAAGGCTGTTTATTTTGTCTTTTGTTATTATACATGTTTGTTCATGCGTGTTTGTTGAATGAATAAGTGGGCGAGCGCTTTTGGAGAAATGAGGCTGAGGAACGCCAAGATTTACAGAAGCCCTTTTCTGACACCTCAGAAGGATGCATCAGCCCGACTCAATGACAAAGGCTAAATTTTGTTAGTCACTTGTCATGTGCCACAGTGTTGAGCCTGTCACGCCTGCAGGTTGGCCCCAGAAGGTCCTGGACTTCTGTCTGGATCACAGAGCTCAGCATATGGTGCTGATAGAGGCTCAAGAAATATTTGTCGGATTAATTCATTGAATGCCGAAAACAATGCTAGAAGTTGGGTTTTTTGCCCATTTATCTTTTTTTGTAGTTTTAAAAAATTGCTCATTTATCAATTTTTGAGAGGGGAGGGAGAGAGAGAGAGAGCACACAAGTGGGGGAGGGGCAGAGAGAGAGAGGGAGACACAGAATCTGAAGCAGGCTCCAGGCTCTGAGCTGTCAGCACAGAGCCCGACACAGGGCTCGAACCCACGAACCAGGAGATCATGACCTGAGTCAAAGTCTGGTGCTTCACTGACTGAGACCCCAGATGCCCCTATTTATTTATTTTGAGAGACAGAGACAGAGAGAGAGAGAGCGTGAGCACATGAGCGGGGGAGGGGCAGAGAAAAAGAGAGAGAGAATCCTAAGCAGGCTTTTCACCATCAGTCAGCACAAAGCCCAACACGGGGCCCGAACCCACGGACCATGAGATCATGACCTGAGCTGACACCAAGAGTCAGACAGCTCACCAGCTGAGGCCCCCACGGGCGCCTGGTTCATTACTCTCTTGAGTTATTTTTCATCATTCTTTTATAACCCAGAGCACATGCCCAACGGGGGTGTGTAATAGGTTGTTTGTCGCGCCGGCGTCTGGACTCATTCTGTATTCATTCTTCTAGTACTTACTTCTTTCGCTGATATTCTAGTCCTGAGAGTCACATGAACGTGTCGAGCAGCTGTTCCTTTATTTGGAAGTATTGTTAGATTATCCCCATTTTACAGATGAGGATAGTGAAACACAGAGAGCACGAGGAAGCTGAGGAAGCTCACACAGGGGAGCCAGAATTAGAACTGAAGCCCACTCAGCCACCTCCTGGACACTATGCTCCCCACTCGCCATCTCCCCCAAAAAGTAATACGTTTTTTTAATGTTTATTTATTTTTGAGACAGACAGAGGACGAGCAGGGGAGGGGCAGAGAGAGAGGGAGATACAGAATCTGAAACAGGCTCCAGGCTCTGAGCTGTCAGCACAGGACCCGATGTGGGGCTCGAACCCACCAACTGCAAGATCATGACCTGAGCCGAAGTTCAACACCTAACCAACTGAGCCACCCAGGCGCTCCAGAAAAAGAAATTTTTTTTTTAAGTTTACTTATTTATTTTGAGTGGGGGTGGGGGAAGAGGCAGAGAGGGAGGAAAGAAAATCCCAAGCAGACCCTGTGCTGTCAGCTCAGAGTCTGATGTGGGGCTTGAACTCATGAACCACAACACAAGATCATGACCTAAGCCGAAGTCAAGAGTCGGGCGCCCAATCAACCGAGCCACCCAGGCGCCCCGGAAGAATAAGAATGTTTAAGTAGTGGGGCACCTGGGTGGCTCGGTTGATTGGGCACCCGACTCTTGACTTCAGCTCATGATCTCACGGTTCATGGGTTTGAGCCCCGTGTCAGGCTCTGTGCTGACAGCCGGCTCGTAGCCTGGAGCCTGTTTCAGATTCTGTGTCTCCCTCTCTCTCCCCCTTGTCTGCTCACACTCTGTCTCTCTCTAAAAAATACAGATTAAAAAAGTTTTTAAAAAGAATGTTTAAGTATAAGTCACCGGAGGAGAATACACACGCACACACGCATGCACACACACACACACACACAGACCACTCTCAGTGCCCACCAAAATCTTTGCGCCTCTCCTTGATTTCCCCTGGTGACAGGGAGCTCACTACCTACCAAGGGGCCATACTATTTTCCCCCATCTCTTCCACCCGGCTGCTTTGGGCCTTGAGTGTCTTCACAGGGCAACATCTCCAACATGAAAGTAGGGGAAGGCGAGGAAGAGCCAGCCAAATGCAGCTGAGTGGTTGGGAGGCCGTGCTAGCAGGGGGTGTTGGACATGAGACCATGAAGGTCTCAGCCACCGCAGACCTTGATTGCCCCTGGCATCTCTCTCCCTTCCCCCTTCGGGCCCCAGGCACTGACGGCTTCCTCCTTTGCCGACCCTGGGTGCTGCACTGGCCCCCTGGGATTTCCCCAAACCTCTGTCAAGAGCCCTCCATGACATGCTCAGTTCCCAGCTGGAGGGTCCCCGCCTGCTACACACCCGGGCCCAGACCCTGCCCTGTTTTTTCCCATCTGTGGCTTCCGAGCTGCAGAAAAGTGCGGGTACCACAGGGCAGCCCGCCCATTTCACAGATGGGAAACTTGAGACCCCTAGTGGTGTGTATATGAGTCTACTGGTGACTGTGAGTGGCGTGTAGGTAAAGGATTTTTGGTGCCTCCTTAGGAAAGACCAAAGAGCTTTTATTTTTGCTTTATAAGCTACAACATTAAAACTGAGAATTTTTTTTAAAAAGGGAGCATTCATTTTTAAAGAGCAGCAATAAATCTATTACAGGTTACCATTAATAACATGTGTTTAACATAGACGTTCCAATATAAACCACGTTAGTGACAAGAATGCCGTTGACAAGAGTCCGGCATTACAGAAGGCAGCCAGGCCCTCGAGGCTGTCCCTGCATGGGGTCTGTTGTGATATCACATGCTGTGCAGCTTCTGGAAAATTCCACAGGTCACCGGTGCCACAACGAAGCAAAAAACACAGAAAAACGTCTCGGTGTGCGCGTGTGACCTAGGAGACCGCCTGAGAAGGGCTCAGGAACTTCCGGATGGACTTGTCTCGTGCTTTCCACCACGCTATGAGGTGTGTACTAGATGGAAATTTACCTCATTTTACAAAGAAAAAGACGGAAGCCCAGAGAGGTGAAGTTCCTTGCTCAGAGTCACACAGCAGACCTGGGGTTTGAACCTGAACAATCAGGCTCTTAACCTTGACAAAATCTGTGTGTACGTGATCATAAATCAATTGCATAGTATGAGCGCATCTTTCAAGGCCTGGCGTGGCACTTGGTGGGGCCACACAGCCAGGAAGTGGTTTCAGGGGAGAGGAGCCACTGAGCTGGCCTTGAATCCCCACCCTGACGCCCTATCAGGTCTCTCTGGGGATAAATAGGAAAATATTTTGCACGTGAGACTGCCATAATCAGGCTGTATAGTCTCTCTATGCCTCAGTTTCCCCAGTGGTAAAATGGGTTTAGTAAGAGCCCAGCTCAGAACTTTGCTATGGAGAAAAGAATTCGTGGAACGTAAGTGGTCCCTGGCTGTTAATGGGTGATCATGAACAGGTTCACGTGTTCCCATCAGGGATGTCTGGCTGGCTGTAGAGCATCCAATTCTCTTTCTCTCTTTTTAATTTGTTAAACATTTAAATTATTGAGAGACAGAGAGAGACAGAGCATGGACAGGAGAGGGGCAGAGAGAGGGGGAGACACAGAATCCCAAGGAGGCTCCAGGCTCTGAGCTGTCAGCACAGAGCCTGACCTGGGGCTTGAACTCACAAACCGTGAGATCATGACCTGACCTGAAGTCGGATGCTTAACCGGCTGAGCCACCCAGGCGCCCCAAGCATGCAATTCTTGATCTGTGGTCATCACCTTGGGAATAAAGCTTACTTAAAAAAAAAAAAATAAAAGTGTTCCCATCAGCCAGTGCAGAGGACTGTTCAGAGGTGTGTGCCTCAGTTTCTCCATCTGTCCAACCAGATGCAGACCTAGCCTCTCTGTGAGGCCCCTGCCTGCCTGGCTCTCCTAAAACTCCATTTGTATTGGTTGCCTTGGGGTCTCCTAGGAGCGGTTAAGCTCCCGCAGCCCCTCATGCCAGGCTGCCGAAGAGGCTGGGGAGGGACGCCTGGACCCCTGTTGTCCGCGGGAGGCGCTACCATCCCCGAGTTCTTATTTCTGATCTGATAGGAAATTCGGATGTTGGGGTTCCCGTCCCTGCGATGGGGGAGGATATAAGATCCCAGGATCCTGATTTCTGAAGTTCTGTGGATACCTGGGTCCCAGTCCGTGAGAGAGCGTAGGTCCAGACGCCAAAGCCTGACCTCGGGGGCGGGGTCCCCTTCTTATCGGGGAAGGGATACTGACCCCCTGAAATTCTCTCCTGGACAAGGAGGGTCTCACACCTGGATTCGCATCCCTGGCACGGGTACTGAAGGTTAAGTCTCCATGTCTACAGGGGGCTGGGGTGCACGGTGCCTGCCTTGTCCCGAGGGGGCCGCTGGCCGCTGGAACACTGGGTTCTCCGGGGGGACTAAGGCCCCAGTTCCTCCGGATGGAGCCTGGAGCCTCCGGTGTTCCCCTCTCGGGGTAGGGAAGCTCCGACTCCGAGGTTCTCGTTCTGGAGGGCGCCGGACTCCCGGAGCTGCCGTGGGGTGAGAGGACTGGACGCCAGGGCGGCTCGGGAGTCCCTGGCTGGGTACCCCGGACCACCGCAAAGGCGGGAGAGGCCGGCGCTGGGCGGGGCCGAGGGGGCGGAGACGGTGTGGGCGGGGCTCCGCAGACACCGCCCCCGCCTGCCAGCGCGGTCCGCGCGTCTCCAAGTCTGCGAGGCCGCGGTGGGCGCGGAGAACCGAGCGCCACCGCACGCGCGCCCCGCCGAGCCCGGCCTGCCCCGGGGGTCTATGGGGCCACCCCTCTGCGCCGCCCGGCCGGCCCCACGCCGCGCCCGGAGCCTGCCCCGCGGCCAGGTAAGGGGGCTGTGGGTCCTGCGGGTAGGGGGACGCCTGGAGGCTGGCAGGAGGGGACAGGGAACTCCTGGGTCCTGCAGAAATACGGGGCCGGAACTCCAGCGTCCTGGGGGTATCAATCAGGACGCCTGTATCCTGAGGTTGGGGGAAGGGGTACACGGATGTTTGGGTCCTGGAGACATAGGGGGGCTGGGTACCTGGACACCAAGGTCTTAGGGCATCCGGACACCTGGTTGGAGAGGCTTGGGGGCGGCCTGGATCCGGGGGGCAGGGTGGGGGAGGGAATCCTTATTGCCCAGTCCTGGAGGAATGAAGACCCAATTGAACACGTTCGTGGTTCTGGAGGATCTGGATACCGGGACACCTGGGCCCCGAGTGTCGGGTCCATCCTGCTGGCGTCCTCTGGCCGATGCTCTGGCCACTGCGTCGGGGGCTGTGGCTCGCGCGCCCGGGGCTTCGGAAAGGAAGTTGTGGTTGCGGAGATCTGGCGGCCGGGACACAGGGCCCCACCCCAAGGGGCTGGGGGGTGGTCCCTGGGCACGGCATGGGGTGGGGTCCCTGCCCTCTCCCCCCACCCCCTTACCTCCTTAGCGCAGCCTGGGGAATGGGCGGCCCGCGAATGCGAGCACACGGACTCAGTGGGATGGGCCAGGAGAGCGGGACGGAGGGCTCCGGGGGCAGGAGCCGGGTGCGCCTGGGCCCCGGCGAGGCGCCTGCCCCCCGCCCGCCCGGCTTGGGCATGCTTGGCACGCAGCGCGCGGGCCGGTCGGATCCGTATGCGCGCCGCGTGCGCCTATTGGTATGCGGGAGCCGGCCCGGCGCGGGCGTGAGGCGGCCGCGCTGGCGGGCGGCGCGGGGGAGTTGGCGGCGGCGGCGGCGGCGGCGGCGGCGGGGCACGTCCTCGCCCCGAGCTTCGCCTGGGGCCGGGCAGGGCGAGCAGGGCGGGCTCCGGTCCGGGGCCTCCGGGGAGGAGAAACTGAGGCACCCTGCGGCCCCCAGCTCCTTGCTGGGACCCCGAGCCCCTCACGGACCTCAGTTTCCTCAGCGGGTCCCCGGGGCACCCCCGCCAGGCACCGAGCGCTGTCTCTGGCTCCTTCCCGCGGCAGGAGACGCGGGTCTCGAGGCTGCCCTGAGCCCGCCCCCGCGGAGATGGCGGCCCCCTACCCCAGCAGTGGCGGCGGAGGCGAGGTCAAGTGCGGGGGAGGTCGTGGCCGCAGCGTCCCGTGGGACTTTCTGCCCGGGCTGGTGGTCAAGGCGCCGCCCGGACCTTGGTGAGCAAAGCCCCGCCCCCCCGGGCCGTGGCCCCGCCCCCAAGGGCGTCCTGGGAGAATTCACACTCGGCTTTCCGCCCCGCCCTCCGGGGCTAGAATTTCCTACCCCGGGAAGCTCAACCTTTGTTCTACAAACAACCCCCACCGTGTTCTGTTCCTACCCCCCCTTCCTCAGAGTTCATACCCAACATTCTCGTATCTCCCCTCTTCCTCCTCCTCCCGTCGCCCCCAGAGTTTATTTACACCGCGGGTTCTGTCTCCACGGCCGAGTGCAGAATTCACACGCAGGTTCTGCCCCCACCTCCAGTGTTGAATCTACTCCCCACGTCCCGCCGGGGTCCGGGGCCCCGAGGGCAGGGCTCCCGCAGGCCGCGGAGCCCTGAGCGCCGGGGGCCCGCTGACGCCCCCTCCGCGCCGCCCGCCCAGCCTGCAGGCGCAGCGCAAGGAGAAGTCCCGTAACGCGGCGCGCTCGCGGCGCGGAAAGGAGAACCTGGAGTTCTTCGAGCTGGCCAAGCTGCTCCCGCTGCCCGGAGCCATCTCCAGCCAGCTGGACAAGGCGTCCATCGTGCGCCTCAGCGTCACCTACCTCCGCCTGCGCCGCTTCGCCGCCCTCGGGACGCCGCCTTGGGGACTGCGGGCCGCGGGGCCACCGGCGGGCCTCGGTGAGTGCGCGTGCGCGGGGGACGGGGGCCCCAGTGAGAATGTGAAGGGCCCACCAGCCTTTGCCCAGTTCCTCCTTGGCCGAGAGGGAGCACGAGGTTTGCAATCAACCTGATGGCCTCTAGTCTCCAAGCCTCAGTTTATCCATCTGTAAAACGGGCACCCGAGGTAGGCCTGATTTCATGAATTCTGACCGGATCAAGGGCCACAACACCAGGCATCAGACCACTAGTAAATGCTATTATTAGGGAAGATGAATCATTTTCACAAAGGAGGCCCGCAGCTGTGTGGGCGGGACTGAGAGGGCCCAGCCTGCCCCCCCTCCATTCATGGGCAGGAAACCCCCTCACTCAGACTTGACTCTGGAGTCTGAATTCCCAGTTTGGGGAAGCGAGAGGGAGGCAGTATCATGTCGCTAAGATGGAGAGCTTCAGAAAGACTCCTGGGTCTCTATCCCTCCCCTCCCTTGGCCACTTCCCAGCGTGTGACCCTAGGCAGGTCACCTTACCTCTCTGTGCCTGATGTGAAATGGAAATCTTGATGAAAGTACACACACACACACACACACACAGCTGAGAAGGAAGCCAGGTGATGTGTGTAAAGACCCTGGACATACCTGGTATGGCTTATACAATCAGTACGTAAGGACTCTTAGTGCCAAGGGTTACCTTCCGGGGCCTGCAGTTTATTAAGCACCTGCTGTGTGCCCACTACTGTTCTGAGCCCTCGGGATCCAGCAGGAAACAAACTTGGTAAAAGTCCGTGCCCTGCACAGGCTGACATCCTGGTAGCCAAGACCGAATAATGAAATAAAGAAATGCAACCTATAATCTGTAAAAATACAGAATTAGGTAAAACACAGATACACAGATCTCTACTTTCATTAGGATTCGTTTTTTAAATGTTTATTTATTTTTGAGAGAGACACAGAGCGTTACCAGGGGAGGAGTAGAGAGAGAGGGAGGGAGACACTGAATCCAAAGCAGGCTCCAGGCTCTGAGCTGTCAGCACAGAGCCCAACGCCGGGCTCAAACTCGTGAACTATGAGATCATGACCTGAGCTGAAGTCCGACGCTCAACTGACTGAGCCCCCAGGCGCCCCTAGAATTCAACTTTATTATTGATAGATGCCTAGCAGTGTTATGTTACTGTTATTACTTCTGTTTTATGTATTACTGCTTCAGTCAACTAGACGACAGTGAATCGTGTAAATGTGAGGTGGCAGGTGATAGCCACGGGGCACCCCAGGCTACACGGCCCCCAGAAGTACGGGTGTCCTTAGGGTGAGGTTGGAGGGGCTCCAATTCCCCTCCTGCCCTGGTCCCAGGGGAGGAGGGGTGGGGGAGAGAAAATAGCATTGATTAAGCTCGCAATAAATCACCATTTAAATTTAAATAATCCGGCTTCCCAGGCGGTAATTAGGCGAATTGACTGGCGCCCAGAGAATGCGGCATTAGCGCCGCTGATTACTGTCATTACCGCGAACAACACGTGCGCCCGCGGGGGGATAAACATCTTGTCTATTGTCCCGAACGCCGGGAGAGAAAGGAAGGGGGGGGGTGCTGAGATAGTCCCTCCGGCGTCCAGCTCCCCCCCCCCACCTCCCGCTGCCTGGATGGGCACTTGAAGGGGACCGGAGCCCGCTGAGGACACCGCACTGGGGTGGCAGAGCGCGGACTCCATCAAAGCCCCCTTCCTGGACCCCGGGGAGCCCCGCCCCCGCCCCCGCCCCCGGGATCGTATGCCTGGGAGGTACTGCGCGGACTCCCTCCTGTATCCCCAAAAGTACGAATATGGAGGCATCTCCTGCCTCACAGGGTCCCCAACAGAGGCCAAGCGTCTGTTTCGGCAGTTCACACGGGGAAACTGAGGACAGTGTCTTACTAGTCATCTCGAGAGCAAAGCAATGCTCCCATTCTGTGTCTTCCTCAATAATAATAGCAAAAATATACACCGCATGTCAGGCTGTGTTGAGCACTGTAGACAATTAACTCGCCAGAGAATTCTTTTACAACTCGCTTAGTCCCCTCAAAAACATTAGGAGGAGAGCACTGCTGATTCCCATTTTATAGACATGGGAAACTGAGCCCCAGAGAGGTGAGGGGAGGTCTCCTGGGACCTTGCACTTCTTGCTCTGCGGCCCTCTGGGGCTCGGTCTATAAAATGGCACAACAGATGGTCAAGCTTAGCCCCGGACCTCCGAGCCCCGGGAGGAGACAGCCTGGATCTCATATCAGGGCTCATCGTCCATCCAGCACCGTGGAACATAGGACCTGTCCTAGGGGCAGGGACAAGCTCCCTGACCTCAAGGGTGGGCCTACAAGCCCTTCATGGGGGCCCACTGTCCCTCACGTCTCTTATCTCATTTTTCTACCCCTCTCACCTCTTCAAACCCCATGCCATTCCCACTACCACACACACACACACACACACACACACACACACACACACACACACAGAGGCTATCTTGCTGTTCTTCAGAGAAACATGTTGGCGCCTCAGGGCCTTTGCACTTGCTGTGCCTGCCCCCAGGAACCCCTTTCCTTCCAAAAGTCAGCTCTTCAAGAAGGCCTTCCCTGGCCACTCTTAAAACTGACAGCACCCTTGTCCCTCAGCGCTCCCTGCCTTCCTTTCCTGCCTTCTTTCTTTCCAAAGCACTTATTGTCTGTTTATTGTGCCTCTCCCCCATGACACCTTGTTCCCTGAGCCTAGGACAGTGCCTGAGGCACAGTAGGGGCTCCCTAAGTCTTTGTTGGGTGACTGTGGAACAGAGTGAGGTGAGGAGGGTTGACATCTTTTTAAAAATGTTTTAATTTATTTTATTTTTTTTATTAAAAATGATTTAATGTTTTATTTATTTCTGAGAGAGAGAAAGAGACAGTGTGAACGGGGAGGGTCAGAGAGAGAGGGAGACACAGAATCTGAAGACAGGCTCCAGGCTCAGAGCTGGCTGTCAGCACAGAGCCCGATGTGGGGTTCGAACCCACAAACCGTGAGATCATGACCTGAGCCGAAGTTGAACACTTAACCGACTAAGCCACCCAGGCGCCCCATGAGGGTTGACATCTTAATTCACAGGTCAGGCCCAGCCTCTCTCTGAGGAAGTGAACTTTGAGCTGAGACTGGAAGGAGGTGAGGAAGCGAGCCAGGAGAAAAGCTGGAAGAAAAGCAGTTTGGACTGCGGGGTGGGGGGCGGGGGTGGAGGTGCAAAGGCCCTGGGGCGGGCAGGAATCAGCTTGCTGGGTGCAGGCCACAATGAGGCCAAGCAGTCCAGAGACGAGTAGGTGCAGCAGGGAGTGGACAGCAGAGAGCAGGCCCTGCAGGGCCCCGTGGCCTTTGGCGTGGCCGTCCCGAGTGGGATGGGAGCCAGAGCTGGGCGCACGGAGCTCAGTGAGGAGGTGAGTGCAGCGGTCCAGGCTCCTGCCTGGTGGGCCAGCTAGACCAGGGTGGGGGCCGTGGGGTGAGGGGTGGTCGGACTCCGAAGAGGGATGTGCTGCAAACAGCCGGGGCTGGGAGAAAGAGATCGGTCAAGGCCAACCGCAAGGAGCTACCTGGAAAGGTAGAGGTACCCCCAGGGTATCCACCGTATCTGGTAAGAATAAGGGCAGGACTCAGGAATTTGGCACTTCCTGTGTGCCTGGCTGAGTGTTGTTCACACCCACAGACGCACTCACCCTCTAGCATGAGACCCAGTTTGCAGACGAGGCCGAGGAAGGTGGCCCATCTGGCCCTCGGGCCTGTCCCCCTGGGGAGCAGGGCTTCCCTCTCTGGACTCTGTTGCCGCCACCTGGTCAGGGAATCTCTCTGGCCAATTGAGAATAGGAGGTGACCTGGGGCGCCTGGGGGGCTCAGTCGGTTAAGCGTCCGACTTCGGCTCAGGTCATGATCTCACAGTTTGTGGGTTCGAGCTGACAGCTCGGAGCCTGGAGCCTGCTTCGGATTCTGTGTCTCCCGCTCTCTCTGACCCTCCCCTGCCCATGCTGTCTCTCTCTCTCTCTCTCAGAAATAAATAAAACATTTTTTAAAAATAAGAAAAAAAGAGAGAATAGGAGGTGACCAGACCCCTAAGTCCTAGGAGTCCCCTTCTCCCCTGGGGCCCTCAGCCCTGCTCTGTGATGATAACTGGGACAGTTTTTCTTCTCCAGCAAGTCAGTCAGGCTCCAATAAAAAACGCAGCGAATGTTTGTTAAATGAGTGAGTGTCGGTTGGGGTTTGGGCGTGAGATGGGGGCAGATCTGGGAGCAGTAAAGAGCCACCTGCCGAATTTGGGGGACCGAGGAGTTGAGGCATTTGCTGGGAGAGGCGGGAACACGGCGGGGGTGGGGGGAGTCGGGAGTTGGGCTTGGGGGGGGGCTGGGGGTAACAAGACGCGTCAGTCAGGGAAGGGGATCGACCCCCAAGCTCCCGTCCCAACGGGGGAACAGCAAGCCCTCCCCCTGCGCACCCCCCTCATCCGACGTGCCCATTAACGCTGTTAATTGCAGCCGTTCAGTCTGACCTGGGCTGATCCTGTGAGCGGGAAAATGAAGGAATTAGCAAAAATGACAGGGGAAAATTGCGACAATTAGCAGGCGGCATTGTTCCTGCCTGTCACCCGGCTGGTTCGCGCTGCATCTCGGGGGAGGGGTCCCCATCACACTCCCCCCCCCCATTTATTGTTCCTGGTGCTCCAGCCAGGGGTGAGAAAAGAGTGCGAACAGCGGGGAGGTGCTCCGGGGGGACGGGGGCGGGGCTTAGATGTTGGGGGCGGGGCGGGGCTGGGTCCTGACGCGGGGACGGGGCTTGGCCGCGGGGTGTTTTGATGGTCCAGAAATAACAATAGTAATCACACTATTAATACTAATCCCGGCTGTGCGCCAGAAATCCCTTTCTGTCCCTCAAGCTGACTGAGTGCTCAACCAGCCTGTGAGGTCAGCGCTCTTTGCAAATCCACTTGCCAGACGAGGAAACTGAGACACAGAGAGTCCAAGGGACTGGGCCCAGGGCGCACAGTCAGGAAGGGCCCGCCCTGGGCCTTGGCACCAGACCAAGACCCCTAGGCCTACAGGAGCCGACCGCTCGCCCACCCTTAAGGTCACGGAGTCCCCTGGCTCCCTGATTCGGACATAGGGCCCCTTGGGAGGTGTTTCTCTGCAGGGTCAGGGAGAGGGGCCTGCTTGAGAACAGACTCCATCCCCCTCACCCCCCACCTCTCCAGCCCGCTGCCTTCTCTGCTCTGGACTGGGGGGCCGGGTCAGGGGGCTGGGGATCTCTTTGCCCTCGGTCCCATTTGCTATGACCTCCTGTCACTGCCTTTCTCTCTGTCTCTCTTGGGCATCGCCTTTCTTTTCTCTCCATCTTTTTTTTTAATTTTTTAAAAAATGTTTATTTATTTTTGAGACAGAGAGTGAGCGGGGGAGGGGCAGAGAGAGGGAGACAGAGAATCTGAAGCAGGTTCCAGGCTCTGAGCTGCCAGCACAGAGGCCGATGTGGGGCTTGAACTCACAAGGCATGAGATCATGACCCGAACTGAAGTAGAGGCTTACGTGACTGAGCCACCCAGGAGCCCCACTCTCCACCTGTTTACATCCCTCTGTCTTCATCTATCTGTCTGAATTTCTCTGTGTCCACATATGTCTCTGTCTCTCCTTTAAAACATTTTTTAAATTGAAGTAGAACTTATGTGACACGAAATTCACCATCTTATTTTTTAAGATTTTAATGTTTTTATAATTTTTTAAAATATTGTTATTTTATTTCTAGGAGAGAGAGAGAGAGAGAGAGAGACAGCGTGAGCAGGGGAGGGTCAGAGAGAGAGGGAGACACAGACTCTGAAATAGGCTCCAGGCTCTGAGCTGGCAGTCAGCACAGAGCCCGACGCGGGGCTCGAACCCACGAACCAAGAGATCATGACCTAAGCGAAAGTCGGACGCTTAACTGACTAAGCCACCGAGGTGCCCCTGTTTTTACAATTCTTTAACATTTATTTATTTTTGAGAGACACGGAAAGACAGGGCATGAGTGGGGGAGGGGCAGAGAGAGACAGCAGGAGACACAGAATCTGAAGCAGGCTTCAGGCTCCGAGCTGTCAGCCCAGAGCCTGGCGCGAGGCTCGAACCCATAAGCCGGGAGATTATGACTTGAGCCGGAGTCGGACACAACACACTGAGCCACCCAGGCGCTCCAAGATTTGAATTGTTTTATTTATCTTGAGAGAAATAGAGAATGAGCATGCACACGACTGGGGGAGGGGCAGAGAGGGAGAGAGAGAATCCCAAGCAGGCTCTGGGCTATCAGCACAGAGCCCGATGTGGGGCTCGAACTCATGAACCAGGAGATGAAGCCGTGAGCCAAAGTCAGATGCTCACCCGACTGAGCCCCCCAGGTGTCCCTAATTCCGGAAAATTTTTATTGCCTCCCGCCCCTGCCCGCTTCAGGGGACACTCCCCTCCTCTCTCCTTCCCATCAGCCCCTTGGGCAACCATAAATGTCTGCTTCCGGTCTCCGTGGATTTGCCTGTTCTGGACAGTTCATAGAAATGGAGTCACACTGTGTGGCCTCCTGCGTCTTGTGTAATGTTTTCACTTTTTTTTAAGTATGTTCCACGACCCCGAGATCAAATGTCGCGTGCTCCCCCCAGCTGAGCCAGCCGGGCGCCTCTGTATTTTTTAGTTTCTGGCATGTTGTGTGTCTGCCTCTGGGCTGGGAGGGGAGAACCAGCCCGCCCCGTCACCTCTGTGTCCCTAGCACAGGGCCTGCTGCACGGTAGGTTCTCAGGGAGGTTCTGCACGGATGGATGGATGGACGAATGGACGGACGGACCCCTGTCTGCATCCTCTGGTGTCTCTCTGTCTCTGTGCGTCTCAGCCCATTTTTGCCCCTTCCACCCTTCTCCACAACCCAGGTTTCTCCCCGACAGGGCCCGGGGTCCCCAATACCCCAAGATGCCTACAGGGCTGGGGCGAAGAGAGTGGGATTTGTAGCGTGGCTCGAGTGGGGGCCTACCGGCAGACCCCGGCCTCACCCCTCCCTCTGCCCGCAGCCCCCAGCCACAGGGGCCCCGTGGCGCTGGTCTCCGAGGTCTTCGAGCAGCACCTGGGAGGGCACATCTTGCAGGTGAGGCCCCTTCCCGGCCTGATGCTCATTGCTGCCACCTGGTGGCCACTTCCGGCGCGCAGCACCCTTCTCACCAGCATCCATCCCAGCGAGGGAGCTTCGGGACCGCGATTCCCCTTTCGCCTGGCCTTTCCGAGGGTCACCGAATCCCCTGCCCCTCCCCACCCCCCACCCCCGATTAATCCATCCTAGGTGGAGATCCAGATTTTAAAATCTCTTTACCACTTACCTGCTGGACAGACAGATGCCCAGCCCTCCCTCTCTCGCTCCCTGTTTCTCCCCACTCTAGTCCCTGGATGGCTTCGTGTTTGCCTTGAACCAGGAAGGGAAGTTCCTCTACATTTCAGAGACCGTCTCCATTTATCTGGGTCTCTCACAGGTAAGGGGTCCACGGCAGGCTGCCTGAACGGGCTCGGCCACCACCTGCCTTGCTGGCCCACGCATGCCCTTCCTCTCTCCTGGCCTCACCATCCCAGCCCGAAAAGTGGACTGGATCCGTGGTTCCCAAAGTGCACCCCTAGGAACCCCACGTGGATCCTCCTTACAGGCACGGGGGTGGCTATTAAAGTAGCAGGTCAATTTGAAGAGAGCGAATTAGCAGAAAGGCCAGTTTGCCAAGGACTGTTTGCCAAATGCACCATATTTACCAAAACTTTGCCTTTTTTCTCCCCACAACTGTAAAGAAGTACAGCAATTTGCATAGGAAAAAGGGCTTGGGTTTTGGCCACGGTGGAAGATTTTCTGTGGCGGTTTAGTGGACTGGCTTGCGTTTTCTCTTTATCTCAGCCAGCTGTTTCTGCCCTAGCTCCTGCAACTGGCACTGAAAGGTCTAAGGGGACACCTGGGTGGCTCAGGAAGTTAAGCGTTCGACTTCGGCTCAGGTCAGGATCTCCCGGTTGGTGGGTTCGAGCTCTGTGTCCGGCTCTGTGCTGACAGCTCAGAGCCCGGAACCTGCTTCAGATTCTGTGTTTCCCTCTCTGCCCCTCCCCCTCTCGCTCTCTGTCTCTCAAAAATAAACGCAGGCAGGCATGAAACGGAACCCCCTCCCCATCCCTGGGGGTTCTGGCTCCTTGTGGCCTTCCCAATACGTCCAGTACAAATCACTATCCTCTCTTATCTCCTTTACAAAGATTTTGGCAAATGGTAAATTTAGAATTTTTAATGCTTGGAATTTGGCTTTCGTGAGCACTTTTACAATGAGTTGTTGGAGCTGCGTGGAGGAGGAAGACCCTGAAGGTAGAGGCATATAGACACAGGGAAGGGAGGGAGGAAGTGGAGGAAAGGCTTGAAGCTGGTGGAGGGAAGGGTTTAATGAGGAGTTCAGAAGGATGGGGGATGGGGAGCATGTGACCCCAAGCCCAGAGGCAGTGGGAGCTCTAAGAGGTTTCTGAGAGGAGGTGGGCCATGGACAGATGAGGAACTCGGCAAGGGTGTTTGGGGGCTGAAGGCCAGAACACCCAGGAGGGTGCTGGGGCAGGAATACCTCGTGGAAAAGATGGGGGCCTGGACTGGGGGCGGTGTGCAGAGAAGGGGACTGTTTTGAGAGATTTGGGGGTAAATTGAATGTTGAAGTCTGTCTGATTAAGAAGTTACCCTTGATTTTTTTAGTGTTTATTTTGAGAGAGAGAGAGAAAAAAACTCAAGCAGGCACCTGTCAGTGTAGAGCCCTATGCGGGTCTCGAACTCAGGAACCCGTGAGATCAGGACCTGAGCCAAAATCAAGGGTCGAATGCTTAAGCGACTGAGCCACCCAGACGCTTCAAAAAGTTCTAACTCTTTAAAGAGTTCGAAAAACATTCCACTGCTTGGGTCCTGATTGCCATTCCTGGGGGGACATCCTGTGATTCATTTCAGGGCACAGTTTTTTGCTGTGTGTGGGCGGGAGTCGGGTAAATGGAGGCTGTGACAACCCAGTACCCAGCTTCTTAATAGCGTAAGCAGATGCAGAAAATCCTCCGTGATCACCGGGCTTGAAGTGGGAAGGCATGAGAAGGGCCTAAAGGTTTGCATTCTTCTTTTAAAAAGTTAAAAAGAAATTCTAATAAAAACCCGAGGCTGCCATGAAGCGCGCCTGCAACTAGGGCGAGCGAGCCAGAGGCCGAACGCCCGGCGAGTGGCTGCGCGCGCATCTTACCCGCCCTCTGCGGTCCCCTCTTTCGCCGGCAGGTGGAGCTGACGGGTAGCAGTGTCTTCGACTACATCCATCCCGGGGACCACTCAGAAGTGCTGGAGCAACTGGGGCTCCGGGCGCCGCCGACTCCCGGGCCCCCCACCCCGCCCTCCGTCCCCTCATCTTCCTCCTCCTCGTCTTCCTCCTCGCTCGCAGATACTCCCGAGATCGGTAATAAAAGCGCCCCCCCCACCCCCCCAGGGATGCGGCCTAAAGGGTAGATCAGGGAATGCTGCCTCCAGTGAGGTCTCCTTTAAATGAAAACCATTCTCCTTCGAGTTGTGCAAAGTTTTGCAAAAGGAATCAAGAGTTTGAATCAAGGAAACGCGACTTGGCTCCCTAAAATTGCCTAAGCTGCCTAAGATTGCCTGGCTCCCCAGATGCGAGCTTTAGAAGGTGCCTGTGGATGGAATCAGGCTTTGGTAATAATAAAACCCGCGTTGAACGGGCTTCACACAAGCTGCGCCTTTAACTGCGTAATTCGAATCCTAATCACGACCCCACAAGCGGGGGCCTCTCAGGATCCTCATTCTGCAGAGGTGGAAACTGAGGCACAGCGCAGAGAGGTTAAGTTAATCGGCCTGGGTCACACAGCTGTAAGTGGTTGGTCTGGACCACAGCCCTGGACCACAGCCCGGGTTTGTCTGGCTCCCGCATCTGTGTTTCTAGTCCTTCCCTGCAGTGGAAAATTCCAGCCCTTGTTAGAGAAGGAGGGTGTTGGGAGATTACCCTAGAAGTTTCTTTTGGCTCTGAGAGGTTCAGGGACTAGGAGGTAAACTTTCCTGTCCGGAGGATTTTCTTCTACTGGGTTTGCTTCCCACCCAAACCATCTGAGCAGTCGTCAGGGCCTGCACGCTTGCCGGGTGCTTGTGGGCCGGCTGGGGAGAGCGACTGGGTTTGCACCAGAGATTGAGAAACAGGTTCGTCTGGTGGCGAGCAGTTAGAAAACTGTATCATGGGATTTATAGCCTAATCTGGATTTGTGAGTCTTACTTGTTTCCATAGCCAGAGCCCCTGCTCTGTGCTCGGGGTGCTGGGGACACAGTGATTGATGACAGCAACCCCAGCCCTAACTTCCCTGTGCTCACAGTCCAGATGGGGGAAGACCGACCAGTCCCTTGAGAATGATAATCCCAAGTGGTCAAGGCTGGGGTGGGAGACCCCAGAGGGGTGGCTGACTCAGCCTGGGGTGGTCAGGGAGGGCTTCCTGGAAGAGGAGTTGTCTAACCCGAGACCTGGATGGTGTAGCTAGAGATGGTGTCAGCGGGAGGCGGTTCTTGCCGAGGTTTTTAGGCCAAGGTGAGGAGCCGGGCTTCCTGCCAAGGGTCCTAGGGAGCCACGGCAGTTTCAGGGCAGGGAGGGGCAGGGCCACATGTGAGCTTTAGGAAAGGCCCATTTAGCTGCAGCTCCGAGGGGAGGTTAGTATACGACTTCAGTGAGGTTGTGTAACCATTAGGCCGTGGCCATGACCCTGTCTGGGTAGCTGTCCAGGGGGCAGGGGGCAGGGGGCGCCTGTTTCTCCCTCAGGATCTCATAACCTTCCTTCACTCTCCACCCCAGAGGCCAGCCCGGCAGAGGTGCCCTCCTTCTCCCGGGCCCAGGAGCGCTCCTTCTTCATCCGCATGAAATCTACCCTCACCAAGCGGGGGCTGCACGTCAAGGCCTCGGGGTACAAGGTGAGTGTGAGCTCCCTGGCCCCAGACTCCCAGGTGTCGTTGCCGCCTGGCAGAGGGTGGGGAGGAGGGGGGAAGGGGCTCCCGCGTTTCCCGCCAGCTGTGTCCCGTGGCCCCCGCACCATCAGGGTGGGGGTGGGGGACAGCCAGGCCTCTCCTCCAACCCCGCCTGTCGCCCGCAGGTCATCCACGTCACGGGGCGCCTGCGGGCCCGCTCCCTGGGGCTGGTGGCTCTGGGCCACACGTTGCCCCCGGCGCCCCTGGCTGAGCTGCCGCTACACGGACATATGATCGTCTTCCGCCTCAGCCTGGGGCTCACCATCCTTGCTTGTGAGAGCAGGTACCGGGGTCGGGGGCCAGGGCGGGGAGCCGGGGCTGCACAGAGGGAGAGCCGGGGGGGGGGGGGCGGCGCAGGAGCCCTGAGGGAGCAGGTGCTGGAAGGAGGGGGCCGGGGCGGGGCTTTCGGGGATGGGGTGGGTTGTGCTCTGCAGACCCTGCCCCTCCCCCTCCCCCTTTGTCTCTTGCCTCCAATCCCCCCTCCCTGGCCAGGTGAAATAGTCCCCACGCAAAGAGCGCCTTTGGGGTGCCTGGGGCCACCCTTGGCGGCCACTGCTATGACATGACCACTGTACCGAGGGTTAAACTGAGTCCCAGAGCACTCCAGAGCTGGGGGTTCCAGAACCAACCCCTACCTCTTTTCCCCCAACCCCATGGCCTCAGACCCCTTCTCACCTCCTCTGTCACTCCCTGTGCTCAGAGTCAGCGACCACATGGACCTGGGGCCCTCGGAGCTAGTGGGCCGCAGCTGTTACCAGTTTGTCCACGGACAGGACGCAGTCCGGATTCGCCAAAGCCACCTGGACCGTGAGAACCCCTGTCTGCCAGCGCCCCAGGCCTGAGTCCCCCCCCACCCCCGCCACCAGCCCCCTACATGCACCCTGGGCAACAGCTCCCATATGGGGTGGGAGGGCCGTGGGGTCTCTCCCACCCCTCCCACCCTTAAAAATCCAGAAAGCCCCCAGGCCAGGTTAGCCCTCTGTCCTTCTGACTGTGTCTCTCTCCGTTCCCCCTCTGTACTTTCTCTTCTCTGTCCCCTCCCTGCCGCCATCTCTTTCTGTCCCCCCACGTCTCCCTCTCTCGCCCTGCCTTCCTGTCCGCCTGTCTCTCTGTGACTGTCTCGCGCCGTCCCTGCGCTGGGCCCAGTCCTGGACAAGGGTCAGGTGATGACCGGTTACTACCGCTGGCTGCAGCGAGCTGGGGGCTTTGTGTGGCTGCAGTCTGTGGCCACCGTGGCCGTGAGTGGCAAGAGCCCCGGGGAGCGCCACGTGCTGTGGGTCAGCTATGTGCTCAGGTGAGGGCTGTCCCCGGTGGGCCCCAGGGAGGGGGCTTGGGCTGCAGGCTTCTCAGGGAGGGCTTCTCGAAGAGGACGAGAACCCAGAGGGGCTTGAAGACAGGAACGGGAAAGGGGACAGTTGAGAAGCGGGGAGGTGGCAGGGACTTAACTGCAGGGGCAGCTTTGAAGTGGCCTCAGCCCCGGCAGCATGTCTGTATTTGATTCCGGGGCACTGGGGAGCCACGGCAGGCGTTAAGGCTGGAGAGGGTCATGGTCAAATCTGCTGTGTGGAGAACCTCTACCTGCTGCGAAATGAGAGGCCCGAGGGACAGGACGGGCTGGGAGCCCAGGGAGGAGGCGGGGCCGGTCCCGGCAATGCCAGGCAGCGCTGGTGGAGGCGGGGAGGCGGCCATCTGCTGCCATCCACGTCTCTGGCTTTGCGGGGCCTGGATAGGGGCGCCTGAGGAGCAGCAGCCTGAAAAGATGCTGGGGACCCCTAGGTGGTGACACCCGGGGGGGCACCAGGCTGCCCAGGTCTGGCCTTGGGAGACAGGGCGAGGCTGGGGTAGAAGCCAGCCTGGAGTCGGGGGTTCCAGGGACGAGCCCTGAGTCCCACGGGGGGGGGGCTCTCCCCCACCTGTGTTGTCCCCAGCCAAGCCGAGGGGGGCCAGACCCCTCTGGACACGTTCCAGCTTCCAGCCAGCGCGGCCTGTGAGGACGCATCCAGCCCAGAGCCAGAGCCCACAGGTGAGCCCCCACCTCCCCCCGGGAAGCTCCCAGGGGCCTCTGGGACGCCCCCCCCTCCAGTCCAGAAGCCACTAGCCACGTGTGGTGACTTATGTTCAACTAAAAGCGACGGTTGGGTTTCTCAGTCACACCCGCCACCTTTTGAGGGCTCCATAGCCTCACGTGGCCAGTGGCTAATGCGTTGGGAACCTCCTGGAGGAACACCCGCCTGGACCACAGCTGGGGGCCGCACTCGCAGTGTGGATCTCCCTCTTCCAGAGCCAGAGCCTCCGGTGGAAGGGAAGCAGGCTGCCCCCCCGGACAAGGAGGAGGCGCCCCGAACCCGGGGCAAACGCATCAAAGTGGAGCCTGGCCCAAGGGAGACGAAAGACGCCGAGGACGACAGCGGGGAGGAGGAGCCCGCCAGCCACGCGGCCCTGCCGAGGCCCGAGTTTACGTCTGTCATCCGGGCGGGGGCCCTGAAGCAGGACCTGGTGCGACCCTGGGGCCTGGGGCCTCCTGGAGACCCCCCGCCTTCCCTCCTCCACGCGGGCTTCCTGCCCCCCGTCGTGCGGGGCCTGTGCACGCCCGGCGCCATCCGCTACGGCCCCGCGGAGCTCGGTCTCATGTACCCGCACCTGCAGAGGCTGGGCCCGGGCCCCGGCCTCCCCGAGGCCTTCTACCCCACCCTGGGCCTGCCGTACCCGGGGCCCGCGGGCACCAGGGTGCAGCGGAAGGGTGACTGAGGACCGGAGAGCTGCCCCCAGAGCCGGACCCTGAGGGAGGGGCAGGGCCTTGAGGGCGCAGGGGTGGGGCTCTCGGCCCTGACTGCAATTAAACACCTCCTCCCCCGCTGTGGCTCGGTCTCCCGGGGCCTGGGGGGCCCCTGGCTCCTTTCTTTCTCCTTGGTTACCTCCACCTGCTTTTCCTGCTTCCCACGTCTGCCCCTCGCTCGCCCTCCGGTCGCAGGAACCGCCACTCAGGATGTGGACAAGGGTCAGGTTTTAATGTCCCGGTCCTCGGGCCCCGGGCCGGCCAGCGCCCGGCCATTCCCCGTGGTCCCGCTGCTCACTCCGGCGGCGGCGGCGGCCTGCCAGCTTCGTCGGGCCCTTCGGCGGCGGTGGTCCCGTCGTCCTCGGGCACCAGTTCCACATCCAGCTCCAGCTGACCCATGTAGAGACCGACGGCACAAGCCCAGAGCAGGCCCACGGCCAGCACGGCGCCCACGCCCGCCGCCGCGCCCCCCGGCGACAGCTGCATGGGCCCGCGCAGCGCCGCCAGGCCCACCACGTAGGAGGCACCGCCCCACACGACGCACAGGCCGCCCAGCAGGAAGAAGCCTGTGCGAGAGGGCGGAAGGCCACGGTCAAGGGAAGGCAGGGCCTGAGCTCCCAGTTTGGCGCTGCCGTGGGGTGGATGGGGGAGGGGGGGGTCTGGGGGCGACAGGACCCTGGGGACAAGGCGGGTCAGGGGACCAAGATGGAGTTAGAGAATGAGGCAAACTCAAACGCAGAGCAGGTGTCGAGAGTGGTACAGAGCCAAGGTCAGGGCCGTGAGAAGGTAGCAGAGGACGTGTCTAGGACAAGGAGACGGGGTTCGGGACCCCAGGCTAGTGGGGAGCTGGTCTGAGAGCAAAGACAGGGATGGAGTGGCGGCGGCGGCAGGGCCGGCATGAGGGGCTAGACAGGACCCTCATCTTTGTTGCAACGACAGCTCGGGGGTGGCAAGGACCCACACCCCTCCCTGGGCCACCCACTCGGCTGATCCAGTGCCCACAAAGTAGGGATGGATGGATATAAGGGCAACACAAGTGTGGCTGAGGTGGGCGGGGAGGAATCTACACCCACCAGGGAGGGGCGGGGGGAGGGTGTCTGCACTCACCGTAGGCAGCTTCCCGACCCATGTCACTCTGCATGAAGGAGATGACCCCGATGCCTGAGGCCAGGAGGCCATTGCGGAACCAGGAGAGAAAGGCTGGAGGAGGGGGGAGGGAAGAGATCAGCATCAGCCCAAACCTGGTCAGTCCAGACCGTGTTATCCCATTGCACCCCAAAGCCCCACCCCGCCCTGACGGCCCTCCATTTGACCTTATTCCCCTCCCCAAACGGGCTGTAGCTTCCGTCCATCTGAGCCGTCTCCCCCAAACTCTAAAGCACAAAAGATTCAACACACAATCTGCAGAAGAATCTAGGAACCAAAACTGGCGAATATAGGTATGAGAACAGGAAGGTCCCAAACGGTCATCCTGGTCAACGCCCCCCTCTCCCCAGACCTGTGTATCTCCCCCCATCACCCCCACGCTCCAGGACAAACTCTTCTGCACTTCAGGCCTCTCCCCAGCCTTCCCCTTCAGTTATCCTCAAACGCCAGTCATCTGCCACCGCACGTGTCCTTCCTTGATGTAACTCACATCCATTCAAATCCCCTGTGTGGCGCTAACCGGCCGGCGGGGGTTACCGGCCCCACACCCGTGCCCCGGCCACTACCAACTCTCGGCACCTATGCGGCCCCTCCCCCCTGCAGCCTGGATCACCTGGCCCTCCAATCAGCCCAGAGATTGGCTTTTATTGGTTGTTCCTTCCTCCAATCGGGAAGTCGCCCCCTCTTCTGTGGGGATCCACGCTCCCGCCTAATGCAGAGTGGTCGCCTCTTGGATCTGAACTGGCTTCCCCAAAGCGGACCCCTTCAGTAGGCAACACCCCGCCCTCAACCCTCTTCGGATGCCTCTCTCGCCCAGACAGTGCGGTTTTATATAAGGCCGCCGGTCGTACCCCGACCGACCTTTCCGATCCCCACTGCGCCCCACTAGCCGGACACTGTCCCATCCGCAAGCACTTCGATGCGGACGGACTGCGCTCTTGCAGCAACTGCTTCCCTGCGCTTTTACGGAAGCCCTGCTCGCTCCGGAGCCCCGGCCCGGTTTCCAGCAGAAGCTCCACCCCCATCCCCCACTCGCGCGCGCCGACAGCTCGGCTCTCCGGCGCCCCTGTCCCACCGGGCCCGACCGCAGCCCCAGCCTCAGACCTGTCTCATGCGCCTTCCGGAGGAGCCAGGCGTCCGCACGGTCTAGCTCGGACACTGGGGGCGGCGAAGCCCCGGCGCGGGGGCCGTGGCCGGGGGCGAAGGACCCTCGGGCGGCCCCGCTCCGGGGCCGCGGAGGCGGCAGCAGCGCCCCCCGGAAGCGGAGCCGGGCCAGTCGGGCGGCCCGAGCCCACCACCAGCCGCCTCCCATGGTTCGCACTACGGCCGCCGCTCACCGCCCCGCCCCCACGGGCCACCCGTAGGCTGAAGCACACGTCACTCATGCACGGCGACTCACCCATTGGCCTTGAGAGCGCCACTCAGGGCTGGCGCCCGCGGCCCATTGGTCCAAATAGCGGTGATTCCTCCTCTGTCATCTGTGCCGGTACTGCGCGTCCCACCTTGCTTCCGCTGCTGGACTACGAATCCCAGCGATCATTGCGCCCGTAGAAGGCCGGTCTTCAGAAGCCAGAGGCACGATGTCTGTCGGGATTTGTAGTTTATGTTAATAACTTTAATTCTAATAGACAATTAACAAAAACAAAACAAAACTCGGGTAATGCAGAACCTTTGCAAAATCTGGAAGAGCCCGAAGGAGAAAGTAAAACTCAACATTAATGCCACTGATGAACAGTTACTGCTATTTGTTGTACTCCTGTCCTTTTTTTCTAGGCGAATGGAAAATGAGATGCTGTTTGACAAATTAACTTTTTTCATAGAAGCGAACATTGATGGCATTGAATACTTTTCACTTCATACTTTTTATATTTAAGATATTATTGGGGTTGAGGGGAGGAGAGAGGAAAAAAATATTATTGGGGCTCCTGTTTGAGCCACCGATTCTTGATTTCCACTCAGGTGGTGATCCCAGGGTGGTGGGATCGAGCCCCACCTCCACACTCACGTGGAGCCTGCTTAGGAACTCTCTCCTCTCTCTTCTCTTTCTCTTCCTTTTTCCCTCCCTCTCCTTCTCGTTCTCTTTCTCTCAAAAATAAATATTTTAAAATTTTAAAACAAAAATAAAATCTTTAAAAAAAAGAGGAAGGCAGAGATGGACAAATATCATATGTTTGCACGTACAGGAGGATTTGGAGGAACTTGACGGAGGAACAAGGGGTGAAGAAGGGCGGAAATGGTGGGGGAAAGGGAGAGAGGCAAACCATGAGAGACTCTTGAATGCTGACAAAAACTGAGGACTGATGGATGTGGGGGGGAGGGGGGATAGGCATGGAGGAGGACACTTGTGGGGATGAGCACTGAGTGTTATGTGGAAACTAATTTGACAATAAACTATTTGTAAAAATAAATAAATAAATTATTTGTAAACAAATATATTATTGTTTATGCTTATAATAGATTCTATCTAAATAAAATCACATTCTTATATACTGTTTTATTTGATCTAATTTCAACTTCCCACTCTGGACTGTATTGGCACTCTATAAGGACATTTTAATTAANCTGACAAAAACTGAGGACTGATGGATGTGGGGGGGAGGGGGGATGGGCATGGAGGAGGACACTTGTGGGGATGAGCACTCAGTGTGATGTGGAAACTAATTTGACAATAAACTATTTGTAAAAAAAAAAAAAAAAAAAGAGAGAGAGAGAGAAAAGAGTGGGCTGGGGTGGCTCAGTGGAGTGTCAGACTCTTGATCTTGGCTCAGGTCATGATATCATGGTTTGAACCCCGCATCTGGCTCTGCACTGTGCTTGAGACTCTCTCTCCTCCTCTATCCAACCCATGTTCTCTCTCTCTCGCTCTCTCTCTCTCTCTCTCGCTCTCTCTCTCTCTCGAAAAATAAATAAACTTGGGGCGCCTGAGTGGCTCAGTTGGTTAAGCGACCGACTTCGGCTCAGGTCATAATCTCAACGGTTTGTGGGTTCAAGCCCCACGTCGGGCTCCGTGCTGACAGCTCAGAGGCTGGAGCCTGTTTCAGATTCTGTGTCTCCCTCTCTCTCTGACCCTCCCCTGCTCAATCTGTCTCTCTCTCTCAGAAATAAATAAAACATAAAAACAAACAAACTTAAAGAGAGAGAGAGAGAGAGAGAGAGAGAGAGAACATTCTCTGCCCTGAACTTTCTCAACCTGATAAAAGACATCTACAAAAAATTTACAACCTGCATCATTCTTACGAGTGAAATGTTGACTGCTTTTTCCCTAAAATTGGAAACAAAGCGAGGAGTTCCATTCACACTACTTCTAATCAACATTGTATGTGAAGTCCTTGCTAGTGCAATATGCAAAATAAATAAATAGAATACCACAGAGATAAGATAGAAGAATGGGCACTGTCAATATTTGCACATAATGCGATTGCTTATGTGGAAAATTCTAAAGAATCAAAATAACTACTAAAACTACTAAGTGAATTTAGCAAGATTTCAGGATACAAGGTCAATATACAAAAATCAATCTTATGTTTATATGCTAGCAGGAAACAGTTGCAAAATGATACTAAAAATAGGTTCCTGGGGCACCTGCCTGGCTGGTTTAGGCAGTAGAGCATGCAACTGTTAACCTCAGGGTCATGAGTTCAAGCCCCACGTTGGGTGTGGAGCATACTTAAAAAAAAAAAATAAACCTTTTTAATATATAAAAAAAGTTCCTTTACGATAGAATCGAACTCAAAAATACTTTTATTTATTTAAAAATTTTTTAAATGTTTTATTTATTTCTGAGAGTGACAGCGTGAGCAGGGGAGGGTCAGAGAGAGAGGGAGATACAGAATCTGAAACAGGCTCCATGCTCTGAGCTGGCTGTCAGCACAGAGCCCGATGTGGGGTTCGAACCCATGAACCGTGATATCATGACCTGAGCTGAAGTTGGACGCTTAACCGACTGAGCCACCCAGGCGCCCCTCAAAAATTAGAAATATTTTAACAAAACACAGGCAAGATTTCTACACTGAAAACTACAAAATACTGTTGAGGTACATTAAAGATCTAAGTAAATGGAGATACATACCATGTTCATGGATTGGAAGGCGCCTTGCTCTCATGGAGCTTCCACTCTAGAGAGAGAGGCAGAAAATAAGCAATAAACATGTTAATTCTAAGGCACCTCTAGGAGACTCAAGGCTCCAGCAAGGGCACCCAACCCAGTCTAGTTGAAACCTGAACTTTGACTAGGCACGGACTAGATAAAGCATGATAAGAGCCTTGCAGAAAGAATCTGGGGCCCAGGAAAATTATAGTGAGTGTAGGACATGGAACATAAACAATTATTTCCCATCATGAGATGGTTTCCTTTCCTTCCTTGGGCAGCTATGACAGCTGTGTTTTCTAAGATGCCCTATAATGTATAGAGATATTTTGAATCCACAAAAACAGCTCTCTGGCCACCTTAACTCCAACCAGAGCAAGAGGACCATCTGAGGTTACCCCTTTGGTAACCTGCAACTCCTTATCCGTGCAGCCCATTGCTCTCCATTCCTTTCCTAGTTCAAACCCTTGCTATCTTTCACCTGGACAGCTGAAAGCAGCCCACTTACTGGTCTCCAGAATCCCTAAGGTACATTCTCCACTTAGTAGTTCAGCAAATATTTACTGAGTATGATGTACCAAGTTTTGTTTAAGACAATGAGGATACAGCAGGGAACGAGACAGAACGATGTGTCCCAGCCCCTATGGACATGGCAGCACTGGGAAAGGGAGACCAAGGAAGAATTAATATCATTTCAGGAGGTGGTAAATCCATCCAGAAAATAAATCAAGGTGATGAGGTAGAGAATGACAAGAGAATGTGGCAGCCAGCCTCTAAGATGACCTCAACCATCATATTTTGTGTTGTCTCATCCCATATTCTAAAGACATACGTCAGATCGTGCTACACCCCCCTCTGCCCCCCCAGCACAAGAGTGCCCTCTGTGGCCAGTAGAATACTGTGGAAGGCAGAGTGTGACTTCCACGGCTGGGTCATAAAAGACATGGTCACTTCCACCTTGCTCTCTTGGATCACCCGCTCTGTGGGAAGCCAGCTGCCGCACTGTGAGGACACACAAGGGCCCTTGTGAAGAGGCCAGTAGCCAGCACCAGCTTGCCGGCCACATGAGCTAACATCCTTGGAAGGTTCTCCAACCCCTGTCAGGCCCTTGGATGACCACAGCCCTGGCTGGAACCTCACAAGAAATCCCAAGTCAGAACCTACCCAGCTAAGCTACTCTTGTGGGTACTTCCTGATACACAAAACTAAATGCAATAAAACATGTTTATTATTTTAAGCCTCTGAGTGTTGAGGATGTGACATATGAGTAGCAATATGAGTAACAAGGAGTCATCGATGAAGTGATGAGGAGGAGTACTCCAAGCAGAGGGGAAAGCATGTGCAAAGGTCCTGAGGCTGGGGTGTGCTTCACATGCTGGAGGAATAGCCAGGGCGCCCCCGCGTGGTTGGAGCAAAGTAAGCAAGGGGAGAGGAGAGGAGAGAGGAGAGGAGGTCAGAGACAGATGTGGAGTCAGGTTGTTGGTGTCTCGTGGACCATGGTGTAGGCTTCCTCTTTTAAGTGTGACAGGAGTCGGGGAGATTTTGGGCTGGGGGTTAGCATCAACTGATATACGTGTTTTAGAATAAGCTGCTAGCTGCTTAGTGGAAAATGACATAGCAGCCTGAAGAAGTTTTTTTTTTTTTTTTTTTAATGTTTTATTTATTTCTAGGAGAGAGAGAGAGAGACAGCGTGAGCAGGGGAGGGTCAGAGAGAGAGGGAGTCACAGACTGAAACAGGCTCCAGGCTCTGAGCTGGCAGTCAGGACAGAGCCCGACGCGGGGCTCGAACCCACGAACCGCGAGATCATGACCCGAGCGAAAGTCGGACGCTTAACCAACTACGCCACCCGGGCGCCCCCAGCCTGAAGAAGTTTTAAAATTTTTTTTAAGTTTATTTATTTATTTTGAGAGAGAGAGAGAGAGAGAGAGAAGACTGAGCAGGGGAGGGAGAGAGAGAGGGGTGGGGAGAGAATCCCAAGCAGGCTCTGCTCTGTCAACACAGACCCCAACACAGAGCGGGGCTTGAATTCAAGAACCTTGAGATCATGACCCAAGCCAAAATCAAAAGTTGGATGTTTAACTGACTAAGCCACCCAGGCATCCCAAAGCGGATGTTTTATTAATTTTTTTTTTAACGTTTTATCCATTTCTAGGAGAGAGAGAGAGAGAGACAGTGTGAGCAGGGGAGAGTCAGAGAGAGAGGGAGTCACAGACTGAAACAGGCTCCAGGCTCTGAGCTGGCAGTCAGCACAGAGCCCGACGCGGGGCTCGAACCCACGATCCGCGAGATCATGACCTAAGCGAAAGTCGGACGCTTAACCGACTAAGCCACCCAGGCGCCCCCCAAAGCGGATGTTTTAAATGAGCATCTAGTGATTTCTCTCCTTAGCAGAAACCCTTTGTAGCCCTCCATCACCCTCTAGAACCTCGGCTAAGAGACCTCCTCTTTATCTCCCATTGAGAAGAGCCTAGATTTTATGGAGGGGGAAGCAGGTTGGGAGCTCTGTAGGGGGTTAAACTTGGGAGGGAGCTCTAATGGGCTGTAACAGCCCGCCTGCTGGCAATGAATGCTAAGCATTAAATGGGATTAAGTGGAACCAAAAATATTTGAGACACATTTTTCACATTCTTGGCTGGTGAAATGGTTTAGGCTGATGAGAAGGGAAAGAGAAATGAACACCAAAAAGGGTCAGGGCAGAGAAAACAAATCCTCCTTAAAGAGGCAGATCATAATGTTGGTCAGCTGCCTCTGCACTTGTGATTTGATCCGTGGATCTAATACACGAACAGTCCAGGAACTTTAAAAATGGTAACGCTGCGGCCTCATCACAGACCAACGCCATCGTATCTGCAGATGGGAGGGAAGAGCGGGCATTGGTATTCCTTTATAGAATATAGTTATTCACCACAAAAAAAGAAATGGCAATTATGTAACATGATGGAGGTGTTAGCTAATGCTACAGGGGTAATCCTATTGCAACACTATATATAAGTGTGTGTGTGTGTGTGTGTGTGTGTGTATGTGTAGATATATCTACCTATGTATATATGTAATCAGTGTGCATCAAATCAACATGTTGTATCTTACACAATGTTATATGTCAATTACATCTCAATAAGTCATAAAGAATTTTTTTTAAGTGTATTTGTTTTGAGAGAGACAGAGAGAGCAAGCGGGAGAGGGGCAGAGACAGACGGAGAGAATCCCAAGCAGGCTCTGCACCGTCAGCACCGAGCCTGATGTGGGGCCTGAATCCATGTACCTGATCATGAAACCTGAGCTGAAACCAAGAGTCGGGACGCTCAACTGAGTCACCCTGGTGCCCCTAAAATTTTTTTTTAAAATACATTTTTATTAAGAGCTGACCTGGGGGTGCCTGGGTGGCTCAGTCGGTTTTATGTCCAACTCTTGAGCTCAGTTCAGGTCATGATCTCAGGGTTCATGGGATCAAATCGTGATCCCACGGGCTTTTCTCTCCCTAGCGCTCTGACCACCCTCCACCTTTACTCCATCCTGCTCACAAGTGCACTCTCTCTCGAAATAATTAAATTTGGGGTGCCCGGGGCAGTTCATTGAGTATCTGACTTTAGCTCAGGTCATGATCTCATGGTTTGTGAGTTCGAGCTCTGCATCAGGTTCTCTGCTTATGGCTCAGAGCCTGGAGCCTGCTTCGGATCCTCTGTCCCCTCTCTGGAGTACTTTCTCTCTCTCTCTCTCTCTCTCTCAAAAGTAAATAAACATTTAAATAATAATAAGCTTAAAAAAGAAAAAAAAAGAGCTGACCTGATATCAGGCCCTGTTCCGGTCACTGTGGCTACAACAATAACCCTGAGATAAAGGATCAGATTTTGGGGCAGGACTTTTGAGCATGTGGCCAGGGATTATGAGGCAGGTCATGTAACCCACAAATCAAGCATTTTACCTAGCTTGTTATCTCCTGTGACATCTTCTCTGACCGGGTGCTCACTCTCACCCTCCGTCTCACCCCGAACCGAACCTTAGGCTATTCTCCAGTGGCCCCGCCGGCCCCGAACCTCAGCTCACCAAGGGCTCTCCGAGCTCAGGATGTGGGGCGGGCGCCTTGCCGGCATCTCCCGAGACCCGGTGACCACAGAAGGACACATTTCCTGTCAAGCCACATTGGTTACTTATTTCCTCTCTTCCACCCTACTTCCCCTATGCCAACCCCACTCACCTTTTTTTTTTTAAATACTTTATTTATTTTTGAGAGAGAGAGACAGCATGAGCAGGGGAGGATCAGAGAGAGAGAGGGAGACACAGAATCTGAAACAGGCTCCAGGCTCTGAGCTAGCTGTCAGCACAGAACCTGATGTGGGGCTCGAACCCACAAACCGTGAGATCATGACCTGAGCCTAAGTCAGACACTCAACTGACTGAGCCACCCAGGCGCCCCCCCCACTCACCTCTTAAAAGAGGGGGGCAGGGGGATCGGATAATGGTGGGAGATGTGGTAACAGGAGCCAGAGGTCAGAGGGACATAAGGAAGGGCCAGGAGTCAAGCACTGCAAGAGGGTTCTAGAAGCTGGAGGAGACAAAGAAATGAAATCTCCCCTGAACCCTCCAGGAAGAAAACACAACGCTGCTTAACACCTTGATTTCAGGGGCGCCTGGGTGACTCAGTCGCTTAAGCGTCTGACTTCAGCTCAGGTCATGATCTCAGCACTGGTGAGTTCGAGCCCTGCGTTGGGCTCTGTGCTGACAGCTCAGAGCCTGGAGCCTGCTTTGGATTCTGTGTCTCCCTCTCTGACCCTCCCCTGTGCGCTCTCTCTCTCTCTCTCTGACCCTCCCCTGCTCGCTCTCTCTGACCCTTCCCCGCTCACGCTGTGTGTGTCTCTCTCTCAGAAATAAATAAAACATAAAAAAACCCCAAACACCCCACCTTGATTTGAGACTTCTGGCCTCCAGGACTACAACAGGATGCATGTGCACTATTTTTAAGCCCCTTAAATCTATGATAATTTGTTACAGTAGCAAACAGTTACCAAGCTTGACCGTGAATACAGTTGCCAGGAGGTGGGAGGTCTGGAGAGGAAAGCTAATCGGTAACCGGCATCACTTTAACAGGTGGCAAGTCCACTGTGTAGGATTTAGGGCCTGTGACATGGCAGCCACTGGCCATATGTGCCTATTTATTTATTTACAGTCCAAGAAGGTAGTGGGGGGTGCAGTGGGTGGGGAGAGAGAACGGGGGGGAGGGGAG